>NC_048893.1:121452161-121774705 GCF_011077185.1 Oxyura jamaicensis
GAAGCTCAGATGTCCCTGAGATCCAAAAAACACAGATAAAGAGATGAAGGTCTTGTTGAAGGTAATACTATCAATGGTGAAGAACTAAATTAAATTCCTCTTGCTTCAAATCCCACATTCTGCACACTTCAGTCATCCCTTCCTTGAAATGTACTGAAAATTCTGTTGTTCTCCAATTCAGACAATATTACCAAATAACAGAATTCTATACAACTATGTATAGTATAATTCTATACAACTATGCAGACCAGATAACAAGACACCCCAATTTAAATTTTAAAGTAAAGTATAATTTCCTTGCTTACTCTTCTGAAGGGTAAAAGAGTTTTAATTTTTAGGCTTACTGATGACAGCCAGAAGCCAGCCAGCCAACCAGCCTTCCTTCCTGCCTTCCTTCAATAGGAAGCTATTGAGACTTCAAGAAAAAATAAACTTTTGCTGCCTTAAAATGATATAAAATATGAGCCAGCTTGATCTATGTCAGCTCAAGGAAACAACGCAAAAGGCCTCTCTTACAAGTGCAGAACAACGAACATTTCAGTAAATACCCAAGAACACCTTCTGCAACAGGTGCAACCACAGGTTAAACTGGCACCATAGCCTGTCTCTAAAAACCACCAACAGCAGATGGCAAGGGAATAGCGTAAGAGCAAGCATTAAGTATGTTTTTTTTCCAGAAGATTCTCCCAACTTTTGGGGATGGCACAAGGACCTCCTGAATCATCATGTCTCTATATATTCAGTGGTGCTGGATGCATTACTGCTCCCAATCCACTGCATTTCAAGTGCTCTTTAAACCAATGTAAACTTTTAGCATCTACAAAACCCTGCAGAATAACTATGTGCTGTACAAGAAAAGTGTCTTATTTCCCTTGAACACGCCAAAAAAAGATTTTCTAATGCCTTCTAGTTCTTGTATCAGGAGAGAGTAGGAATAATCATTCTGCATTCACCTTTTCCATGCCACTCATGATTTTACAGACCTCCATCACATCACCTGCAATCAAACTCTTTTCCAAACCACAGTCCTAATTTAGTTAGTTGCTCCTTGCATGGAAACCACTCCACATCTGTGTTGCCCTTCTCTAAATCTCTTCCAGTTTTTTTTTTAGAGCAAGGGGGCGGGGGAAAATGGGACAAATGGTGAGGGAGATGAAACCAGCACTGCACACTGTGTTCAGAATGCCAGAAGAACAGGAATTTATACAGATGGTACATGCACACGATGGTGTATACCATCTTGTTTTCTGCTCCTTTCTTTACTCTAGTTCTGTTTGCCCAGAGCACTAGTGAACATTTGAACGCTGATTAGTCATTGCCAGAAAGACATTTATTATTAACCGAAGATTAAAATTTTATTCTTAAGTTGTGATAGTCAAGACACACAGTGCATGCAAAATTAAGATGGGGTTTTTAGCATCTACATCACTTGACATTGACAGAGGATTTCATCTTCCACTGTTAACTAACAAGTCAACTTCCTATCTTGAAGGTCTTTCTGCAACTCCTCTCAAACACTCATAGAATCATGGCTGATGTCAAGTGATGTAGATGCTAAAAACCCAATCTTAATTTTGCATACCATGTGTGTATTGACTTTCCTAACCCTGAGTGGTTCAGCATTTCGTAGCTCTGTATTTCAGATTATCGGAGATTTCTGCAGTTGAATAGTCTATTTTTTTGCCTGCATTTCCAAACTTGTGCTTTTGTTGCTCCTGCAAAGAAGTGAAATCTAAACACCGTGATTCCTGGTACTTTGATGGAAATATTCCAAAGGAAGGACGACTCAGAAAACTGCTTGCTTCCCTGCTCACCGGCTCTGCAACAAGCTGTATCATTATACTCTGGCAATGACTTCTACCTGACCTCCACGATGGCATGATGGGTCTCCAGTTTCTGTCACGTTTCCCACCCTTTCAATTTCCACAGCCTCCCTCAGAGCACTACAGCCTCTATTGCCATCTTCACTGGGAAGTCAGCAAAGCAAGCCTGCAGCTATATAACCCTGCTGGCTTTCAGCTGGTAGAGATTTGGGCTTGCTGACAAAGCAAATTTGTTAATTAGATGTGACATAAGTTTTCTTTCCTCACTGCCAAGGACAAAACAGAACCTATATTTTGGGCCTCAGTAATCCAGTGTCCCAATTTAATACAATTTTGTCAATATGTTAGTTTGAAGTTAGATATTTGAATTACTTTATTTATAATGCTTTGGAACTTATGTGGAAGAGTACATAAACTTTAGTTTTCCATTTTAGAGAACACTCTTAAAATGGGAATTGACTATTACTTCTCTTAAAAGTTGATTTTTAGTTTTTAATTTTTGTCAAAGTCTTTCCTATCATTTACTGGAGTATACAGAGATTTTTGTTTGTCTGTTTTTGCAGCTTGTTCTCTGAGCAATGAGATAACCTGAATACCATCTCCTTTTGTGTTTGTCAGCTTTACCTCTTTTTCCAATTTAAAAATAAATTCTTTCACCATTTCTCCAGCCATGTCACATCCTCAACACTCGGTGCCACGTGCTCAAAACACAAAGGAGCTCTTGCACAAAAGAGCTTTCCTGTCCTTGCAGGCAGACTAGAGTAACTTTGTAAGCTTTCTGCCAACAGCAAGGTATATGGCACTACCTAAGATGTGTGCTCCACACCATAATGCAGAAATGGAAGGACACAAAACAACTCTAAAGACTAAAGAGATGCAAAGAGTCAGAAACAGTCCTGTCTATATGCAGTTAGGGTTCATTGCACACAACTTTGGGTATCTAGAAGCCTGATATTCAGTCTTAACTACCCACCCTATGATCTGTTCACAGTAAATGGAGGTTGAAAAAAGCATCTCCAAAAAGCAGTTCACCTAACGTTTTGGGTTGAGGCAAACTATTATATAGGATTCTCTTAATAAAGTAAGTGTACGGTCCATGTCAGAGCAAGCTTTCTGGAAAAAGTATGGTCAACGTAACTGACCACTATGTTTGGGTTTCATTGTTATGCAGATTAACAACCTAAATCATTACATATTTAAAACTGCAAGGTGAGAAAATTTCAAGAATTCAGAAATCTTCTATGCATTTGATTTTGGTCTGCTGCACAACTGTTGCCCTAGCAGTCCTAGTACAGTTCTCCTTGTCTCTCACGAATTACTTATGGCAAATATCTCACAAGTGACATTAGAAAGATAGACGCTGTTCAACAAGACTGACTTACGTCAGCAGATGTTTCACCATGGAAGTCCTAATTCAGGCTCTGACTCTAGGTCTTTTGGAGTTAGTGGACATAAAAATGAGCCTGAAGTCACAAAGCTAGTATTTAGCTTTGGTTTTGCACATGGACTTAAGATTTATTTCTAAAAAAGGAAGGTGTTGATTAGTTGCCTCACATTTTTTAAATAACTTAGTTTTAACAGATATAGAATAATTTATTGCCACTAAAAGTTAGTGAAGGAAAGGACTTGAAAACTTCACACACTCACTCATGTGAGTACTAAGAATATCATTAGTGCCACTGTGAGGGAAAACAAAAATATTTTTGGAAAAGAAAATGTCATATATCTTCCATTAAGAAGAGACTAAGGACATGCTCTGCATGGAAAGCCATTTGTGCCATATTTGCCTATTATGTGGTACCTATACCTTCCTGTGAAACATCTGGCAGCAGTGTGACACAAAGAGGGTCTTAAAATACACAGCCTGGCAGGAGGAGGTGCAGAGGGTGTCCTAACCCAGTCCCAAACCCTCCTGTTTCTGTGCATAGGTGTTTCAGCTGTAACTATGAAAAGCTTCTGAACAAACAAAAAGAGAACATTCGTATTTCAAAACATATTTAATGACTACATTTGAACTTCAAACAATTTAGTATACTAGAAAAACAAAGCATGAAAACTGCCAGATAGTAAGGTATTAGTTAGGGAATGCCCGTGCAACTGAGAAAACAAAGCCTGGGATGGGATCAGCATCCCAACTTCGGCTGAGCAGAATACTCAGAAATAGGCAACGGCGAAATACTGCTTGATAAAAGTAACAGTGCATTTTCTGCCACCTATTGGCATTTTTAGCTAATGATAAGAATCAAAGGACTACACCAGTTGCAAGGTACTGCTTCAATTATCTTAAAAGGGAATAGAGAGGTGGTCCATCCAAACTACTATTACATAATAACATTTGAAGCAAGCTTCTTTATGCAATTGCTTCAGTCTAATGCAGTCACTGTGCAAGAAAACACTGGGAACGTTGCTGGTCACAAAATACAGGAGGTCAAACAAGACTGAAGAAATCTGCTTAAACTAAAAAAATAGCTTGGGATAAAAATAAGCATTCACGTTCAACAACTTACACTTTTTTTTAACTACTAAGGACAACTTTCACTGAAAAGTATGTTTCTCAATAAACTATATTTAAAAAATGGAGATCTAAGTTGCTGTCCACAAAAATGAACATGTAATAATATCCATTACGTAGATACTAACTAAATGTCCCTTCAAGTCATAGAGAAAACAGTTAATGTAATTTGTCTAGACTTCCTACCAGTTATAATTAACATTAAAGAGGTCTTTTTTTCTTTGTCACCTCTCTATTCAGGATTTATTTGCGTTTGTTTGTACTTACTATCTGTTAATCTCTCTTAACAAATGACAACAATAACTGTTGCTATTATGCATGGAAATTAAACATGTAGATAACTGTGAGAAGGGAGCTATTTTTGAAAAAAGCAGTATCAGAAACATGTAGTTCTTTATGTCTCTTGTTTTGCTTTGATAATTAAGCCATAGCCCTGATTTGTTTCAAACAATAAACTTTTCCATGGACATGCATGTTGCAATCAAGTTCAATACATGCATTATGTTCTGATTCAATTTGTTCAAGTGCATTATTGTTAACCCTTATTTGATCCATGCCTATCATCTTCGCTGACCAAACAAAACCAATCCCTCATTTCCCAGCAGCTATCGCTAAGTCTGTAAATTAATTTGCAATAGATCAAACAAAATCATAATAGAAAACCTTCAGTTTTGTTCTACTTGGTATCTGCAACATTGTGGGAAATAAAATGCAAGTTGATAAAAAAAAAAAAAAAAGGCAACTAGCATTTCCAAACATTCTGTCTATAAATGCTTAGCTCATTTTAAAATATAAAAAAAAAAGTCTGGGAAAAAAAACAACTGAAGTAAATGCACATTATAAAAGAAAATCCCTGAAGAGTACTATGTCCACAAACTGTAGCTAATGGGGAGAAATTTGCAAGTCAAAAGTAATTTTCTTTCTTTGTAAGTCTGTTCTTGAGAATTAGCCTCTCTCATTCTACTGATCAACAAGTATTATAAATATTACCCCAAAATACAGAGGCAAGTGGTTTTGGAACAGCCTTTCAAACAGAAGTTGAAGGAGTCAACAACACACATTTACTGAGCTTTATCTTAATAGTTTTTACAAACTGCATTTCACAATGTAGCTTGGTTGCCTGCTACAGCAGAGGACTGGATTTGCTTCTCTACAGCACTTCAGCTCTGTATGTGTGTTCCTGCCTTCAGATACTCTGGATGCTCAGGGGCCAAGATGCTTTAAATTCACACAGAATGAAAAAATGCAGTAGTATAAAGGAGAAAGCTGCAAGCACTGAAAATTATTCAGGTCACTATCAGTCACTTTGGAGTTGAATTTAAAATGTAATTAGTGATTGCTTCTCTACAGTCTCCACTGAAGACAGTTTTAATGTGGATTTTTGAAAATGGGATCTTGGTGCATGACGTCCGATCTCCAGATGGCTAAGATATCCAAGCTTGAGAAAACTAGACCCAAAATCCACGGCAGCTTCCTCACTGCAAAGCTGGACTTAACACCTTATCTTATCAAGCCAACCCAGAAAGGAAGTGTGAGAAGACTACTTGGACCAGCTTTCCTAGTCAACCAGTACAAGCTTGCTGATCAGCAAACCTTTTAGATGGCGGAATATTAGACAACATAATGAGAAATTTCTTATTTGGGCGTCATTGTGAGTTACTAACCAAGCCACTTTGACTTCAAACTGACCTCTGGTTTTCAACCACTCCTACAAAAAAGTTTTGTTTCCACTAATTCCAAGACCAGAAACTTCAAACTCAATTCTTCTGGTATTATTTTGATTTACCCTCATGGGCATTTACCCAAGAGGATAAATCTGGTTAAAGTGGCTCTTTGGTTCCCTGGAAGGACAAGGAACCAGTTGTCTTCCAGTGGTTCCCTGGAAGGACAAAGTTCCCCCAGGATTTTTCTACTGCCTAAAGTATCAAATTTGTTACCCCCATGCAATGTTAAGAGATTGATGACTTTATGAAACACTTTATATGAAGTTTCTCATCACAAAAGCGGACTTGACCCAGTGACACTAAAGTTATCAGTTCCCCTTGCCATACCTTCTTGTACATCTCAAGTAGGTTCTCCATGTTCCACCTGTCTGTGTCTTCTATAAATATCTGAACGTTTCAGGGAACAGACAGACAAACGCACTTTAGTAGTACGCAGCATCCCAGGAATTAGAACTTGAGCCAAAACCTTGGTTTGCACATTCTTTGGCACGAGTTTCGGCTATTAATAGTAGCTACATCTTTTAAGAACTTCATCACAATTTAAACTTGAAACACCACAAGTGGAATCAATATCCAGTTAAAGATGAACTACTGTAAAGTCATGGAAGTTTTTCTTAACTGTTTCTGAGCTCCAGAAACCCAATTAAAGTAATTTCAACTTCCAAGCTGCTTTTTTGCCTGTTCAGAATAAAGAAATACTCCAATAACACTGAATCAATCCAATGCACTTGCATAGTGTTGGTGAGATCTCAGCAGCAATGACAATCCGAATGACATTGTGAGGACCTGGTGTCACGCTCTGGGATTTCTATAGACTATACAGACCAGAGTGACACTTACCTGCAACAACCCCCAAAAGAAAGCCCTCAGCTCAGGGATGGTATCAGAAATAATAAACAAGGTTTACACATGGGAAACTATACCTACTTAGTGAGCTGAAGCTCAGCGTAACTCAGGTTCTTAAGGGCATACTGCAGTTTTTCATGGAGAAGTAAAATTGCCAAAGAACTCAGAAGACCACTCTAATAGACAAACCAATTCTATTGCTGCCAGACACAAGAAAGGCACAGACATATTTATTCTCTTTTCAAGATAGAAGACTCAATGATAAAAGATTAGGATTGGCATAATCAGAATCACAGCGCTCTTCTCTACAGAAAAAACAAGTTTTTTTTTTGTTGTTTGTTTGTTTGTTTGTTTTTTTAAACAACCTGTGCTACCCTGGCACCTGCCTGCTTCACATAATTGATTTGCCCAGCTAGCTGCTTCATTCCCATTGTCTTTCCAGAGCAAGTAAAAAGATGCATCAGATAGTTGTTTCATCATTCTTACGAATGGAGTCATTTATCTGTGAAACCAGCAAAATGGACTCAGTGGGGTCCAGCTTGATTGGGAGGGCTTCATACAGGTGGTATGGTAAAACATCTTACCCAGTCTGGTCCATTCATCTCCTAGGCAGCCTGAGAAGAGATGGCCATTCCTTTGGAACCTGTAACTACTAATACAAACAACTCTGAGACTAAATTACCTGAACTTATGAAAGACTGCATCAACATACGAAAACAACACACTATGACGACTGAAAAGCTACCTCTTGGGCACCACTCTGTTTGTGCAGGTAAAAGAAAGAACAAGTAAATTCATTGTAAAGGTAAGGTGTCATTTGGTGATAATCTCATCAGAAAGAAATTTAAGGGAAAAAGAACATCCTACTACAGAAGAGCATCATATTTGGAAAATCAGCCACCAGGCTTCTTTTACTTCCTCACCCCTTTGCAAAATGACCGCCATCAGAATAGAAGCCTTTATAAGAACATGCCACAGCCAAATTCTTCCCTGAGGAAAGGGACTTCTTAGCTCTCCAAAAGTTAGCACTATAAACAGAAGGCGGACCTTCACCTTCCCAGGCGGAGGATCTTACCTATTCTGACATTTCTGCTATCAGTGATCTCCTTGATAATAGGAAAGCATACCCTACTGACAAGAGTCATACAAACCAGCCCTCAAAACCAGATAGTGTTGGAGTTGGAACCAAGTGGTGATGCAGAACTCTGGGTCTGCACCTTTTTCAGCATCCTTCAAAGTAGAAGAGGAAACTTGATATTCCTCAAGCATACCAAACTCCAAGCACTAACAAAAAACCAGTATTGGGGAGACTGTGACCATTTCTATTTTTGAAGGAAATCTGCAGGGTCTATAAAGCTTCTTCCCACATAGGTTTAGACATATTTAGATCTCAAAGTAGTATATGGATAGACATTGTTATTAATACACTAATCATTCTAACTCTCTTTTCCACTTTCACAAGGCTTAACTTTGTCAAAACTTAAGCAAGAAATTACTAGAAAAGCTTTCTCCCTGACTTTAATATGTAAAAACTTCCGTACCACAGAGATCAAATTGTAGAAAGTCAGAAGCCTTAATGTCAGGTTCAAGAGATCCCGTACAAGCGAAGAAATTTGTCTGAATTTCATCCTAGAGATTTAAGACGTAAAAGCAAGTTCTCTTGAACTGCTAGACATAACTGAATCTTTTACTTAAGTCAAAAATCTCTTAAGACTAATATATCTAGCATATTTACAGCCAAAAACCAAAAGGATGATCTTTGAGAATGTCTTAAGGCTTTATACTGCTGTCCTCACGGTAACATTTAATCATCTCCCAATAATAAATTAACTTGACATTTCCATAGAGACTTCAAAGATTATTTTATAAAAGGAGCTGGGTCAAGAGTTTATTATTGATGTTGGCTGACTAGAGCTTTTGTCTTTTAATGGGGATAGATACCATGTTAAACATACTGCCAAACTTGTTCTAGCTGAAAGGAAAGATGTTGCAGCACATACTTAGATTTGCATCAGTTCCTTTAGAAATTTATCCTGTAGCTTAAATACTTTACCCAGGGAATGCTTATTCAGTGTTCTCTGGTGCTCTGTTACGTACTGTGGACATTTGGCTTTCAATTCCAAGCAGCAATGCAAATAGCTTTAGTTTCTCAATGACTGAAATTTGCTCCTGAAATTTATACATAAAACTAGTCTTAGTCCATTAAGAGACCTTGTCAAAGATCCGGTGTGGTATATGACTATCTGGATCACAAGCAAATATAAGGAGCTTATTATTATTATTTATTTATTATTATTTAAACCAACTCACTCCTGTCTGCTGACTTCACTTTTTTTTTTCCCTCTGTACATTATGTATCATACCTAGTTCCTCATCCAGAAAAAATAGGTTACATTTCCCACTATGAGTAGTTTTAGAGTCTGATGCTACCTGATCATCCAATTTAGGAAAAAAGTAAACAGGGACCACAGCTTTTCACACTCCATTTCATGCTGCCTCACTTCAATGGACGTTGAAGATATGATTTCAATTTCTTTTCAAAGCACTTCCTCATTTTCAGAGCTCCTTGAGTTTTGGCCTATATAACTGATCTGAATTCAGCTGTGGGATGGAGTGGATAAAAAAAAAACCTCTCATAAAGAAAGGAAATGCCTTTCCTGGATGGTTCGTTCTGCTCCTCTTGAATTCACCATTTGCCTCAGAAAGCATTAGCCAGGCTGATTAATGGATAGAGGCGATCTTTGAGGAAAAATACACAACTGTCTCTTACATGAAAGAATAGTAACAAGGAGATACGAATTGCTTTTCAAAGTGTACTACTTGAAAGCAGTACAGACCATGGAGATGGCTGGTTATATCCAGTATTATTATCACAGGAACCACGTTAAAGGATGTTATCAAATTGAAGCACGTTAGCCAACAACTTCCTAGTGAAAGGCAAATGATCGCCTTACCACCCAATGAGACCGTACTGCTGGTGAGAGTGAAGGATACCCTCTCCAAACTAATATCGACTGAACCCTCCTGATCTCAGAGACGCTCACACTTCTCACCTCAGCTCCCCACTGGAAAGCTGCCAGCCCAAACTGACTGAACGGCAACTGGAGTCAAGGGGATCCATACCCTTCAAAAACCAGATGTGACAGTCCAGAGTAACTAGTCAAACTGCAATTAATGCAGCTTCACTAACCTGCTACTTTGAAGTATGAGAGAGGAAATAGTTTCTCAGGAAAACATGAAGTGTCCTTCTATCTTGAAAAAGCTGATGATATTAGAATGACAGAGGCAGTGGTGTGGGTTCCCGGCAGCCTTTACAGAAGCGAAGCTTACCTTTCACACCAAACTGCTCAGACCCAAAAAACCCAAAGAAAAGACCCAAGCCTAGTTGCCTTTGAATACTGTGGGAATTTGATGTGAATTCAGAGGATTTAACCTACAACAATATTCTGTTTCATAAGAATACCTTCTAGACTGCTCACATATAGTAACCAGCCTTTTATAAACTGGCTACCACAAGAAACTATCGGTAATGTATTGCTCTTGTGACACAAAGTAAGCCACAATCATATGCCCATTTCTACGCTACTGAAAATGAAAGTTTGTAGACTTCCAATAATGATATTTTGTGATTTAGATATTCCAAAATAATAGAACTTGAATTGCTTTCTAATCCAAAACTGAAAAAACCAACACTGAACTAAAACACCCAAGACTGAAAGAAAACTTCATTAACCTCTAGATAATATTACTCTCAGCAATATCTGTCGTATCAGTCTGATCATTAGTCTCAGAAAAAATATCAAAGGAGATAATGGAACGAGCAAGAAATGCACCCTAGCACCAAAAGAAGAACTAAAATGCTCAAGCTAACGTTAAAAAAAATGCTTTAAACAAAATTATCAACCAAGACAGAAGTGAAAAATATCTTGTAGGTCAATGTAAGAGTTTTACATGTTGCTTTAAAAAAAATATCAATTTTTAATAAGACATCTTCAAATGTACAGTCATATGTCATTTCATACAAGTTATTTGAAACTTATTGATCTCATTTGTGCAGAGACCAGGCTCTGTCATCAGCCTGCTGAAAAGATAATGGAGCACTCCAAACCCTTATGATAGGTTAGATGCAAACAGTGGCCCTCATATAAACACATGTAATAGCACCACAAGCAGACAAATTCCAGCCGTAGCAGTTGTACATTATACACTAAATTAGCAACTATGTTCTGCTTTATTTCACATCAAAGCCAATTCCTCGGTCTTGTTTATCTTCAGTAAAGTAAGGTTCTGGGCACCCAAAACATTGTGAAGTAGAGCACAAGTGCTCATAGTCTGACACGCCACCCTCAAAGAAAAACAGCATCTACCAGTTATTTTATTTTACTTAAGAAAATACGAAAACAGCTAAATTAGATTTCAAGAAAGCAATGGTTAGATGGCATACTTAAAATGACTACATGGAAAACTACTGTGAAAAAAGGACCCGTGAAAGATGTCTTACATACTTCTGCATGGACGTCTAAAACCACTACAAGGATATTCAAGTCTATTCTGTAAAATATTCTCCCTATTCACACAAGTCAAAGCAAGCTACATTCTTAGGCTGTAACAGGTCACAACTAAGTACAGTACCTTGCTTCAGAAATAATTTTGCTTTGTCTGTCAACTGTCAACAAAGCACAAAGAGCTCATACAGTCCATCCATGTATTGCTTGCTAAAGAATCTAGCAAAACACAAACACTAGGAACTCAAGATTTCTTCAGATCCGTGCCTCTACTTTGGGCAGAAAGCTGCAAACACTCAACTCCCCCCCCCCCCCCCCACCTTTCACTATTCTACCCTCTCCCCTCAAAGATACACGCTGTCTTTGAAATCTTCCCCCATTACAGAACCATTTTGCAGGAAGCTCACTGATGCCAGACATAGCACAGACCATATGCAAGGAATATCTGACTTTAACCCTGTACCCTTGTACCGGGCAATAACAGTAAGATTTGTTGACTCTAATACGCATTTCAAGTGCAGGAACAGACAAAAAGACTACGTGAAACATTTACCTTTGCAACGTGGTTTGAACACCTCTGGAATACTGAAAGAGTTGTGAAAACTTTTAAAATAATAATGAGCAGCCATACATAAATGAGTTTAGAGGGGCTCAACAAAACAGGAGGTAATGATAGAGAAAATGGTCTCAACAGCCTGGTCACCTTAAACTAGGAAAGTTTAAAGCATCGCTAAGCAATGTTTGTTCATTTAAGTTTAATTATTTTCTCCTTGAGAATGGCACTAATGAAACTGAATATCTTTCATGGTTTCGACGAGCAGTTTGAATGGTCTGCAAACAGGACTGAGGGCAGACAAGGGAACTGGCTGAGCCGGGGGGTTGCTAGGTGATGCAGAATGGAAACCCACAAACTTGCTCAGGTTTACTTTGCTTTCATGCTGCTCTCACACAGGCTCTCCAAAGTTTTAAGAATTAATTTCCAGGTAGCTATTTAAAAACAAAAAGCCAAATAATTAAAAATGAAAAACCCTTCCTCCTCTTCATCTCTTCCCCCAGCCCACCACCTCCAAACAGGAAAAAATTAGGAAAGAGGAAAGGAAATTCACAGCAATAAAGTGCAGGAAATCCATTGCAGGGTTTTGAGTATGACGAGAAGAAGAATGTTCTATCTGTTTGTATATAATTGTTAAGGCTGTGAATGTTTTTCATTGTCTCCGATTAATTTTTACTTCTGGACATGTAAATAAAAAGAATCTCTGGAGCAATACTGTGAACCTTTATAGTACTTCAAATGAAAATCGAGTCATATTTACTAATATTTCCAGCGCAGACTGCAAAAGCAAACTTTTCAGTGGAGCCATTTGTTTCTGTCCCCAGCCTTTTCAGAGCTGCGGTTATTTTTTTTTTATTTTTTTCTAAAGTATCTGATCAGAGATTGTCCGGTAAGAGCACTTTATTAGATCATCAGTCAGAGGGTTTTACAAGCACCGAGAGCTATGGGCTCAAATGCAGCACATCAGTTTTAATAGCCGAAGGTCTAATAGTAAACTGCAGATACTGCTGAGAACTTTCCATGCACTGAACTCTTGAAAAAGCACCATCTCTCAAGCTTAAATGCAGCTGCCTCTTTCAATGCCGCAAATGGGTAAATTTGACAAAAAAGCCACCATTAAGACTACATGAAAGGCTCAAGACAACATCCTTTCAATGCTTTGTACTTCAGTAATCAGATGTACTTACTCACCCCCTCCCCCAAACCCGATCAAGAACTATTTCTGAATGGTAGGAAATAATTCCACTTTGTACATCTTTTAGTTAATCAAGACTTTCTATTCAGCAATTTGACCTTTTGTTCAAAACAGGATTATCAGTTTTTTCGCCAGTTACCAAGGGCGACTCGCATGGTGAACATAATTGCAATAATTTGCAAAACACCATGGCAACCCACATTACAACTAGGTAAATACTGGTCTTTTGTGCTACATTGTTATTTTCAGAGATGCTGAAGTCAAAGAACGAATGACAAATGAACACAAAATTTATATTTGCTTTGTCTCAAAAGAGAAGAAAATTGATAACAAGAATTGGGGGGAAACCGACTACAGCTGTAATTTCTAACTTGATTAATTAGGATGGTAACAGTCCTTAACAGTATATTCAACAAACAGCCCTGACTTAGTCTCTCCACCCACCTCTCCCTTTCCACGCTACTACCGCTAACCCCCACCCCAGACAAATTTTTGCAGCTAGGAGAACAAACAACTCCATTTGCTCTTTTCTTCAACTTAATGGAATCCTTAATTACAGAATATTGTTCTCCTGCTCTTCATTACACTGAAAACTGAAAGTGAGAGAGAGGGAAGGAGGGAAGGAGGAAGGCAGCGCCGCGCAGGCAGGGTAGCTACAGTCGCCTTGGCGGCTTCTGTCCGCAGCGGACCTAGAGATGAGATGGCACTTTTTCCCTTTTTTTTCTTAAAAATTAGCAGCTGTTGTAGAGCAGACAATTAAGGAAACTATGGAGTGCTCCAGTTCCCTCACTGGCAGAATTAGCAAACCATGGAAGCTGAAGTCAAGTCATGAGCAAAATCCAAAAGCAGAGGGAGCAACTGCTTGAAAAGAAAAAAATACTCTTAAAATGACCAAACCGGGCAGTTTCTAAGAAAATACTTACTATATTAAAACACTTGCCTATCAATAGTATTATCTATTTAATAAACTATGATTTTTTAAACTTATTTTCTTTCTAATTGTAAGAGCCTTATTGTTACAGTATAGGCTTTTATTAAGACTACAAGAAACCCCATTAAAACCAAGTATTTCAGAAATCTTACAAATACAGAAATAATTCTGCCTAAGAAAAAAAATTGCTGGGAACAGCATAGTCCATGTTACTGATTAAACTTAAAGAGAAATTTGCTATATATTACTGATGCGTGAGTTCTGTGCCGAAGCATTTATCATGCTACAGTGAACCGACTGAATGGCTGAGAGCTAAATTTTCATGATACCATTAATAAAAACAAGTTAAACCTCTGTACAGGCCAAATTCTGTCATCAGATGGATGCACACCGCTCCTATAACATCCAGTAGCACCCTTTAGCAATGAACATACGGTGAATGTTCACATACAGAGAGTACATGAAAAATACATTAAGCTGCAAGAAGCGTGCAATCAGAAGCCAGTGTAATCCTCATTTCAATTCCCTGTACATACAAATCATGTGTCAACTTACAGTTAAGGACCACGTCTTTATTTCGGTTCTCATTAAAGGACTGGGTTGCCAGTAGGATACAACGGGCTTGCAAAGTGAACAAGACCGCTGCTGTATCCCTGTGTACTGTGACCACTGGAGACTACATAGTAAAATGAAATAATGAGAATTAAGTGCTAAAGACAACTAAATCCTGCCCCAGAGAGCTGAAAAGTACTTTTGCCCCTGTTACAGAGACCCTCCTTGCCTCCCTTGTCTGCTCCCTGCGGACAAGTCGCTTCAACTTTACTGCAAGGACTCTTAAGCAATGGTCACCAGAGAAATCAGGTTGATTTTGTTGCAATTTGAAGATCTACCCAGCTGAAGTTTGAGAACAGCCAACTGCAAGCTGAAAGCTGTGCTTCGGGCAGTGACTCTGAAAACCTGGTCCTTTGTATCAAGGATTGGGCACCCAGAGTTCTAAATACATTTCATGTTCATTCCTCCATGCCTCGTTTCTCTGAGAAATAAAAATAATTGTCCCCTCACGCGACATGGCTCTTAGAAAGATGTTCAGAGCCACTCAACACTGCAGTGAAGTGTGCCACAAAACCCCCCTGGGAAAAATAAATAATTCTAGGCAAAGTTGTGGATAGTGCACGCTGTATGGTAAAGGACACCCACTAAATAACGTCAAGAAACCAGAACAGGCTGCTTGCTCACCTAGTGAGCACTATCCAACCCACAGGCTGCTATCCGTTGAAGGAAGAAAATGGGATAACATCAGACACAAACAATTTGGACCAAACTTCAGCAGGCAGTAATAAATCCAGGAGTTTCTCAAATTTCAAGTATCCAACTCTGCCATACCACGACCTCTCTTCCTTTTTTTTTTTTTTTTTTTTTTAAAACATTCATCTTTCTGCCCATCCTTCGTCAAAATAGTGCTTAAGGGAATGCACAGATTTTGCTGCTCAAACTGCAGGGAATAACCCATAATAACAGTGAATTTCCTCCTTCTCTGCAAGCCACGCATTTTGCCCAGTGTTTGTCAAAAGCAGAGGCAAGCAAAAGCTTAAGGATTTACCTTTTTTTTTTTTTTTTTAATCAAATCATTCACTCTCAAATAAAACTACTTTTCCTGTCCAAATTTTCACAGGCCTATCTTCATCTTCATGCTATTTCAAGCCTACTTGCCCAACCAAAAGCTTATCCAATGGGTTCCCAGTTCAAATATTCTAATTTAGCTAATCCCACTCAATTCTGCTTCTTTGCTTTCACTTTTCTCTGCATCTACCAAGTTCCAGTTCTGGTCTCTTGTGCCAGTTCTAGTCTCTTTGCTCACCTACACCCATCCTTTCAACCACAATTCGTATCACAGAATGGTTTGTGTTGGAAGGGACCTTAAAGATCACCTGGTCCTATCCACCTCTCCTGCCCTGGGAAGGGACACCTCCCACCGGACCAGGTTGCCCAAAGCCCCATCCAAAAAAAAAACAAACAAACCATACCTAGCTCCTGTCCCATTTATATTTTAAACAAGCGATTTCCTTTTCTTACCTAGTTCTGCAAAACTCTGTGACATCCTAGAACAGACACTCATTTGCTGATCGAGGGCCTGAAACTTGTTCCTAAAACCTAGAATTCTGACAAGGAATCTTGCTGAACTTGAACACTTGCAAGGACCTACTGCTAAAAGAACACGTTAAATTCTTTTCTTAAAGGTTTATGACATCAGCATTTTGGATGGATTTCTACAGGGACAGCAAAAGACAACCTACAGAGAAGACAAGGATGAAACATACTCTCCCTCATAGTCAAGCCACAGCAACTGTATTTCAGTTATTGCAAGGTCACCTGAACTGCTCTAACTCTGCTTTCCTGTACTATCATGCAATAAGCAAGTGATTATAATTAAAGTATTTTCATGCTTATGGCGTACAATTAAGCTGATTTAAATCACATTGGATCTTCCCATTTCCCGTGCTTCTTCAGGTGACCACAACTACATAAATGGTGTTGTTTGTTGGTGCTCACTTGGCTGGTTCATATATCAAGATGCGTGTTTCAACCACAACTTCTGGTTTTGTAACACTTTGGAATAATTAAAATACAACTGCAGCATGCCTTATTCTAAGAAATAAACAACATATACTGCCCTACGTAACTCCATGTTAAATGTTTCTGTTTTCTTCCTATTTCCTTTACTTAATTAAACAAGCAAGACACTTGAAAGTCTCAAAAATCCCTTTCGTAAGTGTTCTGGGATAGTTAGGCTTCTTCTTTAGCCTCCCATCAGCTACCCATCCATTTTTACAACTTCCAACACCTTCCCTCAACTCTTTCCTGCAGTCCTCTTAGTTCTCTGTCAAACTTTCTTACACCTGTCTATTTTTTTCAGAAAGACAGCCCCTGTTCTATTTCTCCTCAGCTCTGACTTTATTTACCTTTCCCACTACAGTCAGACTGCAAAGTTCTCCACTTCTTTAGGAGAGACTGAGTTCCTCGGTAGGTTCTCATACCCAATGCCATATCATTCTCCATGTAAGTGTAGCAAATGCCTTTCGAGGGACAATCTCCATAAATGACACGCTTCCCAGACAGAGACAAAAGAATGTGGTAAAAGAGGCCCAAGGGAGATAAAATTTTTGAAAGACAGCTTAAAGTGTTTTCTATCAGTATTTTTTTTTCAAGTGGGTGTCACTGCTACTTGCTATGAAGACCAGAAAACACTCAGGAATCTAGGATGACCTGCCTGGTTTTGGCTGAGGCTGGCAGAGACCCCTGGAAGTCGCCCACTCCAACCCCTGCCCAAGCAGGGCCACCCAGAGCAGGTTGCCCAGGGCCAGGCCCAGGCAGCTTCTGAAGATCCCCAAGGAGGAGACCCCACAGCTCTCTGGGCAGCCTGTGCCAGGGCTCCTCACCCGCACAGCACAGAAGTGCTGCCTGGTGCTCAGACGGAGCCTCCCGGGCTCCACTTTGTGCCCACTGCCTCT
The DNA here is from genome assembly GCF_011077185.1 of Oxyura jamaicensis. Classification (NCBI taxonomy): domain Eukaryota; kingdom Metazoa; phylum Chordata; class Aves; order Anseriformes; family Anatidae; genus Oxyura; species Oxyura jamaicensis. The sequence goes on from NC_048893.1 coordinate 121,469,760, forward strand.
GGTCCTGGCACTGTGCACCACTGAAAAGAGCCTGGCTCTGTCCTCTTTGCTCCCTCCCTTCAGGCATTTATGACATTGATGAGATTCCCCTGAGCCTCCTCTTCTCCAGGCCGAGCTGTCTCAGCCCTCTCCTCCTCTCCTCACAGGAGAGGTGCTCCAGTTCCTTCATCACCTTCGTGGCCCTATGTTGGACTGTCTCCGGTAGTCCAGATCTGTCATGCACTGGGAGGGGGGAGCCTAGAACCGGACGCAGCACTCCACTGGTGTTCTCACCAATGCTGAGAAGAGGGGAAGGAGTACCTGCCTCTCTTGACCTGCTGGCAGTACCTTGCCTCGTGCAGCCAAGAATACCGCTGGCCTTCTTAGCGACAAGGGCACATAGCTGACTCGTGGACACCCATGGACACCCAATGTCCCCCAGGACACCCAAGCAATGCCAGAAAGGATCAACAGCATCTCAGAAGAGCTGTTATGGGTTAGTTTATTAAAAAAAAAAAAAAAAAAAGTCAGCTGGAAGCTGGAAGTCAGCTTTACACAGATTTGACATACAAAATGGCAGGCCAGACAAATGTGGCAATGTTTCAAAGCTTTTTAAAACAAAGTTTTCAAAACTTACACCAATGTAATGCATGGTAAATTTTATTAAAAATTGCTTTTAGGTTTGTATGAAAAAAGAAACGGGACAAGGGCTTGCAGAGAGCAACTACAGAACGGTGTCTTTTTAAATTTTTATTATTTTTTTCTAGGACATAAGAGCAGCCACAGCACCCGTGGCAAAGAAAATACTAAGGACCCTGTCAGTGCAATCAATTGCCTTCTTGCTGAGCCTCAAACTGAAAGGTCCCATATAAATAGCCAAATCATCCACACAAATACATAAATATGACAACTTACATCAATGAGCATGGATAGAAAGAGATTATGTAAGCCCCCTATTATTAAAAGTATTTTCAGATGGACTGATGTGAAGCCAGTCAGTACTACAGCTTTATCACAGGAGGGGAACGGGACCATCTGGAACTGGCTGCATGGCTACTGAGGACAACAGGGCCATGTTAAGAACAGAAAGAAAGGAAGCACAAAATTGACCTGTCCGCACCCCCACAGCGGTTTTGCTCAGGTAAGTTGTAGAATTTCTCTTTTTTGAATATATTTAAAATTTGATCTATTGGATAGAACCTAAGCAGCTTGGTCTGACATTGAGGTTGGATCTGCTTTGAGTGGAATGGCTGGTCTGGATGGCATCCTGGGGTTTCTTCAGCCTAAATTATTCTATTGTAACTAAAGTAACCAGATGGATAAAAAAAATCAAAAACTCAAATAGAAATACAGGCCTATCATGAGCTCATTGACCAAAAATATCTGACAATTGGAAAGAAACTTTTCTGTTGCTTATACAAACGTGATCCAACACAGCAAGTAAAACAAATAGGACATATTCACTGCACAGAATTTATTTTACAAATATATGCATGCAAATATTAGCATAATTTACTAAAAAAAATGTGTTTAGTAAATCTCATTCAAGAAGGGCAAACAGTGAAAAAGCAGCAGGTAGAGTATGATCCTTCAAATTTACTATCCCTTCCCCTCTTCCCCCACTGCTTTGAGTTTGTGGTAGACATACAAGTTGTTTCTAGGACTAGTATTTTTTGAAAAAGAGAATACTTCATATAAGAAATTGTTTGTCTGAAAGAAATTCTGAATTTCATTATGACAGGTAAAGAAAAATTAAATGACTGGAGTAGAAGACTGACTACTTAGCAACTGGTTTTATGACCTGATTTTATATGGGTAAAAGAGCAGTACCAATCAACTATATTCTTGCTGCAAGACAGTCCTTTTTCGTAAGGTAAGGAAAATGACAAGCACATTTTAAGTTGGAGAAATACATAAAATACATGTATGAGAAATGGAGACTGAAAACAGACAGCTATCAACATAAATCTTTTCTAAAGTATAACCCTGATACGAAAAATTAAGCCACCTGTTTCTAAGAATATAACATGAAAAAAAATCTTTATAGCACAATAAAATAGAAATTTAACTTTTCCCTGTATTTTGGAAGGATGCAGAAGCAGTCTGGTGGCAAATCAAAAACTACCTCTGGGTTTGTTAGCAATAAAATTCTTGATAGGCCATTAAAAGTCAAGCACATTCATACAATGACTACTTGTACTTGATATATTTATAGAGGTTAAAAGATCTGTTGCTTGCTGGACTTCACAGCACCGGAAGCCGCCTCAAAAGACTGAGATCCACCTAGCTACAAAAATGCTAATTTTCCTTGAAACAGTTAAACAAGCAAACCAGGATGATCTATACAGCTATTTGTATACATCAGTCTAACGTTAACCCAAGGGGAAAAAAAAAAAAAAAAAGAAATACGGATAGGAACTTTATGCGATCAAGAATTTAAGGACAGGAATGTAATTAACAGTCAATTTGTTTTTGTATGGGACAATTACCAACCACACATGAAGTTCATTTTTTGATAGGATTACAAGTTTGGTTCAGAAAGGCAGATGTACTATAATTTATCTCTTCAATGGTGTTGGACTTACTTCCAAAGGACGCCACAATAGAATTAGCATCTCACAGTGTTAATAAAGTACATGTGAAATGGATTAAGAGGTACAAAGTTGAAGCATCTCAAAAAATCAATTGTCCATGAGACACAAAGTGATGACAGTCAAGTAAACATTTGTCAATATGGGACAGAGAGGGATTCTGGTGATGTATCACAAAGAAAAGGTTACACCCATACTCTTCAACATTTACATCAGTGATTAGCAGAAGACAGAAATCAATTCAGAAAAAAATCTAACGATGACAAAAGCAGAACAGTAAATAATGATAAGCATGAGGAAATTGGCTTTGTAAACTGCACTCATTCAAAACAAAATGCATTTTAGTACAGCCAAACAAAACCTACACACCGGGAACAAAGACTACAGTTCACAGCTACAGAACAGGAATACTGTATCCCAGAAATTATCAGCTGAAAAGAAGTCATGGTAGATAAGTAATTCAACATAAGCTCTAAAGGCACACGTATGATATAAGGATTCAATACTGAAGAACTGTGAGTTAGCACTGATGTGGCTTTCTTCAAAGATATTGGTGAGGGTGATACTGGAGCAGACAGTTCTTTTAACAAGAGTTAAAAGCTGAACAGTAACTAGTAAAGAGCCATAAACAAAATTTCAAGGCCTTGAGGAAAAAAAACAAACAAACAAACAAACAAAAAAAAAAAAAACATACAACAGCAACAGACCCTAAGAGCACAAACTCTGTTATCCTAAAAGAAGCCCGAGCAGTGACTTGATCAGAATGTATAAGAATACATACAGGGGAAGAAAAGGGCAGGCAACACAAGATACTTCCATCTAGAGAAAAAAGGAGCACTATGGGCCAGAGGACAGAAAAACTTAGTGGATTGAAAACTGGCTCAGCAGCCAGGCCCAGAGGGTGGTGATCAGTGCTGCAAAGTCTAGTTGGATGCCGGTAACCAGCAGTGCACTCCAGGGGTCAATATTAAAGGTAAAAAAGGAATGAAGTGGGAAGTGGTAAGATTCATCTGCTCAAGTAGAATAGCAGTATCATTTCCATCAGGCTTGCTAATCTAACAAGGATGACTAAAACCAGATTTCTAAGACCGGATTTTTGGGGGACGGTAACCAAAGCCTGGAAAGAAGTCACAGCACAAGGAGCCATGAGAAAACGTCCAGGTGACAGCATGATGGTGAAGCTCTTGCATTCTCCTCAAAGACAGCACAACTGAGAGACAGCTTAAATGCCTCTACCCAAAGCCATGAAGCACAGGGAACAAGCAGAAGGAATTAGAAGTCCATGAAGTCAGACAACTCTAACTTCACAAGGAGCAGAGATACGGCGTGTGGGACAGCACAGAATGGAGTGCTGTGAAGGACAGCATCTTCAAAAGCAGGCCAGGCCAAGGATGGGAAGAAGAAGGAGTTGCAGTCTTTATAAAGGAGCACCCTGAATGCCTTGAGCTTTTATTTGGAGCGGGTTACAAGCCAGTCAACAGCTTGTGGGTAGAAGAAGAAGAGCAGGATCAACAAAGAGGACACTGAGGTGGACATCTGCTACAGTGCACCTCATCAGAAAGTGGAAAAAGATGAAAAAATAGTAATATACCTAGGATATCCCACGATCAGAGCCCTTAGCTCTCACAGGGGATTTCAAACATGTTGGAAGGGACATGTGGTATGCTACAAGCAATCCCAGGGGTTTCTGGAATGTTTTGAAAACAGTTTCTTGATGGGTGAATAAGAAACTGAATAAAGGAGACACTCAGCTGGTGTTACTGAAGATGAAGAACTGATAAGGCATGTGAACATCAATGGCATCGTTAGCTCAAATGAGTTTTAGATGGTGGAGTTTAAGGTCCTGAAAGAAGTACATAAGAGAAATTAGAATTCTGGACGGCAAGAGAAGGGATTTCAGCTTCTTCAGGGATCTGTTTGGCAGGATCTCATGAGAGGCTGCTCTGAAAGAGCAAAAGAACCCAGAAAACCTGGTTCAGCTTCAGGGACAACCTCTCCAGAACAAGGAAGGGTTCACTCCAATGCACAGCAAGTCAAGCAGAAAAAACAGCATGGATGAACAAGTGCCCCTTGGGCTCAAATGTGAAAAGTAAAGTAGAAGCAAGGATGGGCTTCTCAGAATGAATAGAGGCACTGCCTGAGCATGCAGAGACAGAAATAGGAAAAGCCAAGGTTTACCTGAAGTTAGCATCAACAAAGCATGCAAAGGGCTTCTTCAACAAAAACTGTGAAAGAAAAGCCAATAAAATTATGGGTCCGCTGTTCAATGGCACAAGGAACACAGAGGCAAAGAGCACAGAAATGGCTGAAGGACTTGAAGCCTTCTTTGCCTTGCTGTTTACCAACAAGGTTTCACCTCAGGCTTCCCAAGTCCTTACGCAGAGCCTTGAGGACACCAGAAGAATAAGGCAAGAAGCACATCTGTGTATTGGAAATACCGAAGTCCATGGGACAATACATGGTATGTATTTGAGAGTGCTAAGGGAGCTGGTCAATGCCTTTCCAAAGTTCTTTCGTCGTCTTCAACAGGTCAAGTGATAAGGCAAGGCTCCTGGTGACTGACAGAGGAACGTCACACTCTTTTTCAGAGAAGACAAAAAGGAGGATTCGGGGAAATAAAAACCTCACCTTGGCCCTTGGAAGCCAAGTCCAAGCAACCTGAAGGACAAAAACATTACTGGGAACTGCCAGCATGGACTTTTGAACAGCAAACTATGCTCATCAACCTGAGTGATTCCTGTGACTGCCAATGAGTGGATTCCTATTACCCTGACTTTAACATAGTTCCTCGGTCCCAAGGCATCCTTATACCTAAATTAAAGATATGGTTTTCATACACAGCTTACAAAACGGATCTAAAACTGGCAGGACCACTGTTCTTCATGGATTATGATCGCTGATGTGAAGTTCCATTAGAAGACCATTATAAGTGACACTTTTTAGCAGTTGAAGCTGGGGCCCATTTTCACCTGCATCAGCAGTAAGATGGAACACATCCTCAGTAAGCTGAGCAACAAAACAACAGCCTGGGGCTAGCATTTGAGACACTGGAAGCCAGTCCCTCATTCACAGGGACCTTGACAAGTTCAAGAAATGGGCTGACAGGAACCTCATGAATTTCAAGAATGCCAAAGTCTGGAATCTGGGATGAAAAATAATTGCTTGCAGCATTACTGGGGACTGACGAATTGGGCACAGACAAGACATCTTCCACTACCTAACAGAAAAAAAAAAAAAAAAAAAAACAGAGCCAGACTATTCTCAGGGATACACACGCAGACAACAAGAGGCAACAGATACAGGCTGCAACAAAGGAAATTATGCGAGGTGTTAGGCATTTTGTCTGTTTGTTCGGTTAAACCATCAGGGTGATCCAGCTATTAGAACAGCTGTGGAACCTCCACCCATGGAGATACTAAAGTATAGAGATACAAAAATCATGGCTGAACAAGGTGCAAAGAAACTTTTAGGCTGGACTTAACCTCAAAGATAGCCCTCCTTGAAGTAAGTAATTGGTCCAGGCAACCACCTGAGGCCCCTTTCAGCCTTTTTTGATTCTGTCATAATTTGTGTGGCAATTATTGTAGATGTGTAGAGGATGCAAGCCATGATTTTTTTTCTTTAATACAAACTAACCTAGATATTAAAAAGAATGAACCGGTAACAGCGTTGGTTAGCTGAGATTGGTATCTGCAGAAAGAAAAAAGCAAAACAAGGAAATTCCCAATCTTTGTCCAATTCTTCACAGCCTCCAAAATTGACTGTAATTCATTCAGATGTAGTCAGAGGTATTGGATGTTTGTTGCTTGTATTAAATTAAATTATTAAAAAGGACAGTAGGTCAGTGTTGATGAATGCCCAGTGACCAGCTGCAGGGCAGCACTGTGCGTGTGTGTGTATCAACACTGCTCAAAAAACTGTATCCAGTCCTAAGAATGGTGCCCACCTTTTTGAGATAGTAACATATGTGTCACAGAGAGGAACTAAACTGAGTTAATGCATGGCACACGGAATGTTGGCAGAACTACTTCAGAGAGAAACAGTCGATTAATAAAATCAAAACAGTACACAGGTATCAGATACATGGGCTGGGGGAAACAAAAACAAAACACTAAGGCTCCATATGTCAACTGGAGAATTGCTCAGGAAAGATGTTAACTTATTAAAAGAAATCATCACCCAATTCCTCAGAGGCACCTTTCGTTGGCGGAGGGCGAAGGAAATGTTTGGGAAGGATAAAAACAAAACCACCCAACCAAAAAAGAACCTCCATCCCTAGATGACCTTTTCTTTCTCTCTCCTGTTCCCCCGATATTATCAGCCACAAGCCCTTTGGGCTGGTCACCATGATTTTGTCTCTCATGTAAAGCAGTGGAACACATGAAACATTTTGGTAGGATCTCTCTTCTCATTCTGCATGACCAGAAATACTTGAGATCGGAATCCACCTTAGGCCAATACTGCTGTGTAAGTACTGCAGGGAAAGACTGCCATACCATTCCTATACGTGACTCGGTGAGGACAATTCTCTTTAGAAAGAGCAATCTACAGTAAAATGAAAACATCTGTAATGATCCCTCTTACCATCCTTTATTTTTTGTTTTAAAAAAAGAATAATTTACTTTGACTTAGTAGTAGTTACCTCTGATCTTTATGAATTAAATCTTTTTCTCCCCTCCAACACCTAACTAGACATATCTACTCTAAGCCAGGAACTTGCATCATGTGACAGTACTCTTAATAACGGAAGAGTGCTTTGATGTTTGTTTGTTTGTTTTTCTTTTAAATTAGCCTTGGCATAACTCAGGCATTGTTAATTTACTAAGACCTGAGAAGAGAGCGATACAGCTAAATGAGAAAGGTCAGTGGATAGGAAAGGTCGGCAAGAAAACTAAAAGAAAAGGCTAGGAACAACTCACATTATTTAGTTTACATTTTCAGGGAAAAAAATAATTTTCCAATTGTCTTCCTGATACCATCAGATACATAAGTGAAACTGAAGTCAGATTGCATGCCACATGAAAAGAAAGTATTTGAAAGATTATGCTGATAATGCAACAGTTTTGTTTTCTTTATTTCCTCTGTTTTGTTGTGTTGTGTTTTTTTTTTTATTATTATTCTTTTTTCAAGGAATAATGAGCACACACAGATCCTGTACTGGCACAGGCACTCCGGAAGCCTGTGGCTTCTGTATGCTTTCTATGTTTTAGAAACATTAAAAAAATATACATACTAACTTAATACACTCCCTCAGTTACTATGGTAATAAGCACTTTGTAGATGTATAAAGATATTTAAAAGGTGTTTTTAATTCATATTGATAGCAACCTATTCTCCCACGTTATAAAACACATGGAGATAAACTGAAGAAATAAGCCAAAAATCTACCACTGAACATGACTTCTTAGAAGAGACTTTTTGGAGACTAATGCCAAATAATTTTGTATTTTGCTGTGAAGTTATTGATTTCTAAGGCAGAAACTTCATATAAAACATTCCTGAAAAACACTACACTGAGCAGACAACATATCCAAACATGTTAAACTATTAAAACTAGCTGATGTTTATTTAGTATGTATTATAAAAATACCAGTCTGTATTACAAAGATCTTGGTATCATTGACAAACAACAGTTCAAAAGTTCTCTTAGAGTGGTACTTAACAACGACAACACAACAACCAATAAACCTTAGTTATGAAATAAACGAAGAAAAATATATTTTGAGAGGAAGGGACACCAGAAAATGGAAGACATGGATGTCTCCAGCTTCAGACCAGCCCTGCAAAGGGATCTGCTGGCCTCAGTATTCCCGAGAATTGCAGTGAATTCAATGGCAAGCTCTCTCCCCACGCTAGTGGATGCCATTTGAGGACTAGCCTTTAATTTGCCACCAAAGTAAGTTTACCCAGTTTTCATTTCCTGCCTGCGGATGCAGAGCTTTTATAAACTAGAAATCATAATGCATTTATTCTACAACTCTATCAACTATTTTAAAACAGCAGCAAAATACAAAAAGCAGAGCCCCATTTATATATATAAATTTTGAATGCTTCTTCACAGAAGATGGCATACTCCTTAGTTTTACCAGACTCTTTAGTCTTACACTGAACTATTCAATTTGATTTTCCTCTCTTATACTTTGGTTTAGAAGATTTAAACTGCACTATATGGTTTCTTAACGAAATAAGTTCGTCTCTCTCCCTTTATTTGCATGAAGAAAATATTCCAGACCAAAATTGCAAGCAGACAAAATCTTAATATGCAGTTTGGTAAAGTTCGAGTCAGTCTTTGAACAACACGTTTATCTATCCAGTAAAGCTTGCGTTAATGCGATGTAAGAGTTTGGCAAATTCAACTCTAATGGAGCATAAAAGTGCTTTTGCTTGAAAGTGAGATCATTTTTAAAAATTCAAAGCATGATCACTTTTTCCTTTTTTTGCAGGAACAATCTGATACGAGCAGCAAAGCTTAAATAAACTAGAAACATTTCAAATGATCCATAAAGGATTAATAAGCACTGCAGGAAGTCCTATAGGCTCAGCGTATACATTTTCCATCTTTTTCTCCTGCGACAAGCATGACATGAAATTCTAAACAGAACTCAAGTTTCAAAGTCACTGAATGTTAAGGTCTGCAGCTTTGATACTGGGGTAGAGTGGGGTCACCATCTTGGAATACTTAATTTAAACAGATAACAAAATATTGATTTTATTAGCATAATAAAGCCCCCAAATTATGGCCCTTCACAAAATTTTTTTCTACTCACAAATAGACAAATGGACAAAAGCAAGGCGAAAGGGGTAGTAGTAAGCTACAGGCCACTAATATAACAAGAACAAAATGACAGCTATTATTTTGGCAGAGATAATCTATGCTGAAACACAAAACACACACGCACACAATTTCTTTCAATACAATTTTCTTGTCTTCCCACTGACTTCTATGATTACCACAGAAAGCAGGGTTCTAAACACATTTCTCAATTGAATCTTCAATCAATAACGGTAAAAATTTGAGAAGGGAGATATGGGAAAACGCATTATAGCATTAGTAAGTGTTTGCAAAACAGACCGAACTTATCAATATGCATAAAAGTTGAAAGGGAATAAAATGAAAGACAAAATCAGTAACAACAGACCTTCTACCTTTACTTGACCAAACTAAGTCAAGGAAATTCACCCAAACTCCAAAATCCAAACGGCAGCAGAAATTGCTTAGACCAGGCCTGGTCCAAGCAATCAAATCATCTAGGTGTATTTTCTTTTCTTCGGAGTACCAGAGTTGTAAAAATAAAGACCAATTCTGAATTACTGAATGGTCTTCGGGATACGTGAACATCCAAAGGTACTTTAACAAATACTGACAAGAGTGATCGTTTAAATATATATATATATATATATATATATATGTATATATGTATATAAAGCAGCAGCATATATACGTATATATGTATATATATATAAAGCAGCAAAATTAAGCTAAATGGAGAGTACCTGCTAGTTGCACTTCATGAAAGAAATATTAGAAAACTAAGAATTAGATGTCTGGAAAAAAATAAAATAAAATAAAAACTTCTCTGATCTCAGACCAAGGTCAACTTGACCCAAACAAACACAGTTTGCTAGCAAGAATCCAGACTGGCTTCACCACTGACGTAGGAGAGAAGACAAATAATTCATACTGGAATTGAGAGCTCCTCTTGTTAGAGAACTGCAAAGTTTAGCCTCTGCTAAGCTTGTCAGGCTTTTTACCACCCAGGCTTTCTGCTAAGAGCCAAGAACTTCAGCAGTGGAAACTGTTTAGGTGACAGTTACACAGAAATTGGAGAAGTTCTTACATGAGTGGGAAACCAGAAATTCAGAAATGTAATAGACAAATTCAAAGTTATTAAAGAGAATAAATATAAAACCAGCAAGGATAATACTGGCCATATTGGAGAGGGAGGGAGGGAGGGAGGGAGGGAGGGAGAGAAAGAGGGAGGGAGGAGGGATGTGAGAATGATAAATGTTAGCTCACAGTGAGAGACTGAAGCTGAAAGGCAAAAATTATGCTAAAATAATACACTAATCAAAAGGAAAAGTGAATGAGAAGAAAGAAGCAGAAAAAACGAACAAAGGACTAGAAGTAATCATTTCTCTGTATAAAGCCAGCGGAGAGACCTTGCTTGAAATGCTATCTACAATCTTGGGTACATCACTAAAAACAGATAAAAGAAACCAATGCAAAGAACAGGAACAAAAAACGCTCTATAAATACAAAAAAAAAAAAAAAAAAAAGTATGCTACAGTAATTTTTCCAGTGGTTACAAACACACCAGATATAGTGAAATACCATCACTGTCTACTAATATTTGAAAATAAAGAAGAGCAGCCACAGAAGGAGCAAGAGTACGTTCAAAAAGTAGATGTATGTATCAAAATAGGTAAGTTTTGAGTAGTTGAAAGTAAGATTTTTATTAAAAATTCTCAGGCTCAGCAGAATCTGATATATGTTTAATAGAGTTGCTGTCATAAGTTTAAGTATAATTATCTACAGTATTAGGAACAATCCTAGTTCTTTACGGAACTAGGAAAACAATACTACACTTGAACATTGAGAAAGATGATGAAAAGGACTTTGATAAATAGCTGCAGCCTTTGTGTACCCAGCAAAACCACAGTTCGCACCATCAGTGCCCACTGATGTTTAGCTCTGCCACCACTATCGTGGCAAAACAAAAATAAAAGGAAAGCAAAAGACAGGCAAGGAAAACACAAGTTGAAAAGAGAAAGCCTAGAAATGCAGACAATGAGTGTACAGATAAACTTGTTGTTTTGTTTACCCTTCTTTGCAATTCAAAATAGAATTTCAGTGAAGCTGAAAAGATGACAAAAATTACAGCAGTGAACTGAAATACCTTGAATGCTATAAAATAGCCCTTGGAGCTGCTTACCACTAAGTGTCATTCAGAAGCTCCATCTGCAGAAGACTTGGGCATTCATACAGGTGAAAATACGCCTGTTTTATCCAAGAAGTTAGCCATTACCCAGGAACTTGCAACTCCTGCAGAAAATTCTGTTAAATAAAAGTCTTTGATGGAGTTCCTTGAATCATTAAGGATCCAGCTAATGTTGGATCATAACGAGGCAAATCCCTTTCTTAAATATAACTTGTTTTTTCATAGGTTAATATTTAATCAGTCTCTAATTTGTTAGCGCATCGCCCTCACAAACAATATTTGAACTTTCTCAGTATTTAAACCAGAGTATTTGTTTCCTCGTGAGGTTTAAATCTGTTTCATTTTCAGAATGTGGTCTTTATGACTCAAGCAGTGCTACAGAAAGCAAGTGGTACTGCTGACAGAGAATGAGGGGTGCTCTCCCCTTGCAAACTGTGCACTGTGCTTGAAAGCAGAGAACAAGTGCGGGCAAAACTATGAAATGGATTACAGGTAGGTTTTCCTACATGCAATCTCCCTTACCATTCCTATCCAAGTTAACTGTTCATAAAACTTTACAACCCAGTATAAAATTAATACACATACACAGCAAAGAAAGTGAATTTGTGTTTGCCAATTTTAATTTTATGAAACAATGGCACCTTGTATTTCCCACTTCAACCTTGTTTCTCTCCTTTCCTGTAAATTCTTGTCTTACAGCAACAACTTAAGTATGTCCAGCAGAAGAAAGGAGACAAGGGGAGAGTAGCAGCTAAGTTTAAAAAGTAAGTGGATGACGAGGAAGTGAAGGGCAACAATGAAGGTATGACAATGACAAGGTATGAGCAATTTAAAAAAAAAAAATTCAAAGGGTAACTATGAAAAAGAAATGACTTGTTCATCACATAGCACAAGAGATTGCAAGAATTTGTATGCTCCTAGTATTAGCTGAAGAGGAAAAATGGTATCGGTTAATAATCTATTCACAATATTTTTACTGTAAACTTTAAAAGCATGTTCAACAGTTCTGTTGTGCTTTTTTTTTTTTAAACAGTAGCAAAGATGCATGTTATCCTTCCCACTGCTCAGAAGTACCTAATAAACAATTACGGAGGTGGGGTAGAAGAAAAATGGGAGAAAATGTATTTTTTTTTGTAATAGCTGATCAATTTGGCTGTTTAATATAACTGAAAAGGCAAAAATGTTAGGTGTTGAGAGCAGAAACGTGTTTTCCCAAAGGCGTTATTAACAATTAATAATCATTACACAGTGCCTTGTTTACCTGACCTTGTGTAAATTTAGCAGCCTTGTAATTAGACTCGTATTTTGCACATTCGTATACTTCCATGCATAGGATTTGACTCACTCATTCATCCATTAAAATTTGCTTGACAGACATAGATGGATAATCAGGGTACAATTTGTATTTACTGGATTACAGAAAATTGCCCAAACTGTTAAGTTCAAGGAAAGCACGTTCTTATCTTTCTCTTGTGAAAGATTTAAAAGCAATTAAACACCAGAGGATGGCCCCAAGGCTCTCCGAAGAAGTAGCAGAGCTTTTATAAACTGATAGCACTAACACAACTTTGCACTAAAATGAAAAGAAGAAACAAGGACTACATTCTCTTTTAGCCAACACAACAAAATAATTCCTCAGTAAGACACATTTTCCATAAATGCTAACATCTGAGTATTAAGCACAGCTTCATAGAAGAAGACAAATTTACATTAATATCTTTAAACTAAAAGAGTAGGTTTAGACTAGAAATGAGGAAGTTCTTCACTTGGAGGGTGGTGAGGCCCTGGCACAGGCTGCCCAGAGAAGCTGTGGATGCCCCATCCCTGGAGGTGTTCAAGGCCAGGCTGGATGGGGCTTTGGGCAACCTGGTCTGGTGGGAGGTGTCCCTGCCCAGGGCAGGGCAGGGCAGGTGGGTAGGACAAGGTGACCACTAAGGTCCCTTCCAACCCAAACCATTCTGTGATTCTATGATTTTGCAAGAACAAGTCTTTGTACAGCGGAAATTATGAGAGATTTTCTCTCACTTAACCACTTTCTAGTAACTTCCTAACTTTCCAAGCAGCTGGAAGAATTATTCACCTGCTTTCCTGATGAGAAAAAAAGTCTTAAAATTCAAATGTTTGTAAGCATTATCCATAATAATGAAATAATATTTATAGATTTCATTAAATGTTTAAGGACACAATTGATTATTAGGCACTTCAGATTAGTCCCAAACTAACATTGTTCTCTTAAAAAAAAGTCAGATAAAAATACAGCTCTGTCTCTCTCCAGGTTCTTTCTCACCCAATACACACACTTGTGTTTGGTGCATTTTTTCCTCTCACAAAAACAACCCCAGTAGAAGCCAAAAAGCTTAGTACCTGGATAACACCGCTACTGCATTGTGATTTTGGTGCCTAAGAAAGTTTCTCTGCTCAGTCAGTACAGAATGCTAATCTCTTCCTATGCTGCATGAGTTCCTATGCACAGGCAGTTTTGCTCCCACTTGAGAAAGATGAAACTTACTTTTCCCAGATTTTTTTTTGTGTATTATTCCAGGTGCTATCTCCTTTCATTCAGTTAAGTGATGGAGATAGTTGAAGATTAATAACAACAACTGAGATCATCTTCTATGCCATCATCTAGATTTTGCAAATGTCAGGAGTTACAGGAACTACATAAAGATAGATGGATGGACATTAAGCCTTAATACTTCCAGCATCAGGACAAGATTCTTGTAGCACTTCCTATAGTAGATCCCTTCTCAGTTTTTGTTAGACAATCCTCAAATGAGGGGGGAAACTGAGGCACACTAAAGTTTATAATGTTTCTAAAATCTCAAAGTGTCATTTACCAAACATCTACCCCATCACATTCTGCTAAGCAAAACAATGATCCAACATGGTACTGCCCTAAGAGTTCCAAAACACTTAAGAGATACATAAAAAAAACAACTCCTTTGTTAATATAGTTATTTAAACACAGTTGGAATGTCCTAAACACAGCTATGAAGTCTGTTAGAAAAAAATAATAATTTGAAGTATCATAGTGGGAGAACTCCATCTTGCTTTGTCTTTCGCTACCGTAAGGATGTCATTCTGCCTGTTTTTGACTCTGAAGATCTTTCCTATTGTAACACAGTTTCTAAAAGCTTGCTAGCACTATATCATATACAATGCCTTCCACACAGTTTAGTGTCTTACCACTAATAGATTAAAAAAAAAAAAAAGCAAAAAAAATTGTAACTAAAGAGTTACCTGCAATTAAGATGATAGGGGAGGAAGGAAGTGCAAAAAGTCTGTCTAGATGCCTTTCTTCTGAAAAAAAACCTCACCTATAATTTATATGAGATGGAGTCAGCGGCTATGGTGATGGCATATCCCTAGCCTTGGTTACAATACTAGTCACGGTAATGATGCTGGCTCCTCTCGTGAAGATCTGTGTCTAGAAAGAAAGGCACTAATTTAATTCACATGGAAATTAAATGTGCTTCTCACTATGAAAGCTTGTAACTGTTCCTAGATCATTTTCCTTATTCTCACCACAATCTCAGATACTCCTTAAATAAATATTTGTTCCTCAGGGTTTTCCTGAATGACACCTGATTAATGAATGGCATCTTACCACTAGCCTCATGAAGCCTTTCACAAATGGACTCACCAGAAAATATAAAAAATACAATGTTGGGGTAATACCTGACCATTTCTTGGCAGATTTTATTTTATATAAATATAATTATTTTATTAATTTTAAGTCCTTACAATGCATGACTTGTTCTTGTTTGGAAGTCTCCAAAGACAGGCAGATCATAGAGAATTTTAATGAATTCTCTAGAAGGCATCTCAGTCTCTTTCACTTGATGGGTTGCGGAGGGAGCAGGAGCATTTGATATTAAAACTACTTTATGTTTAATCAACCAGGAAACTCTCCCAAGAACCATATCACAATTTAGTTTACTCCATTATTGCTACTTCATTGATTGTGTTAAAAACAAAATTAAAAAAACCTAACAAGGTGGTCCCAAAAAGCTGCCCCATTAAAGGAACAAGAGAATATAAATGCTGATCCCTTGTTGCAAAAAGAAAGAGGTAGAAAGCAGTAGGAGGGAGGGACAATTTGATTAATTGCTTCCTTCAAACAAGCATAAAAAAAAACACAAATAACACAGAATTGTGTGAAAAAGCATCTCAACACTGCAAGAATTACTGGAAGACAATCTAGTGTCTAAATAGCCATAGTCATCTTATTGCCTTTATTCATACTCATGCAAATATATAAACAGACATACATAGGAATTCCACCAAATTCAAATTTTAAATTCAACCTTTCTGCTTGACAGGTGGTCATATGAATGGGTAGCTTGGCATCTGCTAGTTCCATTGCAAGACCATCCAGCATGAATTGCTTTAATATGAGAAAAAAATATGCATTATCCAGTAACAATTATTACAAGAATTACAATGTTCTTGGAAAAATGTAGTGTGATTTTCCGCAACAGAATCTAGTACATCCCACTTTGTTTCTTTGTATGTTTGAGGGGTGAGGGGGTTCTCTGTTTTTAAACAATTCTGCTCCTTTGTCGTATAGACGAATGTTGCTTTGGATATTAAATTGAGAATTTATCTTAAATGGAAACAAACAACTTCGCTAAAAATTAGACATTTATGACTTGCAAATTACAGATACTAATTATTTTCAGTATATACAATTATGATATTCTCAAGAGGTATTAATTTTGGGACAGATGTGCTTTCATCATGTAATTTGGAAATTAAGTTACACTCTCACGTATGGAAGCTCAGAAGTCTGAATTTGTGTAAAGATAGGATTGATAGAGAGGAATTTTGTCTTGCTAATTTTCTCTCTCTCTCTCTGATGAGAGTGTGGCCAGCAATCCTCACAGCTGGGTTGCCTTGCACTCGAAGGAATGGGGGCTGACTGCAGAGTTGATGAGGATACACTTCCACTTGACTCCACCTCCTATTTTGTCCTTTCAGATAATTCTTCTAAATCCAGTAACTTCTAAATATTTAAACAATCATTAAGACATACCAACTGTAAAATATGCACAATGACAAATCCTTCACATCCTTGACAGAGAGCAGAAATAAGCGTTGCTAATGCAAATAATCTGAAAAAATATTTATTAAAAATATACTTAATCCAAACTGAAGACATTAGTGAAGAAATTTCCATCAAATGGGGGGAAAATGAAGCATATTGGTATGTTGACTATAATTTCATTAGGAAAGGAAAACTAGTTATTACAAAATTTTTCTCTTCTACATATGTATTTCTATAATCTTCAAAGACAGGTGAGACAAGTGATAAAGGAAAAAACATAAGAAAAACACCAATTAAATAAATCTCTTGGATGATATTGTTGTTGAGTGTGCAGGTTAATTAAAGAAACCAGTCTGGGAGTTCATACTTCCTTGTTTTCCCGTATTTGACCAGTAGCCACCAATACAGAAAAGAAAAAGACAAAACAAAAAAAGTAATATTTTCTGGTCCAGAAAAAAAAATCTTCAAACACCAACATCTTGTTTATACCGTTCTATAGGAGGTTCAAGATAAAGATTCAAGACGTTCAGAGTATACGCTACAGTTCTAAAACTTTTTTTTTTTTTTAATTTATTTTTGGATAGAATGAGTTCAGCCACTGCATAAACATTTTCTATCTGGAGATCTGATAGTCACATGGATCTGATGCCTCTCTTGTAGATGTCCCTTCAGAAGGCAATGATTTTGTTCATGAGAAAAGGAAAACATCTACTTTTCAAATTTTGAGAAGTCTTACTTTTTATTTAGAAACCTAGCATACCTTTGGAAAACCTCAGAAATGTTTTTCTATGTTTGTGGATTCAAAGCCTAACACAATCACTAGGCTGAAGATACTTGGATAGCTGAAAATCTTCAGATGAAAGAAAATGAACAAGACAATAGTCTTTGTCATTTAGCTGCTGTAACAGTTTTAGCAGGACTACACAGCTTCTTTTTTTTTTTTTTTCTCCTACTATAGGATGCTGCAGCTGTGGGCAAACTGAAGAGACAATAATCTTCCACATGGCATGAAAAGAGGGAGGGGAGGTTCATCTTTAGCAATAAAAGGGCCTTTAAGCCAGTATGCCATCACAGAATGCATAGGTCTAAAGCACAGGCAAAGTTGCCAATTCTCCAGGCTCAATTTACAAAAAAGACAGTACAAAAACATGCTCACATGAATAAAAATAATAAAGTAATTAATGTTTACAGTTCAGGAGGAACGTAGTGGTAAAGTCCATCAGTAGATGCCATTTAATGAAAATGATCTGAACGCACATCTAGCCAGCCTGACTGCTGAGCTTCAAGGATACTTAAATACCTACATGCTGGATGCTACGTATGGACCAATGCCTGTTTTGTACAGCTTGACTATCTGACTACAACTTGGAATAAGGTTTTGCACTCAAATCATACTATCTCCCAAAGTAGGCAGTGAAATTAGTTATTTTCTTAACGCTTGGGGATTTAAAAAAAATAAATCAATTGTATGTATCCACTGAAGGATATTCTGACACTGCAGAAAGCGAAGACTGTGTAGCACTTACAAGACCTTGACTTCTGAGCAAGGTGCTGCGAAGCAAATGTAAAACCCTTTTATGAAGCCATTTCGACATTTCTTCCTGCAGATGGGAATATTCTCATTTAAAATGTAGTAGCATCTCTTTTTATCTCAGATGATCCAAAACTTCATTGGCTCTTAAGCATCTCTTCTCTCAAACAAACGCGGCGAAGTACAGGTTTCGTGAGGCAAGAGGAGCAACGAATGCCAATGTACAAGGCACACTGGCATCTCCTACGCTAAAAGAACTGTTATAGACAACTTGTTGCATTATATTAGATTTCTCTTGGCTGCTGTAAAAGAAAAATGATTAAATCCCGAGAAGTCTCATTCAGGATAGGGGTTTCCTTCCCCATCCTGAAGTACATGAATGAAAGCACAGACAGAGGGGTTTAGTTTATGCTCATCAGTGCTGCTCTTCCTTGTTGTTCTGAAGCTGGTTCACATACAACTCACTTCCAGAACCAAGCTAGAAAGTCTGAACTACCCACTCGATCTGTTCAACCCTTGAATGCCTACATATTCATCCAGTTTCTCTTAAGCACCATATACTAAATAGTACCAAGCACTGAATAGTTTCAGCTTCATTTAAATACCTAAGTTTTTGAAATAGCCCTCAAACTACACAGCTTGTATGTGATGAGATTTCAAATACTGGAATCACTTCCACTGAAGAACACCTTGTTTAATTAGGGTTAATTTACCAAGAATTCACCAAGAAGTAGAGCTGTGACTAAAAGTTACTGGCAATATTTTCTGACAAATTTAACTGCTTTAAACCAGAAGATTGAAATAATTCCTTCATCAGCTGAGTGTGGAAAAAATAAATACCTACAAGACCCATCCCCACAATGCCAAAGAAAAGCATGCTGAAGAAAACAGCTGAAACTTCTGATGTATGTGCCTTCTGCCACCTCCTATCTCCATTATTTTGTTACTCAGTAACTTTCAAGGATGTGGACTATGGAAGACAGCAACAACAACAAAATGCTTACAAAAGAAGGTATACTCTGCACCAAAAATAGTTTAGTTTCCCAAATACTAAAAAATATTTTAAGCTTGCTTTTAAAATTGAAGGCAGGTTCATAATGAAGACAGATACTTTAGGACAGGTAACTTAGACTTCATACTACTATTATAACACTGTCCATATTTTGTTCTTTTCATATGGCACTCAACTCTGCATTTCCATGGATAGACTCACTTTAGTTTTACTTTTTAAACAGGTTAAATGTAAGACATTTTGTTTTCTAAAATCAGTGTTGGACTATGGATTTCTGTATTATCAATAACTCCTAAGACAACATTTCTGATTACCACAACATTTTTAGGTCACACATGTCAAATAAACTTGTTCTTCTGAAAAGAACCGTGTCCAGTGAAAATGTGGTCTCTTCAGCTTCGTCTTTTAGCTTTGCTTCTCTGGAAAGATGCAAGATGCTTGGGCTCTGTAAGAATTGCCAATTAAGCATATATCAACCAGTATCACATATTCAAGATCAACAGACAATCCTTTCTGTTACCTCCCAGAAAGCTGGCTATAGTGCATTCTCTAGTAACAAAATTCATGTGTAATAATATAGACTTAATCTGTTCTTTGATTTGTTGTCCCAAGTTCATATAATGTATTAACTATATCAAAATTACACAATTACTGATGGTTTTAAGACTTAAAGCCTTAATTAATTTAGCTGGACTTCCATTTACTGTAATGTCTCTGATTTCAAACGAGTGGGACGTTTCTCCATCCAAAACTGCATACAAATTTAATTTAAAAGCAACAAAAATCTGAACAGATTGAAAACGGCTCTCTCTAAAACTACTGTCAAAAGGAGAAAGAACAACACTGATGTTTACAAGACCAGAGACTTGTCATGAATCTTCTTTTGATTCATGATTTCTTGTTAGGGTAGTCTCAGAAGAAGTGAATCCTAGAATCTATGTAGCATCCTAACATGTCTGTCAATCCAAGGTGTTTAAAGAAGGGCTTAATCTCTCGATCTTAAAGTAGTTTGCCCAGGCACTATTCGTAATGTAATTCTGACAGACCTCTCAATAGGCTACACGGATTCTCCCAGATTTTAAGTTCTGGGCTACAGAATCTCATAACAAGTATTGCTATTGGTAGACCAAAGCTACACTACTTTGCTTTCAGTTTAAAGCTAGAACACAGAGTTGCAACCATAACTCTGTATTACAGCACAAACAAGCTTTCTAAGTGCTACCCAAATTCATCGTTGTTTCTACTGGGGTGACAGATCAGTTCCAACAGAGTACCTTCAGAGACAGAGCTTTCTGTAATCCTTTGAAGACAGAAACATCTTGTTATTAGAGAAGTGATTCAATCACCTAGGTAAACATTACACACTTGGAGGCAATCATAACCATGACCATATTTACCTGTGGGCACATTTCCTGTAACGTGATCCTCACATTACTGCCATTTATAAGCCTAAACAGATAAATTATTGTGATAATGAACCCCTACATTCCTGTGATCTACCTACAGAGGAAATTACAAAGTTGGTTTTACTCTATTGAGACAGTCTGCATTTCTTAGAACCTCTTCCAAGCTGTGGCTAACCCGGGAAGCATTTTCTACAGTTAGCTGAGACATATATCTAGAATCATTAAGAGTCTTCTCTGGCAAGGTACGTGACTTCAGACTAAGCACTAGCAAACAGATACTACTCCTCGGCTCATGTTCACTCGTTTGCAGTGGCTGAAATTCTGAGTGCACGGAGCTGCACTCAGTTTCACTCAGCCATCAGAGAGATGGATGCATGTCCATCATGGCTAGTAAAATCCAATGAAGAGAGTTAAACCTTTTGTAAAGGCGTATCGATCATTACTTTGAAACACTTCACTAAAAATCATATTGATGCTGCAAGTCTAAAACAAACAATTCCTTTACAGGGCAGAAGTTGCAGTAATAGCGAATCAATCCCAGTTAATAGATGCCATGAGTGCCGTGACAAATAACTGCTTACTCATTCCCAAAATGCCCTATACGTGGTGACCAAAGGGTTATTTTTCTTTATTCGGTAGGTGTAAGCTATGTCAGCAAAGACAGATACATAATGTTTTCACTTAGGGACCGCTCTGTTCAATAATCAAGATATTTCCAACTTTCTCCTGGTTAACCAAAACATGATTCAACCTATGACCCATCTGTCAACCTCAACTGAGAAAAGAATCAGAAAATGTTATAGTAGAGGGGAAGAGAAAACTCCTGAGAATCTGGGGCCAGCTTCCCTTCTCTCTCTCGGGTCCCCAATAAACTGTGCATGGAATCACATTCATCTTTTATCGTTTGCTCCAACTGCTTTCCATTCTGCCTTGACTTGGAAGCTTTCAGTACCAAAAATAAATGTCTCTGTTTCTGTATGTATAAACTACAACGACAGCGATACAATTTCAAGCTTGGAAAAGGCTCAGAAATCCATTCACATACAAACAGGAAGAACTCCCAAAATAATCATTGGAGTTAATTGGACGGCAGCTTCTAGCTAGCTGATTGTGTCTACCACATCAATTGGTGTCACGATTCCTTCTGTTTTCTGGCTCTACATTCTCCTCAACACATGTCCATATACTCCTAGTACTATAAGCATAATAAAAATTAAAATGTTGTACTATTGCCGCTACTTAGCACTATTCCCTCACTCCAAAGGATCTTCTTACCCCAACCCACCCACCAAAAGAAGAAAAGCTTTCAATACATGACTGTTCAAGAGCATGATTACAAAAGTCATCACCATCATCTACAATCATATTTTCACCTGTTCATGTGGTGTACACCTGTGGGTTGTTGGCAATACACATGATTGCCGTGTGGGAGATTCCAGGTTCACAATGAGCCCTGTCATCTTTGTTCTCTTAAGCAAATATGCCATGCTATCCCCAAACCTGTGTGAATGCCATTGCCTCCTGCAATATTGTCCTGTTTATAAATCTTTTACTTTTTAAGTGCATAAAATACTAAAACAAAAACCAAAAACATACATACAAATAATCAAAATAGGAAAAAATACATATATAAACTAATAACTCAAAGACCTTGAAGAAGTGTACTAACATGCTTTTATATTGCGACCTAATGTGCAAGCAGTAGACCACCCCACCACAGGTAAGAAATGAGAAATTTTGAGGGCTATTGAACACTGAATTTTCGCAGCTGAACAGCAAAAAGTTATTTAGCAGTGTTCAATAGCCTTCAAACTCACTTCTGTCTGTGGGTTAGAGTGGTCCAGTAGAAAGACTGTAAAAATAGATACCATGCAATACAGGCTGGACTAAGATTTTCTTTTTCTTTTTCTTTTTTTTTTTTTAAGAAAACTTTTAAGGTTTGCATCATCTTATGCATTTTGAAAAACAAACTGATCTAAAGATGCTATACGCTTTAAACAGTACACAGGTTTTAGCCTACAACTATATCACTACTAATACCACAAATGTATATTTACAAACAAGATAAAAACTTGTAGCTTCAAGGACTCTGGCTTAAGAGCCTAACCAGTTCAGTACGGATTTTGATACTGCTCAAATGGTACATACAATATGTTGTTGTTTTTTTATTCAGTTCTTTTCACTTGGCAAAACTAACACCTCAACAAATGAATGATGTGGGATTCTTTTTTATGGATATGAATACTGATTTTTATAGAGTTTTTTAAAAGAGGATCTAAGAGTTGGTGTTTACCAAATACCAAAACAAATATTTGAATATTTCAGTGGGAAACATAAACCAGTTTGCATCACAATAATTAGATCATCTACTATAAATTAAATGCAGCTCTCAGGCACAGAAGTTGGTCACTTTTTCCATTTATGCTTGTGTATTTCAGCCTTCACCCATTCTCTAGCATGGATGTTTCATTGATGGCTGAGGGTAACACTTCAAAAATGAACTAGCTAAACAAACTTCCCAGCAGCACTTGACAGAGCTACACCTATTCTTCCCCATTTCCAAAGCAGTACAGAATTAATTACCAGTTCTATGGATCTATTGTAAGTATAATAGACTAAAGAGCTATCACAGACACATTTATTGTAAAAGCACAATCCCAAGAGTGTCTAGTAGAGGGCCAAAACGATTAACACAAATGCTTTGTCAGATCAAAGATAAAACCTGCACCGCCCAATTGAGGAATGAATTAGAACAGTGGGTTATCTTTCAAATTAACCAGGGCAGTTAGTGAGGAAAATTTCATGAAAGTGTAATTCTTAGCCTTTGTGAATCCACACAGCAGGCATTCTGCCAGCTGACAAGATGATGAAATTTTCATGCTTAAAAAAGCCCTCTTCATTTCCCAATTTAGATTAGCTAGCGTTTCTCTCTCTTTTCATCTATTTGCTCTTCTGAAGCAGAATTAAAAAAAAAACACACCACACAACAGAATCAATTTTTCATAGAATAATGCATTTCTGAAAAGAAGTAAAATCTTTGCCTGACATTTTTTAGATGTATTTACAATTAGGAATAACATTATTAAAATTGATATTGTTAATACTATTAAGAAATCCACTGATACTGGAGCAACGGTAGATAAGTTTTGGAAAGCAGATATAAAATATTTCAATGTTTAATGGGGAAAAATGATTGAAGGAACAAAAAATAGAGGCGAATAATTTACAAAAGCAATGAGATTTTAGCAGGCTTACAAAACTCAATTTGTGCACTTACATTTGCATCTTCTTGAAGGAAAGAAGTACATCACCATTATATTTATTAACCTCACACGCCAAAAAGGGAAAATAGATTTTCCACTTTTAGATTTCATGGCACTCCCCCCCCTAAATTTACACAGCTACATATGAAGGCATTTCAATAGACTAGGGGAAACAACACGCAACATTCCTAAACAGATAAAAGAAAAAAAAAAATATTCAAAGCTCACTGAAAATAGTAAGCTTAATCATTTCAGCGAGCTGTGGATCAGGCCAAAAAGCTCTTAATAAGGCCGACTATCTATAAAGCAGATCATTGTTTTAAGGGTTAAAAAAAAAATCATTTTTTCAGCTTATGATTTGTGTTATATGCCATTGGACCAACATACAAAAACAGTGATATCTAAAAAAATCAAAATTAATGGAGTGACACAGATACTATCTTTGTCTATTTAAGCAGATACTTCTGCACCTCTTAGATGCAAGAGGAGACGTAAGTATCTTAAAGCTTTGTCAAATGTTTCATTCAGATGGTACTTTGCCACACTACTTCTGTGTGTGTCTTTATAGTTTATAGGATTATATACATTAGTGCAAACACCCATTTGACAAGTTTCAACTCCAGCTGTTACACAGTCACTACAAGTACTTGATGAAAGGAATACACTAAAACTCAGAGCACCTGCTTTTCTAAGAGCTAACAGGACAAAAAGTTTTCTTGACCAACTCAGTGGAAAGTCCTTTTTTTTTTTTTTTAAAATGAGAATTGTGTACAATGTAATCTTGAATTTGCATTAAAATAATCTCACATTTTCAAAACCTGAATACATTCCACAGTTTAAAAGTAATTTTAAGCTTTATTATTATAGTTAACTAGGTTAAAAGCAATTTCTCAGCACTGAAAACATAACAAAATTTATAAAGCCTTCACTTACAAGGACAATTAAATTCCTTTTGGAAGACACTTCATTATCCTATATGCTATGTAATAAGATACATAATAGATTTTAATAGGACAAATCACAATATTCAAACATTTCAGAACTTGGTTCATAGCTCGGTCTTGCACAGAAAAAAATATCTAGAGAATGGAGTAAAATATTATGCCATTTTTCATTCTTATCAGAATCAATAGTTTTTCCTGTCCTTAAATGTATCTTCCTTCCTTTATCAAGTTTACTATTGCACATATTATGCACATTGTATCTAGCGCTTTATATGCCAAAGTTTATTTAGTACTTCGCATTGTGTATTATAATGTACTTACATTAACTTTAAAAAAGTTAATCAGAAGCAATAAAAAAGCAGTCTGTGTAAATGTATTACCGTGACACATTATATAATAACACACTTTATAATATAATGCATATAGTACTATCATTTGAATAAAAATTCTGCAGCCAGGTAGACCTTGCAATAAAGTAACTTGAGATTTGGCATTTGGGTAGCTTGTCCAAGTCACCTACCTTTACCTTCAACGCAAAGGATCAATCCTACCTTGTGAAATACTGCCTGAATTTAAATAGGCTATGTTTTGTGCTCCTTTTGACTCAAAGACCTTCATTCAAAGACATTTTTACGTTATGAATTGATCACGTCCAGAAAACAGATTAGAAAACATTTATGTACAATGCAACAGGAACTAATATAGAAAGAATAAAAAGCATGCTTAGTGTTAAACCATAATTAAACCTGAAAACTATTATGCTAATTTTCAGCACTGGAAGTGCCATCTGCAAAAATATTTTGTAATACCCAAGAAAACAAATCACAAATATCACAAATTACGTTAGCCTTTCATTAAAAGGCCAAATTTTCAAAAACAAACTTTGATATACTCAAAACTTATGAGCATCCAAAAGTTATGAGTTCCTTCAAAAATGATATCTGACCTGAGAGCTGTCAAAAAAGGCCCTACATTAGACAATCAAATAATAAAGACAGATAGCAGGAGGAGAAATTCTATGAAAATTTGACCAAACCGTTATCTGCCAAGTCAGCATATTACAGATGCAAAACATACATTCATATAATTTAAAAATCAATGTGTTTTTTTTCTAACCTGTAACCATTTTGGTCAGTGTGAAGATGGGAATTCCAAATATTACAATATTATTATTTTTTTTCCACAAAGCCATACAATAACCATCTGAAAATGTGGAAAACAGAGCTACTACATCTGCAGTAAAGCTGACAAATACAATTATATATGTATAAAAAAACTTATATACAACTGACTATCTTGACATGAGACTGAGCTATTTGGAAAACAAAACAACGCACCATTCTAAATTAGTATTTTAAGAATCACTAACTGATAGTTTCATTTTCATAAAGTTGGGGTTAGCTATTGCATGCTACTATTTTGTACAATACAAAAAAGGGTAATATGCCATTCACTAAATTTCAGGAACAACTTAGAAAACTAATTTGATATGGCAGAATATTTTCTGAATACTTACATTGTAGTATTTTCGGAGGTAGCGTCTAATATCCAAGAGTAATTTATTGTTCATTTGAACCACATGGTTGAAAGGAGGCTCTTCACATTCACTCTTACTGCATCTTTCCAAGCTGGGTTCAATAAATCGCCCCTGGAAACAGAAGTGTAAAACAACATACATCATGACAGCACATGATGGCAGCCGAAGTTATTACAGGAGCTTAAACATTAAACTTTCTTTAAAGAAAGAACAGTCTTAAAGTTTTTTTCAAGTAGTTTATTTTTTTCAAGTATATCTCTAACATCTAGGCCTTCTTCCTTTCCATCATAGTTGGCTACACCCATATAGAAACTTCTCCGATAGACCAACAGTTTTCCAATTTTCTTCTTAATGACAAGTCTTTTGGAGTTTATGCTTCCTCTACTACAAAATTAATCACTGAGTAAACACTGTGAGTAAAAAAAAAAACAAACCACAGCTTATGAACAAATCAGAGTTTTTGTTTTATCACGAACAACAAGGTTCTGCCCCAACCTACTGTTCAGATCACTGAAATCCATCTTAGGGACACCAATTACAAGATTATTAACTGTGCTGAAGAGACAAACCTTGTTAAACAAGAACAGGGTGACCATCTTTTATTTTCCCCTAAGTTCAAAGGACACCTTTTACAGTTTTACAGAATTTCATTTGCTTTACTTTTGAAAGTTTCTGAATGCCTGACATGAAAAATTCAGAACCTGGAAGCAATGTATGAACTGTTGAAATTGAATTTGGTTGAATTCTCATTAAAATAACAACAACCTGTTAGGTTGGGTGGTTGTAAAACTTTAACAAAGTTTTCTTTCCAATTAAGACTTAACAATTACGCTTTTCTGAACCATCTTGGCTAAACCCCCACTTCCAACACTAAATAATTCCACTAAATAATTGTTTATATGTTCTTTTGTTGTTTTGTTTTTAATGCTTTTGTTTTTTTTTTTTTAAGTTTGATATCCTCTTCTCTCCAGCTAGCCCATCTGCAAGTTGTCAAGCCTATGTGCAATTAACTATTTTATTTACAGCTGTAATGAACAAAAGTCAAGGATTTACAAAGCATTGCTCGATTTGCGTGTCATTTCGTCTTACTTGCTTCCAGAGATCGCTTTGTTTTGATTCAGAAATATTCAAAACATCTGCTGTTTGTCCAAATTAACTTAAAATAATTACTTTTAATTTAGATAAAAGATTTATTTGCTTTCATTTTCAAGGTTTTCACTACTCTGAAGTTCGCTAATTTGCCAATGACTAATACACGCATAATATCGCTGCAGAGTTAAACACTTGGCCCTATTTCAAGTTGTGATCCAAGGTCCCAGATACATTTTTGGCAGAACTTCTCAACAAGAATGCACCCCTATGACTTTTTATGTTCAATATACAAAGACAGAAGGAAAGATAACAGAAAAACCTTACTGGTAAGGAAGGAAGTGGAATGTAAGAAGATAAACACAAATTTCAAAAACACTTTGTTCCAATTAATATGATTTAGGTTAAGAAATTACAATTGCTACAGGAAAGTTTCATTAAATAGAGCACTGGACGTTACTCAGGTGTTAAGATAAGGCTGCCTTAAAAAGTTACAGTTCACAATCATTCATGAATGTGGGCAAACAGATTAATGAAGCCAGCTTATCTCACATGTTCTCCTAGACTACACTGTTCCTGGCTGAGATGCAAAAATGGGAAAAATATTTCTGCGCTGTCCTGTCAGCATATTTCTGTTCCAAAGCTATAAACAGCAGTGCTTATACAATACGGTATCTTCTCCTACATCATGTGAATCCTATCTGAAAAGCCCATTCCTCTACAGCTATTTTACTCCCTTGCCAATGAAGAGAAATAAAACAGAAAACTAACCGAACAGTCAAATACATTGTCATAAATATTCTCTGTTCCACATTTGAGGCAGCAAAACTTGAATCTTTCACAGTCTCTATATTTCTCCTCATCAGTGAGCTGAGCTGGGCCACCAACCAAGGCATCATTCTCCTCATCTTTATGGTAATGTTGATGGACTCTGAATTGGGAGGGATCCAGTCCTATTAATAAGAAACAAAAATTTCAAAAGACTAAGAGGTCAACCATGCTAGTAGGCTCATTTTTCATATGCTCGGTGAAGCAGATTCAAAAGAAAGTTGCAAAATGTAAATTCAGAAGCTGAAAATCTGTCCTTAGCAAAAAATCCTCTATAAATATAAATACATTTTACAATTTTTAGCCACAAAACATGAAGAAATCTTCTTACTTATCTTCTTACGCAAGATTGCTTTATAAATAAAACAAGCACGTTGCATTATCATGGGAGTATGCAACAGAACATTTTGTTTCTGAGGAAACCACTCCTAGCGGATGGCTTTATTGTTATTTTCTTCTAAAGTTACGTTGAAAATATTTCAATAAAAATGTGCATCGTTATTAAGAAACAGTCTTTAAATCAAAATGGCACCATTAAAACTGAAAACAGAGAATAAAAACCCTATTAAAGAAACACGGGTGCACTGCTATTACCAACTCCTTCAAGTCCGTATACAACTGCCAACTCTGATTTCAATGCAGTGGTCGATTTCATTTTGGCTCAGTGGTTAACAGCATGTAGGTTTCAATCTAATGCAGTGGTTAAAATTCAGCAGCAGCATTTAAAACGGCAGCACTGGAGACAAAATGCTTTATTTCTGATTGCCAGAACTCAAGATTTTAAACAAATAAATACACAAAAGAGATCCTAAAAATACTGATTCAACCACAAATAAGTAAATAAGCAAGCAAGCACGAAGTTCACTGCCCTAGGAATAAAACTGCCAAAGTAAACTTAATAAAAATCCTCATTTTTTTGTCATCCTTTGTCACGTTCAACCTGTTAGAAGTCCATTTATTCTACCCATTGCTTTTTCTGTTGTTGCTGCTGTTCTTTATCTCTAGCAAATAGCACAAGCTAGAAAAAAATCATTTCATGACAATGTAAAAGAAAATGTTTAGAAAACTATGGCTTACTTTAGTAATAAGAAAAGATCAAAGAGAAGTCCTTTAAAAATATTTTTAAGAAGGACTAATTAAGCCAAGTAAAATATTACCTTGTATCTTTCCATATCGTGTGTAAAATTCAGTAACAAATGTAATAATTACCATTGAAAAAAGCACAAAAGATTACAAATAGAAAGTGAAGCTAGATTTTACATTCCTTCTTAAGCGTACCATGCAGTACAGGAGGACTTAAAAAGAAAACGTATGGGAACAATCTTCAGTTACTCTAGATAAATATTACTGCACACATATAGCAGTTGTCTTACACAAGCAGATGCAGATTGTCTTCACATAAAAGGTTTGATATCTGACTATTATCACTATTCTGAGCTTCTACTTTACAACTGTAAGACAAATTCAAGGACAAGCAAATTCCAATGTGAAAAAAAGCTTAATTGGTTCTTGATAAAGCAGAATTTTCACTAAGATTTAATCTTCCTAATTTCAGTTTTATCAAAAGAAACAAATGGCAGTGCATAAGGGTAACAGTTTATCTCAAAGAGGTTCTTAAACTTTTAACACAGTTCCCTGCTATTTATTAAGAGAAGGAGGAAAGAAATAAAAAAAACATTGCTAATATCATATTTTACACTTTAACACACATGGCACCCCCCAAAGAAAATTAGAGTTAGGTTGTTTTTTTTTTAAGAAATAAGTTTCTTATTTTGGGGAAAAAAAGAGTTGGCAATATATTTGCTGTTTTAGAAAACAAGGAGAATGCTCTGCAACAAACGTGCAGTAGTAGATAAAAGTTTCAGAAAGGGGACAAGTTTAGCATTAAGATTTTGCAAAACAGAAAAGATCAAAAATCAACTGAAGCATACAGTAGGTTGAATCTAAGATAGTAATGGTGGCTATAAATAAAAATGCACAGATTATTGTGAGCTCAGGACTGGAATGAAAAAAGATCGTTGCAACTTTCTGATACAGATGATATTAACATTCAGCTAGAAATCTATCTTTGGTAGTTTCCCCAAAAGCAGCAGTAGAGCAAAATAGTGCACTAAATTTAAGATAAATTTTGCTCTTCAGTCAACTGCACTTTTCCAATATTCAGTCAAAAATGGTAAGAGCCAATAAGCACACAGACTTTTGGATAATCTAAAAATGAAATATATATATATATATATATATATTCATTGAAGAATCTGAAAAGCACCTCTCTCTGAACTTTCTTAGCTGTTTTGGCTGGAGAGAAAAAACAGAAAAAAAATATTGTGATGATCCCAGTATAGATTTATTTTTCAGTGTGTAAACAGCCCCTGTGAAATCAAAGGGACTGCAAACCAGGCTTTTAAACATCATGCCTACATTAATTATCTTGTGGAACCGGGACCTATTTTTTCTATTATCTCCTTTCAGGAATGGTTAGTTGGTTCGATTAATCCATTTCAGCACACCAACTTGTCTCCTCTGGGACCAGGTCATACTGGGCATATTACAATATTTGGTAAGCAAAAAAGGGATTATCCAATTAATGGGATTTTTAAAATTATTTTTATTTATTTTTATTTTAAATAGTTAGAAAAAGAAGGCCCAGTGAACTTCTTTGAACTCTTCTCATCTTCAATGACATCAAGAAAAATCAGAAGGAGTTTGTCTTACTCTGAGAATTTATCTAAATGTACCTATGCCCAGGTAAGCTTTCCAGTCTGTCAAAAAAAAAAAAAAAAAAAGAAAAAAAGAAATGCAAAGTTGCACGCATGACAAAGGAAAGGAACGCAACGCTAAATCTCACAGATCAACACGGAGTGACAGAAGTAAATAATAAGGGAAAGTTCCAGAACTTGTTCCGGAATTACGGAACGGAATTGTTAAAACATTTTTGGCAAGCAAAAAGGTCATTGAGGAAACTGAAACGCCAAGTATATTTTACTAGGCACAATATTTTCAAAACAAAAATTCCTGCAGATCGTTCCCCAGATTTTCCAGAGGCTATTATTGCCATTTCTGCTCTCCCCCAAGCGAACAGAAGCGACAAACACGAGAAGCACCGGAGCCGCCAAGTTTCGGCTTTCAGGGAAACATTTGGGAAGACGTTATCGCGTTCCCCCGCGGATTTTTCTCGTCTGTGGGACCAGCCCGGGGTGTTTCTGTCCGTTTGGTGCGCGCTACCCCCAGGCGCAGCACCTCAGGGGCCGGCCCGCGGCAGCAGGCAGGCCGCGGCCCCCCGAGCGGCGGGCGGCGCACAGAGGGCTGGTGCTGCCACCTAGAGCCCCGGCCGCGCACTTGTGGCGCCCCCAGCACGGCCGGGCCCGACGGCTGCGGGTTACAGCCTGGCGGCCGGCAGGTTTTCACGTCAGAAAAGCGGGCTTGGGGTTTTTCGCTGCTTCTCGCGAGGGAGAGGCTCCTGCCGGGCAGGGGCGGCCCGCTTCCCAAAGAGGATTTGTCCCAGGGCTGGCTCCTGTTGCAGTGACCCTGGGGACAGCTCGGCAGTAACCCCTGAGCGTGCAGGTACCCATGCCAACGCCGAGCCGGGCTCCTGCTGCCGTTTCAGGCAGAGGTGAGCCCAGGCCAGCCCAGTAGTTTGTTTTATTGAGAAATAGGAGCAATGAAACCCAAGCAGCATAGAGAACAGACCCTGCGTGCATGCCCCTCTCCATGGCGAGGCCCTTCTCCTCTCCCCTCCCCTACCACCTCATGTCTCTGCCCTGAGCACGGCGGCTAGGGGACTGGGGCACGTCTGCTGCTCCTCGAACCATGCGTACAACACACTTCAGCAAGCCTGAGTTTCTAAGTATGGCTAAAGCACTGCAAAGAAAAGAAAGAAGCCAAGCCACAAACAACAAAATTCATCAGCTCTGGAGCTTTTTACTCTATTGGCATAGGTTTTTGAGGTTACTTGAATCTTCATTCCCACCCTTCTGTTCTCACATCAACACCTAATATTAGAAAACCAAGGAAAAATAGGGAAGCTTCCCCGGTTCTTGCTTGTCACAAGGTGAGCACAGCCAGTCCTACCAGGAGGGGCACTCTGGGTACTGCTAACCATGACAGGCACCTACTAAATAACTCCCTAGGAAAAGGGAAAAAAAAAAAATCATACCTTTAGGGCAGACAGGGGGAATCATATAAGGAGGAGTTAACTTGCAGACACTGGGAGGAAGGAGGAACTGGTGTTGGGAGGTACATGATGACAAGCCTCAGCAGGACCCAAGAACAACTCCCCCCAAAATCAGATAACCTTCCTGAGAAATGCCCCAATGTCAAGCACCTTACAGGGCGCCGATGCGCACTTCTGTTTGTAAAGCAGCAGCAGCACGTCTCTTTCAGATAACCATAGTCTAGGACTGACTCTGCTTCCATAACGTTTAGATGCTTTTAATGACAGAGAAACAATACAGGATTTTTCTTTAACACCAGGAATAATGCCTACATAACAACAAAGTTTATTTTAAACTTGCAAAGAAAAGTGTTCTGCCAATCAAGTTCTTTTTGATTAAAATCTATGGTCACCTTCAAAATGATCTAAGCCAGATCTCCAAGCATTGAAGATCAGATTTATTGACTGAAATCATCAGATTGCACATTCTACTTAGTTTCAAAAACCCTGACAACCCTCATCTTGTCACTGCATTTCCCTGAGAACTTTAAGAAAAAGAGGGAATGCAGGAGTATGCTCAGGAGGTTCTCATTTTTAGAAACAATGAATTTCCATCTCTTAAGGCTAGGCAGACCTCCTACAATGTCCGAAAACAAAAGGCAGTTTTCAGCTTGATTCCATAGTGAATAAATGTGATATTTAAAGAGTTCTCTGCAATTTTTAGGTGTGGTTATTTGCTTTTGTTCTTCAGTGTCTAAAATAGCTTAGTTAAAATAACTTTGAGCACAGACAGAACAAAGAACTTTTCATCATTTTGCTATAAGCCAAGTCTCCCTAAGCAGAGCTCAATTTTATCTACTTGGACTAACACGGTGAAATGTCAATTAAATATTCATGTTATAAGGAGATCCTGTTAAATTTGAAGCCAAGACCTTTTTGCTACAACCATTCTCCCTATACAGACCCATCCTTTACATAACACGATAAATCAGATCAGAGGAGGACACACAATGAGAATGCGTACGAGTTTCAGCCCACAGATATGACACCTAGATATCCCTCCAGAACAGTAGCTTTCTTCTTTCAAATAGAAAAGTATGCTGTTTTGCAAAAAGATGAGGAAAACAAGAATTTGGCTGTGCAACATAATGAACATGCTATACAAAAAAGCCCAACTTAACAAAGAACAATAACACATTTGCTGCTAAGCTGGGCTCTAATATCTTGTACACCTGAAATCATTTTCATTTTCTTTGAAACAAACACACTTGACTATCCTTACAGTATTGTTTAAAAACCTCTAAGATAAATTGTTACAAGTAAGTTGAAGTTATGTGCAATTCTGATTAAGTGCTGTATATAAATACATAAGTAGAAGGATAGTTTTGAAAAAGACTAGACTTTAATCCCAAACTCAATTTAAGTACTGCCAAGAAAACAAAGATGAAGATGATACTGGTAATATATATTATCATATATAATTATGACACCATAATTATATGATAACATAAGGAGATAATATTGTATTCCCATATAATATATTTTTATTATTATTTTAAAATTGCTTTTTTATCTCCATCTTGATGCTATCAAGTGGCATACAGCTCTTAAAACCTGGGCACTTAATTTAGGTGCCTAAAGGGAGATAATACTATAAATCTAACTTGTTGTGAATAAAGTCTGAATTTGAGCCTAACTTTGGAGGACCAACAACCTTTGCTCCACAAATACTAAGCCTTTTTTTAAAAAACAAACAAACAAACAAAAAACTAAAAGTGCAAGCTTGCCTCGTATTTTAAAATTTTAACCCTAAGTAAAATCCTTTTCAGTTTGGCCACATAGTCCACTCTGACATCAAGGGAAATTTGTATACCAAGGCCCTACCACATAAACAGCATGATTTGTGTGTGCAAAGTAGGACTGTCACCTCCTCAAAGGACCAGAGCTGTTGGGGATATGCTGCAACACCCCATGCCTCCAAGATGCACTCCCGCAGCCAAACAACCACATCTGTGTTCATTGTGCCCACACTCCCAAAGTTGTTTGTCTGATTTTACAGACAACTTAGAAATGGAGACGGAAAAAGCTGCACATTATACAGATTGCCCTGGGATATTAAGACCTTTTAAGGATGAAGCTACAGAGGTACCTTGTCCCAGGTGAACAGTCCTGACAACACATCGCCTGCTACATTTTTAAGTGGCCGGTTCTTGGACCTTGGCCGTCTCCTGAATACGTAATGCTGGGGACCAAACTCTTCTTTTGTGCACAACTTCAGAATGCTTGAAGCGATCTCTGCAGGTCTGAACTTCCTACAGACATGGCATCAAACAGGAGATGATTAAACTGACACAGGGCAAGTTCTCTTAAGAAAGTTTTCCCGTGATAGAGGACAATCTTGTCAAGAACTCATCAACCAGAAAGATTAACAGCTTTTTCCACATCCTAGAGTTAAGAGTTTCAAAAACCAAGCTAGGTGTGAGCTATACAGATCACAAAATTTCTGTTTACCTAGGAGACCATGCCTGTTGGTGATTCATTTTTGGGAGGAAACAATACAGAAAAGATTACACACAAATCATTATATTTTCAGAGAAAGATGCATGTAAGAATGGTTTAATTTTTCAACACCCATACTTCCTTCTAGAGATGGAGAAGGCAATCAGAATTGGGCAGAAAAATATCTAATTACTTTATCATCCTCTTAAAAGGAAAACCAGCTCTAACAAGGGCAATTCCCTGTTGCTCACTGGAATAAAAACTCGTGATTCTATGGGTCACTAGTATTACGCACATTTTTATAGCGCTTTTTTTGGCTGCTTGCCTGCCCCATATGGAGAAATGAAGACTGTTAGTAAGGTTTTGTGTTTCTGTTACCCAGTAGGTCAATTCTAGCAAAAAAAAAAAAATCTACACTTACAGAATACTAAAAAAAACTGTATCCTTTTGTTATAATTACAACTGGTTTCTCTAAAGAGTGCTAGAGAGCACATACTCCAGAACCATTTCTGTAGCTCAGGAAAATCTCAGAGAGGTGCAATAGTACTGTCACCAAACACTATCAGTACTGTCACATGAACTAGAGATTTTTGCAACTCTGAAGAGGATTATGAGATCAAGTTCATGTTAATGAGTACCTCCTGAAAAATGTTATTCTGCAGTAGTCACACAAGTTATACTTACAATCCAAACTGCTTTCTATAGACTACCTAACACATGCTATCATTTACTGTACAAAGACTGATTTTTCGGAAGCATTTCTGTTATGAAACATACATTTAAACTTCTCACTAAGTCTCTCGTAATTCTGTAAATAAACTGAATTTAGAATACTTACCTAACCACGTTGCAATAAGAACAGAGTCAATTCCCTCTATAGGCTCACATATTCTAGCAACTACTGGATGTATTTGCTGTGACAAGTAGTATTGAGTATCAACAGTAAGATTGTCTTGCTTTTGCAACTGTTCTGGAGCATATGCTCGCTGGCTAGCACTGAGATTTGATCCATCCTAGGACAGGAGACAGAAATAAAAAGGTATGAAAAAAGTAACATCCACATTCAGCCTATACAAAGGGTTATGCTTCAAATATTATTTATTATTTTAATACAAAATTGTTACACAATCACTCCTTTGGTTGATTTATTATGCATCCGATACAAATCCAACAGTAGTAAAAAAAAAAATACACTGCTGATGCTGGCATCAACTGGCAAGTTCAAGAATGTAAATCCAGCTTGTATTATTGCAGCCTACACGTGCAAATCAGTAAGAGTAGACAGAGTAAACAGTCCCATCTGTCAATTCTGAAATGCACAATGAAAACACATTGTAACCATCAGCCCAGTTAAAAATATGCAGAGGGCATGCATTTTGGATTCACTTTGTACTAAACTAGCATTATCATTTTGCACAACAAGCAAATTCCAAGTCCTGGATATTGAAACTATTTCTCTTTTGCTATGAAATTTATATGCTTTGATTCTATAAAGAAACAAACAGAATGAATGGTGAGAGAACGGACCACCATTTAATGGCATGAAAATAAATGACAGAAGCAATAGTATCCAACTGAAAGAGTAAAAAATACTGAAAGAAAAGTATGGCGACACCTCAAGCCAAAAGAGGAACGCCACTCAGAGGCTTAGAGTATACATAAAATTCTTCTCCAACTCAAAACAGAAAGATGAGATAAAAATAAATAAATTTGGGAAGGTGATTAAATTGTAACCAGTGTTCGCAGAGGAATTAAGTATCAACTCTAAAACCATTGTACTCTTCAGTAGAATGCAACTTATTACCAGTCCACCGCTACACTAGGAAACTGTACTTTTAATGGGTGTTTAAATCCTACAGCAGAACTTACAGTAGGATTTTAACAAGTATTCAGTAATAGCAGTAAACCTTGGAGGGGTGGGGGAAGAAGACCAGAATGTATTATTATTTTTTTTTTTTTTTTGCTAAGTATACAGTCCTCTTGCCTTTTTTACAGCCAAATAAAACTTAGCATTAACACGACACCTTCCTTTTGCAGATAAGGCAAGATAGCGGCTTCTATAAGGTCAGCAACCATGGACTGAAAATCCATCACTAAAAAAGACAGACTGCAAGCCATTGGTCCCTCCTACTCCTTTCAGACAACTCGTATTCAGAACAAAATTAAT
The DNA here is from genome assembly GCF_011077185.1 of Oxyura jamaicensis. Classification (NCBI taxonomy): domain Eukaryota; kingdom Metazoa; phylum Chordata; class Aves; order Anseriformes; family Anatidae; genus Oxyura; species Oxyura jamaicensis. The sequence continues at coordinate 121,506,742 of NC_048893.1, forward strand.
TTAGGACTATTCAGCTCATCCAGCTGCTTTGCTAAAATAATTGTAATGCAATTCCTTCAGCTCTCTTCTTTCAACAAGTACATTCTTCTCCTGCATTGTGTCATTGCTCAGCCGTACCCGGGGCCCAGCTCTCATAAGTCTTGGCAGCTTCTTCATACCAGGATAAGAACTCTCAATTAAGTAAAAAACAATATGTTTCAGTTTTTAATGATAAAGGAGATGAAATAGGGATCCACTGTAGCATTCACAAGCCCGTCAATTTTGCATAAGAGATCCCTTGGCTCATTTAATCCAACTCAGTTTTTATATTTTTAAGCAAATCCAAACTAGAGTATGTTTTCATGAAATAACAATCCCCAAGTCACTCATGTCAGTACCTACCTACTAAGAGGTCCACGTTCCATAAACATGTTTAAATACCTAAAAGACAATGATATCAAGCATCCAAAAATCAAGCAGTGGAGTTTTTAGAACATCCACAACCCTGAAGCATCCCTCTGCTGTGTAACAGCAGGTAACGTGGTGACATACATTCCACACGTGTCACCTCTGTTTCTTAATGTTTCCTTAGCACACACAGTAGACAGCGCTGCCTAAGGAAGATCGCTAATTACTTCTAGTCTTCAGCAGCAGAACTTAGCCTGCCTCCTTTTAAATGGGTACAGACACAGCGAAGTATTTTCAGGCCAGGTTACTTCAGAAGGAAGCGCTAATAAATATTAAGCAGATGGTCAAACACATGGTATGATGACTAAGAACAGTGTACTGGTATTAAATGAAACTAAAAGGCTTACTGGATTTTATTGTAACAACTGTATTTCCCAGGAGAATCAGAATTTACCAGCAGTCAGAGAAGATGACAAGGAAAGAAAGCTGACTCACTCAAGCTTCATTTAGTAGAAAGCAGCCTCAAGTAATTCCACAACGCTTCCCTACAGACCTTAATCGGGTGAACTTACCAGCAGAGGGAAAGAAACTGCCTGTTATAGGAGCTGAAAAATACTGATGACAATAAAAAACCTCCAACTAAAAAGCAAATCCAAAGTGTTCTCCAACTAGTTCTACAGGACTCTGAACACGTTTCATCAACAGAGGGTAGAAACTTATGAGTTTTATACCCGTGGAGGTTATATTTTGCTCCAGTTCCTGCTCAAGATCATAGTAACAAGAACGCTGTGGAGAAACAGCTGGAAAGGCACAGTTAAGTCAACAAGAACAGGAGGGGAATGGGTTAAGAGCTTCTATGCTTCACATAGAAGGGTGCCGTAATCCCTTCCCACTTGCATGTGGAAAGGAGCGTGGCACATTCCTCCCACTGAACTCCACACCCAAACACACTTATGCCATGTTCGTAATGGCATTTTTGAACACCTTCCAGCAGCTTAGCTTCAGAGTAAAGGAATGTGACTAAATGTTAGACTTGGACTCATTGAAGAGTCACAGTATGTGCGATGCAGTATATACATATATTTACGGAGTTTCTTCTAGTATTTTTGGGATTGGAAGGAGCTGGTGATTCAATTCTGTTCTGATCCAATTTCCAACATATTCACAGAAGAAAAAAGCTAAGGTTATCATGTTGAATCAGCAAAATGAATGGCTAGTATGGGGTTGTAGCCAAAAATAATTCCCAGATGTATGAACAGAATAATTTAATACAATTTGCAAAGCGGTATTAAATGTATATTTGACACTGATACACTATCACATAGTGCATCTCCCTGTCCCAAAAGAAAGCCCCACAAAAATTGTCAACAGCCCAGAGAAAAAGGAAAATGTGTCTTAGTGCAAGATGATGTCATCTTAGGAAGTTGTAAAAGCATTCACGTGATAAACACCTGAAAACAGAAGGCTCCTCGAATTCCCCAGTCTAACCAACAGTCACTGAATCTGGCACCGCATCTATGAACTGGACAGACACAGGCTGAGACTGGAATGACAATATTTAATTGCCACCACCAAAGAGCTTTCCAAAAACGACAGGTTCTTTGCCACCAGAACTTTTTTCTCCTTAAAACAAAGGTTGGATGCATCCTTTAAAATTAATTAGTAATAATTAAAAAAAAATTGGGGAAATCTTAAGCCATTATATGGAAACGGCCAGATGAGCTGATCACGTCTTTTTTTCCTGACCCTATAAAACCAAATTTATCATAGGAAACTGTTTTAAACTACAATGTAATCTCACTACAAACAAGGAAACATTAAAACATTTTGCAGGAGTTGGTTTTCCTTGTCATCTCTCAAAACAGTATCTAGCATTCAGCTATAAATAAAGACATTTTTACCTGACAAACGATATATGACACTGTATCTCCTGCCTTCACCTTTCGGCCTCCTTGAGAGTTTATCCACATGGCAACATGCACATGTGGTAAGCTTTTTTTGTCAGGATAATCCTGTGGATCTTTTGTCAAGGCCTAAAAGATCAAAGGAGAAAACAGAGACGTAACTGTGAGAAAAGTATTTTACTTCAGTGACGGACAACTCAGAACTTTAAGAGACAAGACTACATGGTAGCTATCGTCATCTACCTACTAGTCACTTGTACATTAGCTACATGAAAAAAAAGATATAACAGATATAATGCATTCATTTTCAATTGGAAGTAATTGAAGTTGAAAACATTACACAAAATAGAAAAACAGAGCCAGAACTTTCCCCTTAGCCCTGCAGTAGTTCAGGTCATAAAGCAGATCTGACTATCAAGCAGCTAAGCTCTGCATCAGAAGACTGTATTTAAACATTTCCATGCATCTCATACTACTGAGATTTAACTCAGTAAACTGTATTGCTATATTTAAATATTTATTGTTATCCCAATTCTTAAAAAACAATTTACACATTTGACTAACTAGGGAAATACATAGATTATCTCCAAAGTAGTAAAATAGGAAAATTCTGCATTTGAAGTGAAAAGTATTCCATTGGTATTATTGGGACACTAAGTACTGTGACAATATTTGCAGTAAGAACAGTGTGTAAGAAATGGATGACAAAATTTTTACGTAAACCATAAAAACCACTGTTTTCTGTAACAGTCAGATGACAACCTGAAAATGTTTCTTAACTGATTTATTAACACAGTCTTCCAAAACAGGTGACCAGCTGGCAAAAGAAAGACACTTTGGGTGAAGTAAATTTGGGATATATGTTTCACCAGAACCATGAGAGTAGCATATAATATCCAATTTATTAACCAAACACCCCTGGCAAGCGGGAGAATTTTGAAGACCAAAATACAGGTTTCACTGAGGATTCATAAAAATAAACCAAGAAATAACACTTTTTGCTAAAAATCCTGTAGATAGAGCAGAGTATTTCGCTTCTTGCTGTAGCAAAGTCTTGAATGAGATCTCTAAGTGAATATTAGCTTCCTTCTATGGAGTTTTAAGGGGAAACAAACTGACAACAGTATGCTTTTATATGGGTTTCCTATAAAACAGAACACTTGGTTCTTTTCTTTTCATGGCTTTCTTCAGTTTAAGTATTTTCAACCAGAAATACAAAATAACAATTTGGGAGAAAACTTCTGAAACACAAGCTTTCCCGTAATTCTCAAAGTCCAGAACAAGCGGGTAGGAGAACAGGATGGGACAAGACACAAAATTATTATTCTGAGAGAACAAGACCAGCTTACAGCTCAACAAGGTGTTTTTACATATATTGTAGGATCTCTGCAGTATGTTCTTTGCTATTTGTAATCTCACAGAACAGGATACCAATCCTAGGGACTTTCAGAACAGAAATTATTCAGTAATTCTGTTTTCTCATTGGGAGTATGTAGTCAAGCTTATGCATAAAACAATAAACACTGAGCTGACAGCCAAGATGAAACATCAGTGAAAAAGAGCAGTATAAATGCAACAAAAATAAATAAAAATACTGTTTAAAATAGAGAGGGTTTCTAAATATATATTAAAAAAAAAAAAAAACACACAACAAGCAGCTAAGGAGAATGAGCGCAGGAAAAAACAAAAATTGTCAGACAGCAGCAGGCTTCAGATTGCTTGAAAAGATGCCCCCCAGAGGAAACAACAATTAATAAGTTTTTATTTTGTGATAAAGAAGTTTAATCTGTTACACAAGAGGTCCATGTGGCAACTATGTACTAAAAGAAGTCTATGCCCTTTGCGCATACGGACAGGTTGGAAAAGAGCTCTAAGACCAAGATCAACCGTCAACGTAGCACTGCAAAGCCTACCACTAAACCATGTCTTTAAGCACCGTTTCTACACATCCTTTGCACCTCCAGATGGTGACTCATCTACTTCCCTGGGCAGCCTGTTCCAATGCTTCACAACTCATTCAGTGAAGTATTTTTTCCTAATATCCAATCTAAACCTCCCCTGGCACAACTTGAGGCCATTTCCTATTGTCCTATCAAGACTTGTGATCACATCTTCAGTCTACTGAGCTCCAATGGATGAAAATGAAAAAGATTCACATCGGAATTATTTGTGAGTATCCAAATTGTTAACACGTCTGTTATTTCACAGCATCATAAGGATTAAAAACATCTTTATCAGAAGTCATTAGCAGGAACAGTAAGGCTTCCTGAGACACAAGTGCTGAAACTTCATTTACCTTGTTTATCTCATACTGATTTACTGGGATCCGGCCATTCATCACATTTTCTCCAATTTCTATAAGCCGCCTTTGAATGTTTTCCACAATTGTGTCTCGGGGCTGATCAGAAAGAATCTGACCAATTACGTAGCTGCAAAAACAGTTCAGAAATTAAGAAAAGCTTAAAACACACAAAGCCATTAGCACAAACACATTCCTCCCTTCCCATGGGCTACCTCTACAGGTTAAGGAAACTGAGGATGAAGTCTGATCCAAAATTTATAGAAATTTGCCTGGATATATACTTTCTGTTGTGTTTTATTTTATTTATTCATTTATTTTACTAAGCAAATTACTGTAAATAGTTCTAATGTTAAACGGTGGTTTGGAATCGCTGACTCCAACTAGATTCCATTTTCTGTTCCATTTTGCTTTGCCATTTATTATTGCACAGCAGGTATCTGAAATGGGAGGACTGAGGAGAAGAGAGAAGAGAACACACAAAGTTAAAGTAAGCAAAGTCTTGCCTATTTCTGTAAAATGTGGCTGGGAAGATCTGCCAGCTGCAGAAGAGTTAGTCACTAAAGAACACTCTCAAACATTTGTATAGCTTTAATTACTAATACATTCCTAACTTGGAAAATTTTGCTTCTATTATGATGCGTCTTTTCTTAGAAAATGCAAGTCTTAAGAACAGTAAGCAAGTGTGTGGAGTATTTTTACAAATGTAAAAAAGTATTCATTTTTAGATGCGTTTGGACCACAATTTAAGTTTTCAAGAGGCAGCATGCAATGTAAGTTGAGTCAGTCCCTTGATGACCATCTCTCCATCCACTCCGGGTTTTTTTCCCTACATTGTTTAAAGTATTATCTCCACTGAAGTTGAGCACAAAAACGTCCTGTGCAATAATTCCTAAGTCATTAATCCACTATCTATCATAATGTAGCATCAGAAGAGTTTTGTGCAAAAAGTGGAAGAGAATCAGTCTTATAGAAAGCTATCTTCTCTCTTGCACCCTTGGGACTGCTTTCTTAGAGGATGCTGAGACAGTCGACCACCAGTTTCTTTTGCCGTGTTTGAAAAAAATCTGAACCTATGACTGCAAACACTAATAGCACCTTCCATTTTCACAAGATTGCAGCTGTGGTTATTATACTACATATAAAAATTGTAACAAATCAAATGCACCGTTTCCACAGAAGCTGTAAAAACAGACAGTGAAACTGGTGACATCTGGACATCTGCACAAGCATAGTTTGTTTCTAGTGCCCGAATGTAATGTTTACCACCTCCTACAACAATCAGTCGAGATACCCTAACACTGGTGTTAGCTACCCATCTATCCAGGTCCAGAAACAGCCACGTGGTATCAAATGTTTATAAAGTATGTACTGTTCAGAACAGCAAAAAGGACAATGCCACAAAAAGAAACTCACTTTCCGGTTTCTTTTGCAAGATCACACCAATCTCTTCGGACTATATCCAACCCTTTCAGTTCTTGTTTAGTTACGTATTTCCCATCCCCTGTTGGTTCCACAGTAAGAGCAGCATATTTCTTCTTCTTTAACAACAGCAAGGACTTGAAGACTCCATCAATATCGATCTCCAGCAATTTATACAGCCTGTTCACTTCGTTTTTGATCTGTGAATGCACCAACATTAAAACCAAATGCAACACCTTAACTGTGGACAAATTTAACTTCCATCATTTTTAAGTTTAAAACAATTAACATTATGCACCACGTGTTTGAAGACACATTTTAAAGACTCAGCTGAAACATTAACTGTGAAATAAGCTACACAGTAATCACTACTATTAAAGTTAAGGTTCCCCCACTGGTTTCCTGAGGATTTACAACTTCGTATATCTACCTCCCTAACAAAATTAAGCAGAGCAGAGAAGCAGGGTACTGAATGTGACCTTGCAGATAACAGGCAGGCCCTTCTTATTACAGCAACTACTTCACCTAGCCTCTCACATCAATTACACAAGGGCTTTCAGAGTAGAAACAGACAAAAGATGGTCCCCTGGAATATAAAACCTCCTTTATAAAAAAGGTACTTTGCAGTTCTTGATAGAACAAACTTAAAAAGACATTCCCCTTCCCTGGGACAGGTGGGAGCACTATAGCCGCATCCCAGAGCTCGAAGTGCATACCTCTGGGAAAGAAAGACATGCACACAAATTGCGAGTGTTTATTTACATCCTTCCCCACAACATGCCTACACTTTCTTTAGTCTGATTTCTCTGAGAGGAAAAGGCATAATTCTTCTACACTTTTCTAATAATTTGCAAACAAAATTAAAACAGGTCATGCTCCTTTAAAACAAGTGATCTGACATAAAGAAGTACATGGGATAGAAAAAGCCAAACATTTGACTCTAAAAAGAATCATGCAGGCTCAAAAACCTACCTATTCTTCAAATAAACACGAAGCAAAGCCAGAAGAAATTAACCTATTATGACAATTCTGCCACAGATTTTAAGAATTATTATTGAATGAAAAAATACTACTAAATGAAAATAAAGAGATAAAAACATGCAGATGAAGTAAAATTAACTTTCTTAAAGTAACTTTCTTAAACACTAGAAGTGTAAATACACCTGTAATCACTTGAGCTCATGTGTGACAAACAAAAACAAATAGAAATATAAAAACAAAGCAAGATTTCTTTCTTCCATGCCAACAATCCTCCCGCTATACATACATAAAAATCAAGATATTAGTCCTTTTTTCCGTGCTCCAAGAAATACCCATTTCTTAAAGTACCAACTTAGCATGAACGCACAAGTATCCTCAAAAAACTCAGAATGACTCTGGTCTTCAATTTACAAGACTTTTGAAGTATTGTAAGTAGTACTGTAGTAGTAGTGTAAATATTGTAGTATTGTAGTATTTTTTGTATTTGTAAAAATAAATAAATAATAATGTTTTTTTTTTTTTTTTTTTTTCCCTTTTTGGAGAGCTTCCACAGCTCTCATTTTATTTTCATTGCAATTTCTACCAAAACCAGATTCTCACATCTTTTCTTTAAAATATTCTTACTTTTCTTCTACAATTTTAGACAACTGTAAAAATCCCACATCAACAATTGCCAATTTTTAATCAAACGGATCTCTTCCATACCCAGCGCACCTTGTAAATTAATATTTGAATTTACTACTGGCAATCTGATGGCACAGAGTGTAATACATACTACATAACTAAAAAAAAAAACAAAAAAACAAAACTGATTGATGTCTCCCGTGTCAAAACAAAAATCATTAAAATCAAAACTGTTTTGCATTATAATTGTGAAGTACAATTCCTCCGAATTAGTTCCATTTCAGCTTACCAAATATGCAGATAGTCTCCTGATGATTTATATTGGTAAAAATGATAGGGCACTCTGACTTTCATTACCACATAGCTTCCAAAAGTGGTCAAGTTCTCCCTCATCTTGTCCTAAACTCTTCTGCTGTGGGGGTCTCTCTCAATACCTTTGGCTCTATTCACAGTATGAGAACACAGACATGCAGGAAAGCTTTAAAAAGAATTAAATTCCTTACCTTGTTCCCCAGCTTGAAGACCTCATCCAAATTGGTACTATTAGTATTTATCATAATGGAATCTGTGTCTCCATAAATCACTTCAAGGTTCATCTAAATGAAACAAATCACTTTGAAAAACAAAACCCCTCCATCGTTTGTAAAGTCCCACCTCATTTCCAAGATTCAAAGAGATCATTGTCCATATATTACTACTTAAATTATAAAAAGCAAAAAAATTTAAGTTTTTACTGAGAAGTCTGTAAATCCCGTTAAGACATATTTGAATTCAAAGAGAAAAATGAAACAAAACACTGCTATGCTAAAAACAAATCACCATTCAGTTGCATACATAGTTAGTAGTTAAAATTTTACTATACAAATGTTAGAAAAATAAGTCAGTGAACAGTTCTAGTCTTGAGAAACAATGGGAACTCTAATCATCAATAAGTTTAGCCTGCCAGGACACAAGAAGTTCACTTAGATTCAAAAAGACTACCAGACAAGTTCGTGCTAATCAGATGAGGCATTTATTTAGCCAACGTGCCTGAAGGATAATACCACAGTCAGGTTGTATCTCACCTCATTTCTGGTCATCACAATACTATTTCAGAAAAGTCACTTTGGAGTAAAAAATACCCACTTACTGGCGTTGGTCCTCCCCTGGCCAGCAGATCTTTAGGGAGCGAGCTTCTCCTTTTGGATAAGAATCTATCTACTATGACCCATACATTTTTTATCCCCGGGTTGAACTACTGAATGGCTATTGCTGGAGATGAACACCAACACCTACTTGATTCCTTCTCTCTGACTGAAACTCTGCCCTTCGTATTATGTCTCACTCTGATCCTTGTTAACAATTCAAATGCCCTACTCTTGAAAAGACTATGTTCAAACACCAGACTTTTACCCATAACCAAGAGTGACTGCCATAGTACTTTGCGGTAAGGGAGAAAACTCTGGACAAACTGAATCACATGAAAAAGCCTGAGGTGTGTATGAAAGGCACGGCAAGGAGGAAGGTGAAACAAAAATTTATCGTCACCAATAAACGTCACCAGAATATGGCCACGTGCATCCAATAACATAGTATTAGCTTGAAAAATGAGAACCTGATGTCTTCATTGGTGGAGAATCAATGCTGCTGTAAAAACTACAGCATGGCTATGTCCATGGCTATGTCCATATGAAACTCCATACAGTCAGAAAAACACCCTGTGACAGAGTTTAAAGGATGCCAGAAAATAAACCATAATAAAACACTAGAACACATAATGTAACAGGCCTGTGAGTAAACTCTAATTAGCACTGTTGCTAATTTGCTTGAAACAGTTGCACATAGGCTTCAAGCAGGGACTAGATCATATCTGTGCTAGGAAAAGAAAAAAGCTCTAATCCATTAGGAAGGATTACATTTGTAAACCAGGCATCCTAAGATGTGATTTCAGGTCTATTTGGGTTACAGTTCTCCTAGAATAAAAAATTTCACCAGGTGTGCTCTTTAAGGGTAGTTGTTTAATGAAAATGCTCAGCATTACCTTTTGCACCATCTCCTTGGTATGCATCAAAATCTGAAATGAAAAAAATAATCAAAGATTAGTGTATGATATAATTACAAGCTAACGCATGCAAACACTTCCATTAGGTTGCTAATTCCAAATGCTCTCACCTTTCAAAACAAAGAAAACCACCTCTCTCCTGGCAACACACAGTCGCCTTGATACTCCTATTACATGACTAAATTCTCATCTGACCTTGTATTAATGCTATTATTAACTCCCCTAAAACAAGATTAAAACAAATCTCAAAATTGCATGTGCACACACACATTCTATGCTGGGAACAAAAAAATAAAAAAGAGCACTGAATCAAATGCTCAAATAAAATCTCATCAGGAAGTGCCAGAACGAAGGTTCTTTCAGTAATTTAGGTCAGTGGTCTTCTGCCTTATCTCCCGATGTCATTGAGATTTTTCTCAAAAAAAAAAAGGGGGGGGGGGGGGGTTGGGTCCTGCCTTATTCAGTACAGCCTGCATGGTGCCTGCTTATCAAGAATCTACTCAAAATGTTGATCACTCTTCCAGTGATCTCAAAATGCATCATTAAAAAGCAAACTCCTTGGGGAAACCAGAAATGGGACAGGGAGTTCGGGCAGAGATGGGATACAGCTGTTGAATCAGTAGGCACATCTGTGTGTAGCCAGGTTTGTTCCTCAGCCACAAGTGCATTCCAAGGTCCCTGAATCCTCTGAATAGAAATTCTTTGAGCTTCGTAAATAGCTATAGCCACCTCACACAAGTAGGGTGCTGTCTCCATTTCTAATAAAGGGCAGCACACTCGAGAGAGCAGAAGAGCTTATCATCTGAAGCCAAGACATCACTGCAGCACAGGAACGACCAAGGAAATTTAGCATAATGAAGAGGAAAGCGTAGCTGCAGCAGCAAGGACTTGGTGAAGTTTGCAGAGCTGCATGAAAGGTTGGGCAAGTATTCACTTTTCCACTTCCAAGACTCAACTCCCGTCTCGTATACTCTAGGCTCACCTCTACGAAATCCCATTCCCAGTCCCTCCTTACCCTAATTCCCATGCTTCCATAATTTCTTCCCACCCTTTCCCAGTTTCCTGTACTTACTCTCAATTCACACATTCCACTCTAGGTCTGATCTCATTCTTCCTTTCCATGAAACCCCTCTTTCCTCACCGTTCCTCCAACACCTGCTCCATTCCTTCAGGCACATGCCCACGTTTCCACTCTTTTCCCCGTTTCCTGTCCTGCCAGCATCCAGGTGCTCTGGCACATGGTTCCAGGCTCCACCTATTTAGTCCCTGCTCCCTGGTTTCAGTCCTTGCCCTCCCCACTCAATATAAACCTCGGTGGTTTTTCAGCTAGTCTTGCTACTAGCATATATTTAATTTCTTGAAGAGGATGACTCTGAAGCACTTGTTATAGCAAAGATGGAACAGAGGCCATTAGGTTATTCTGTACAATTTGGTGTTCTAGCTTTAAAGATAGCCAGGCAACACACCATTGTAAGAGATTATATTAAATTTAACAACCCAGTTAAATTTTTGTATTTTTTTCATACATTAAATTAAATGGCAGAATTCCTTGGCCATATTTGCCAAAAAGACAACTGCAACTTGTAGGCAGGAAATCTGTGACAGGGAGCTGAGCAGTAGGAATTAGCGGGGATGAGGAAAGAAAAAGGAGAGAAAAGAAACGGGGTAGAGCTGTTTCTGTGAAATCCCATAGGCTTCATGAAGTCAACGAGCCTAAAACAAGTCCATGAGTCTTGACCATCTCTATTCCACTGCTGCCAGAAAACAAATCTGAGAAAGGCAATACACCCATCTCCACGTAACAGTACACGAGCAGGATGACAACATGGCCATTCCTTCAATATTAATATCAAGCGTCTTTAATATTGCTGAAGCTTTAAACAATCACAACGATGAAGACTAGAGAGTATGATGCTCCGCTGCACTTTTCCAGTTTGTTTTGGAATTACGCACCACAATTTTTGTTGTCTCTGGCTTTATAAACTGAATGTTTTCTTTCAGTTTAGCTTGCACTTATACATATTTTCTGGCCACTTTCTTCAAAGAAGAAATTTCTGCACATAAGGATGGAGTCACTCTCCCAAAGTACAAAGGCATGGACCTAAGCAAATATAACATACCACACGCTTCAAGGAACCTAAGGAAAGGTTAGGTTCCAAACCGCAGTATCAGCCTGGCACGGTTGATTCACAATGAAAGCCAATGAATTACCAAGGTTATTCCCCAAGCACATATGGATACCTATGAATTTACCCTCTCCGAGTCAAGTTCAAAACATCCAGTTGTTTTAAAGACCATCCACTGATGCCACAAACTCGGTACGTGGACAACATGATGCCTGAACTCTGCTTAAGTCCCAAATTGGAAAAAGCTGAGCTGACCTCAATCACCCAGACACAGAGCAGAGAACTGAAGAACAGGAAAATGGTGAGTCTGAACGGCAGGTTCTCTCTATACCACATGTGCTCAGGTACATCTGATTCCATTTTAACCAAAAGCTTTAAAAAGGTATTCCACTCACCCATTTCCTAACAAGTGATTCAGATGGCACTGCCCCACCACCTTTACATGGGATTTTGAAATCTTTCTAGAGACACGTGTCACTGCTACATGACACCAAATTTCACATGCAGTCATTAAAATTCTAGCTTATTCACCCCCCCACGTCCCCCTTCTCTCACTTATAACTCCTACAGAGAAAGGTTTTATCTTTCCCTTAGTACTCCAAAGGGGAAACGGGAGTCACTGAAGCACAACTAAACACACTGGACAGATAAAGTAAGAGTTTACGTGTCAAAGAAAAGAAGGCCTAACATTTGTTCCCCTCAATAATTTCTGGCATTTTCTCCTTCATCCTTTGAAAAAAAAAAAAAAAAAAAGCTATCTATAAATAGTTAGAAAGATAGCATTTTTAAAAATAGAATTATCCCCCACTAAAAAAGGTTTGGCTGCGCAAAGACCATTTCTCAATTGTCTCTGAGGACAGCAGAGGATGTGGGTAATTACAAGAGGGTCACAGACAAGTTAGCTTCATCAAGTGACTGGCATATGTTAGTGCTACCCAGTCTGACAGAAGATCACTTCTAAGTGCCAACAGCTACAAAACAGAAGGTTATAAAGGCTTGCTAAAATTCATTAATAAGGCAGTCGGTAGTTATCTGATTTCACAGCAACACCTGCATATTTATCTTCTCATTAGCAACTGGATGATGGAATTTTTTTCAAGCACATTTAAAAAATCTGCCAACTTCAAGTATAAAAAAAATAAACTTTGTGGTTAATTTTTCCCTTAACAAAGTACAGCTGTTGAGAATAATTGTTCAAGATCTTACCCTGTAATGTCAACTGCAGCAGAACAAAGAGTATTTAATTAGCAAATCTATCCAGTAATTCAACACCTATTATATAAAATGCCTTCGTGATTTTATTCAGGATAATTTGCTAAGAGGGTTATTACTGACATTCAGATGAAATTTAAAATTCCTACGCAAGTCGAGTCATAATAGCAGTAATGATCCCCCCAATCAGGAGATACTGTGTCACACAAGGTTCTTTTGCAATGCAGCAGTCGATTTCCTGACTTCTTAATTCCTGGGCTCAGCTCAGTGAGAGCCCTTCACGCCAATATTTCAGTCAGCAATACATCCTTAATGGGACTCTATTAAAATACCTAGAATAAAAATGACTTTTTTTTTTTTTGTTAAGAAGAATGACAGCACTGCTATCATATCAATCATTAGCAGTTTCTCAGAAGAGCACGGCAAAGGAAGGGAGGTTTATGGTGAGGCTGGGAAGACAGAAGAAAGAAGGAAGAGAATAGGAAAATTGTTACTCGTTAGTTTCCTTTTGCAAATAATATTGCGCCGCTCATGAGAGCTGGATTGTCTCCTATTGCAGGCAATCCAAGTAGGAAGAATTAATTGCCTGGCAACCCATCTGTACAGCCATGCCCCTTCCCCCCAGCAAACATAGACTTCTGAAAACCTGTGAACTTCTCTGCACAGCCAGCATCTGTGAAATTCCACTTTAACTTTCTCCTTGTAAAAGAGAGGCCAGCAACACACACATGCCCTCGCCCATGAAAAGTGGGTCGACAGAAACAAAGATTGCAATTGCAGACAATAAACCAAAATGCAAAATCCTGTCCTAATTCAACTCCAACTCGTAATTACTTAATTAAATGAGAATGTGATTTAAAAAAGGGAATGATTAAAAAAACACAAATATACAAAGAATGGCTTTTCCATTATATCAAGTAGTTTTAAACACACCTTATTTAAAAGCCACTAAAGAGCATCTTCCGACAAGAGGATGCTTATGTGAGAACAAGCTAAGATTTCTAGCTGAGCCAAAACATAACAGGATAGGGTTGTGCAATGCAAAGATTTCTCCTGAAGACATACAAATTCTCTGTAGACTCCTGGGGCCACAGGCATGAAGAAACAAAGGCAGACATGATCAGGTTGAAAAGACTGACCAGAATGATTACAAAAATGCTGTAACCACAGATGCATAGCAATAAAAATCATTTGTTCCCTCACTTTGCACAAGGAGAAAAACTAACACTTGTGTGGCGTTGACAAAAACTGTGTTTTTGAAGACTATTCTGTAGTCACCTCGTGTAGGCCTGAGATTTTGTTTCCAGCCCAGGCATTTATTTGTGTAATTACACAGCAATACTTCTGGTACCAGCTTTAACCATTGATATTAGCCAGCCCTTCCCACGATACAGAGGAATGAACAGACAGAACAAACCATGCTCCAGTACGTATTGCCTCTAACTTGTCTACATAAGCGTTTCTGCACCCCGGTATTTTTACAACCCACTCATTAGCTTTGTTACTATACTATGGTAAGAAGCCTCTAAACTATCGCTGCAGAATATTGCAAGACGACTTTTTAAGGAGAACTTTTTAAAAAGAGGTTTCTATCACTGGACAAAAAGGTTATGCATATCATAAGACAAACTGAACCAAAGATGGAAATCTTGCTTGCCACAAACAATGAAGCATCCTGGTGCCATGCTTTCATTAGACAACAGACTCGATTTGGTGGAGTTGGAGTGACCCAGTCGAAATAGTTGGTAAATACATTTATTTCAAAGAACTTTAATTGAGCATTTGCTCAATTTGCATTCAAAGTTTTATTTCTGCAAACTATTAGAAATACAGCAACCCAGGCAGCCAAAATTTCCCCCCCCAAAATTTTTCAGCAGCACTGAAGTTACCTGTCCATACTCCACCGGCAAAGTTGACAGACAACACCATGACCTTGCTGGATGCTATGTATAAAAACAAAACTGGATGGTGCACCAAAACCAAAGTGAGAATGACCCCAAGGCACGAAGCAATGTACACAAAGATCCAGTGACACGTTTACATGACAACAAAAGGAAGGATCTTCTGCCTCAAAAACAACAAAGCGCACAAAGAGGCAGCATTAGAAACATTCCGAACACAACAGAAATCATGCGTATATTTGTCACATTTTGACAAGGAATGCAAAGATGACAGTAAAACACTGAAGAGGATGATATGAATCAAATTACATCTTTGAAGACAATGTTCCCTTGGTGCCAGAAACAATTATGTATCTTTAAAATTCTACAATACCTCCACTTCAGGTACTTGTGGTAAGCTTTAATGAAGAAAACAAGAAAAACAGAATTAATTTTTTATGAAGTTACACCCTTATTGGTCATTCTGCACAATGTATTACAAATTATACTATACCAACGTGAAATTTGGCTATTTTGGAAAGAAAGAATTTGGTACTAGGATAGAAGAGAAACAATGACATGTACTCCCACAGCTTTGGACGGAAGTTTAAAAAAAGACACCAAACAAAAAGTCCACACCCAAAAGCTTCTTTGTTGGAAATTCAATCTAAAACTTAGAAACAGAGAAACCGAATGCTCAACAACAAAGTCAACACTTTTCAATTCAGTCAACACTTGACTGAATAGCAGCCTACCGGTCCAGCTCTTACCCCAGATCTGAGTTCTCAAAGTAGTAAGAATACAACGCCAGAGTGGATAACACGCTGTAAAAGGCATCCGTACAGCACAGGCATTTTGTAACTCTCATGTCTGTGATGCTTGTGGCCAGAGAAACCACGTAACAGAACCAGAGGCAGTTTCTGAGCACGGCAGCTTCTGAGCACGGGGTCTCTCAGTTCACCCAGTGCATTATTTTCTTTCTGACCAACTCATTCAAAACTGACCACCTAAAATGAATAAAGAAGCAGGGAAGTTCTTCCCCCCCCATTCCAGTCTATGAAAATATAAACAAGATTTGTAACACCTAGGGCCCCTTGAAGAACATGGTACTCAAACCAATTTTAGCTCATTAACTCTTCTGAATAATTTTTTATTTAAATCCATTAAATACATCTATGCTTGATGAACATTTTGTACTTAGCTAGAAGATGCAAGGAAACCTTTTGTGCATTTCAAGTACATTGCACCTACATCAAAAGCTAAGTTTATCAAAACCACAAGTAAAAGCACTTCTAGTAAACAAGAATGTGACAAGCCTCATTTACTATTTCCTAATAAAACCAAAACATGTGTTAAGCTGTTCAATATTTAAATGAATACACACAAGTATAACCTCCTTAGAGTAAAAAAGCAGCACGTGTTTTAGTGAAATGAACAAGTGTTTAAACAGAAAGACTTCATTTTACTTTGTTACCTAGACTTAACTGGTTTAACATATTTAGCCATTGAGAATCAGCCTTTCTCTAGAAAACCAAACAAAAAATGACAAGAGCAGTAAACAATTAAAATGAATTCCTTACAAAATCAACCTAGTCTGTTTGGTGAGACAAGTTAGAATCCAGCCAGGTTTAAACCAGAGCAGAGACTTAAATTTAAGTAACAGCAAATTCTTCTCTGAATATGAAATAATAACCACGTAACCCTCCACAACAGATTTATGTTAAGTTTAATTTCACAGACCACCCTGCAAATATATAAGCATGTTTCCCTCAACCTTGAGCTGACAGGAATGTAAGTACATACCCATTTCCAAGGTAAACTACTCTCATAGGCAGATATCTATCCTTTTCCTACAGAAAGGATCAAGGAGTAGATCTCAGTCTGTCTTCACTACTGGAAGAAAATACTTTGAAAAGGAGAAATAAGGCTAATACTCAACAACCTCAAATAATTATTAGTCTGTAAGATTTAGTGAAGAAGCTCAGAAGACCAAAATATTTTCTTTTTTTAAGCAGGTGATAAATTCACTGCAATATCCAAGATGATGACAAATTCCTTGAGAGTCAAGTGAGAGTTACAACTCTAGAAGGCCCTCTTCCCTCACTCTCTACTACTTAAAGATTATTTCATTACAAAAAGAAAGGTCATTTTTAAGAAGGATCCCTTAAGGATACAAGGGAGCATGGACTGGCAAGACATGAATCTGAATTACTTTGCTCCAGCTGTACTGGTTTCTGTACTTTAAGTAATAACCACAACAAACTAATTCCCACCTGATGAGCACTCTTAAAAGAGAGAGGGCTTCTACTAAAAAAAAACCAACAATTTTACTTTAAGAATCACAGGCACTTTTGCAATAAGTATACTGAATAGAGCAACCTCTGTATAAACACAGGTTTATTTCACTGAAAATAATCCTGAAACTTTATTGAAGTAAGAGGACACGCTAGTGTTGGTAACGAGCATTGTGTATGAATGTCGTGTCCATCAAAAAATCCTTGAAAGTCATTTCAACCAAGCTGTTCTTTCATCAGAATAGTGGTCGTCTATCAAAACAACATCTATTTCAATTTAGAGATGGTTTTTAGCCTCTAATTAGCCTCCAAAGAAAGTTCTCCTACCTAATTTCTTAAATGTCAAACAAGATTTTCATACAGCATACAATTTGGCTTCATTAAATTAGATATATTTAGACAACATACGGTTGTTTATAGAAAATTAAACAATGCTCATTCATCCTTCATGGTTCATCCTTCATCACTGGTGCGGGCAGCAGAGCTTTGGTTTTTATGATCACACAACCCTCAATGAGGGATCAAGGGTTGCTCAGACAGTGCAGGATTCATCTGACTCCACAGAGCAAAAGGATCTTTGCCAACAGGCTGCCTGACCTGGTAAGGAGAGCTTTGAACCAGGACTGATGGGGACAGAAGCACATCACCAACTAACAAGGAAGTGGCAGACCAAGATGGGAAGCAAAGGCGGAGGCATGAACTGAATACGAAGTACTCTAGAATCAACACAACAGGGCTGACAGGAGTGCTTTTCAAGCACACTCGTGTGCCTGGAGTGCCTACAGGTCAGCATTAATGGAGAAAGCTCTCACACCTCCTCAGGGCATCAGCAAGACTGGGTGCCTCTCTGAAGGGCCTGTATGCTCATGTAGGCAGCATGGGGAACAAAGAGGAAGAACTACAAGTCTGCAAGCAGTTACGGGATTACGACTTCATTGGGATCACTGAAACACGGTGGGAAACATGATGATCAGGGAGGCTCCTGAGGACTGAAGAAAGGAAGTGTGACTGGTAGCCTCAAGGTGGGCAAGATGATGACCTCCAGAGATCCCCTCTAACCTCAGCCATGCTGTGAAGGATTATCCAGGGAAGCACAGGCTGGTCCAGCCTCACCGCAGTCGCTGGAAGAAGGCGGTGGAGCAATTGGTTGTGAAAGCTCTTTCCAGATGCACAAAGCACAAGGGGGGAAAAAAAAAAGTGCTTGGGAGTGCTCTGCATGGATTTATGAAGGGGAAATGGGGCTTAACAAAGCTGCAGCCTTCTGCAAAGAGACAACTGGCTTGGTGGACAAGGGAAGAGCAGTGGGTGTTGTTTGCCTTGACTTGAGCAAGGTGCTCAGCCCTGTCTCCCATCCTGGCCTCCAAGACAAACTGAACAAGCACGGGCTCAGGAGGCAGGCTGGCTGCTGGCTGACCTGCTGGACTCAAAAGGCCAGGGCCTGCAGCACCACATTCATCCAGAGGCCAGACACAGGTGGCCACGTGGGGCTGGATACCAGCCCGGACCCATGGGGTGCCCGCAGTGGTGACCGGGCAATGGGGCAGGGCGTGCCCTCAGCAAGCATGAGGGCAGTGCAAAAGCAGGAGGTGAGCTAGGTGGCTGTGCTGTCATTCGGGGCCTCGATGGCCTGGATATACCTTCTGGTCTACAGGAATCCCATGAATTCCAACAAAGGGAAACAGCAAGCCCTGCACCAGGGGAGGAATACCCCCTTGGGCTCTGGGACTGGCCAGCTGGAAGGCAGCTGTGCAGAAAGAGACCTGGCCATCCTGGCAGACTCTGTGTTGACCATGAGCCAACATAGCCTGTTGAGCCTGAGTGTAACCCAGGGGTAGAAAAGACCAAGGGTACCCCAGGCTGCATGAGGTAATGTTGCCAGCCGGCTGCGGGAGGTGATCCCTGGCCTTCGCTCAGCACTGGTGAGACCCATGTGGGGTGCTGGGCTCAGCTGAGCTCCCTGGTACAGTGCAGATGCACGCACACTGAAGGAAGTCCAACACAGGACCACAAAGGTAATCATGAGAGTTGGAGCACTCTGAAAGCACCCAAAATATTCACTCCAGATCTGATACATTATAAGCCTCTCTGATTAAGGAAGGAGGAATTCCTGTACATCCAGCTCCCTAACTCTACTGGGATGTTCATGTTTCCCTGAGCTACTCAAACGTGAAAGGTAAGCGAACAATCTGGTGTACACAAACTGCTACAGCGATGAGAATTGTTCTTAATAAACAAAGTATATGACAAAAAACAAGCTTTAGGATTGCCCAAACAGGGAAAAAAAAAAAAGAATCTGCTCTAAGATGAATCTTGCTGCATCAAAGAAGTAACTGAGCAAGTCTTCTGTCACATAGAAGCATACACACAAAGCAGTGGAAACCAGGAAAAACTGTTGCTTCAAGTAGAGAAACCTTAGTCTTTTGACATTGTGCCATCTTTCCTGGTTACAACAGATAAAGAAATTCAGCGTGCATGAAATAAGCACTGGTAACAAATGGAAATTTTACCAGTGTACCCAGTCAGGAATAAATAAGGTCAGGACACTGCTGAAGTCTCAAACTCACAGTCACATTTGATACTGATTAAAGTAGTGAAAAACCAGGAGTAGGGCAGGTACCACCTCCAGTGTGTCCAAAGACCAGCCACTGTACTGCTGGGGCTCCTTCAGTCTCTTCAGACTAGCCCCTGTGGGATCTCTGAACTGCCTTCATAGGTGGTATCGGGGAAATAAATCCGTTTTCAACTCTCTGTGGGACACTTAACCTTTTCTTCTTCAGGCAGGACCTAGTGATTGCTCCCAGGATGTGAAAAGACAACTAGGAGCATGCATGGTTAATAACGTGAAGTCTCAATCAGATTTCCTATTTGTTCGGTGTGACCTCTGTACAGCACTTGATGAAGCTGACCTGGACACAGACAGAAAGAGCTTCTGAGCATGTCTGCCAGTCAGCCATAGTCTTTTCAGATCATTTCTTCAAAATGAGCTTCCTGAATTCTGTCTGCTCCCCACCCCTCAAAAAAAAAGATGGGGTTCTTGAGGACATAAAAGACCCTCCTCACCCCTAAAAAGGCAATGCTTCTGACATACAAACAATGTCAGAAATAAGGGGCTACCAGGTGGTTTTAAGGTGCATGGCTAATTTCTGTCATGCACCAAGATCTTAATATGAAGAAAAAAATAAAGATAATTTTAAATTTACTTTTAAATTTACTACAAAAGAAAATTACTAATTAACAATCCTAACTTGCCTTGTTAAACAGGGCATGCTACTGTACGTCAGCAAGAGGAACTACAGGCTGTGTTGGGGCAACTTCATCTCACAGATTTTTTCTATAAGGAGATACAGGAAAAAAAAAGAGTCCATGCCAATGGAAACTACTGCCTATCCCCACAACCACAATAGCAAGCATCTTACAAGGCACTTAAAGGAGCTATGTATGGCACAATATCTGATGTTACAGGGCTCTTGTAGAAACAGGAACATGCTCTGCAACACCATTTTCTGAGTATGCTGAGAAAAGCTGAGCTTCATGCAGATTCCTGAAAGGGACCACCTTCTTTTCAGTCTTCAAGGCTGCCTCAGTTAATGGTCAACTGGTTCAACAATAAACCTGAAATAGCAGTCCACAGCATTTCTAACACCATTTATCTATTCAACAGCCTGTCTCACAACAGAGGACACCTGCACTGTTTTTAAAAACAGAACAAAGTTAGAGGCTTATCAAAGCATTCAATTCATTTTTGATGACTTTGGACTCATGCAAAGAAATGAGAGTTCCAGAAGTTACTTTTATGTATTGGTCTGTTGTTAAGCACTGCATGTACAGCCCATTTCGGTATTTAGAGATTCCGCATTAATAGCAGTTTATTGCTAATGAAACCAAGTGGCTAAGATGTCATTATATGATACCACAGGATATGGATTTGTTTGTTAGTAGTACAGAGGACGGAAATATTAAGACTAGGAAAACAAACAAATGTATTTAACCTTTCAACGTGACTCTCTAGGAACTCAAACCGAAAACTGACTTTGAGCCATCTATCAGATTAAAGTAGTGGGGTGTTACCACTCGTTCAATCCACATAATTCACCTAAAATAATATTGCTCAACAGGAACACATTTCTGTTCTAATGATAGAAAAAATTAATTACAAATGCAACTAAAGCACACTACCTCCATAAATCCATTACTGCAAGAGAGGCATGCTGATTATTTTTTAAATCCTTAATTTGTCATTTAGACCTACTGTTATCTCATTTGTAAAGAATTCAAAACACATTTGCACAAAACTAAAAGAGAGAGATTTATAAACATTAACAATGTTTATAAATCTCTCTCTTATTTCCCTACAATTTGACAGGATTGATTTTGTGCTACATACTTTAACTCAATCAATCTTTGACTTTGGAAATTTTCATTTAAATTCTTCATCCCACAAATTCAGTTAAAGAAAGAACATCACAACCTAAAGGTTTTGTTTAATCTAAAAACATACCTAACGAGCTTTCCTACTTCTTGTTACTGGAGTTTGAATCATTAATAAAAATCTCAGCTTTCACTCATATGCCAAAGAAGCCTTCTTTCAAAGCTCACTCTTGCTCCTACTTTTCAGTCTCAATAGAAGGCACCAGTACTAATTTACATTATTGTCACAGCAGTCATTCAATATCCTCATTAGAATTATGTCTGAAATGAGACCTGCAGGGCCTTGAGAGAAGTTTTAGTGCCAACATAATAATCTAACCACAAGCACTGGTCAACAGTGGCTTGATTTTGTCCACTGCTGTTATTGATACAAAATGACTAAAATCCAAACTGCTTTTTAATGCCTTTAGATCATTGCAGGTGGCTAAAACACATTTAAAAAAATAAACATAAGGAACGATAGGGATCCAGTATAGGAATGGAAAGCTCTGTAGGAATTTTCTCACACTCTAAGACCTGGTTTGAACTTAAAAAACAAAACAGTCTTACCATTAAAACAACACAACAACCATAAAAGAAGTCCACATACATTTCCTTTAGGGAGTGGAAGAACATCAAGTACTAAATACAAATATATATTTTAACTTATTCAAAAAGACATTAAATCTGCTTGGAAAGAAAGCCTACTAGCCTATTACCACTCCATTATTCAGATCAACTACAGTTAACTGTATGTTTGTAATGGATCCCACATCCCATCCACCTGAACTACTACAATTTTTCTGTTTCAGTTTTCCCTTTTCATGAACAGTTGCTCTGCTACAATCTATCAGATAAGAAAACTGTCACAAAGCTGAAATACAGCAAATTCAAACTATTTGAATATTTATTTGATTAAAGTATAGAAGATTATTCTTACTCTGTTAAAGTATAGAAGATTATCCAGTAGAGGAGAAAGGTAATTAACATCTAATTTCAAAGCTTTTCAAATAAGCCTCCCCAACAACACTGGAAGAGTTCTACACTAAATAAGTTTCTCATTTTCATTCAAAAAGGCACACCTGGCAGACCAACAGTAACAGTACGAAAGAGAAAACAGAAGACAAAGAGGCATTCAAATCAGGCAAAAAAAAACATGTTCCCCGCTCTCTTCCACATGTGTTTGCAGTCATATCATCAAGTAATATTTGAATAAATGAGGTACACTCACCCTGAGAGAGAGAGAGAGGTAATTTAACAGGTTAGATAGAGGAGAAAAGATACTTAAATTGCCTGGAAGTCAAGTAATGAAGACAACCTACAAAGCCTGGTAGCATACAGGCTTCTAGATTGACTTTTGAGAAGAATTTGCTGACACCACTGGTGGTTGAATTTCTAAGTTTAAAAACAAAATCTTCAGGTAAGTAGTTTCACGCATCAGCAGAACAAAAACCCCAGTCTACGAGGCCATTTATCGGGGCCTGTCTTCAACCAGCGTCTCTGCTTACAGCACCATGCCCCCAGCACTGCATACAGAAGTCCCCAGCACACATGCAGTTGGGATCTGCAAATTATGTTGCCTATGTGGAGAGATCATCTGCTGTCTTTGCTATTAAACATTATTATTTCCCATACCCTTCAAACATCATTTTCTCCCAGAGCTTTGCACTGTGCTATACAGCACACCCTAAGCAACAGTAGAAAAACATAATGACCAAGACAGACTTCTACAGGATTGTTTAAGGATACAAGCTCTCCCAACATCTTGGTACTAAAAGTTCATACATTAAGAGAAAATATCCAAAAGTTGCTCCTAAGAAAACAAAAATCTACCTGATGAGAACAGGAAGTCTTCACAACTAGGTAAACTAACATGGAATGAAAGCCAGTGTGAGGCTCGTGTCAGAGCCAAGCCCATTAGGAATGTAATGATCTAAGAGGAAGACTAAAAACACAGATTGTTTATTTGTCTCTCAAAGGATGACATTTCACAAAAAGCATTTCTGATCTCAACAGCAAGCTACAGATGAGGGGCTTATGAGGCAGACACCTTCCATACTCAAGTCTCTCTAGAAAAACAGGGACAGCTCTATCCAAAAGCGTAGCTGTCCCATGAATCCTCTTCAGTCATTGCCACTAAAGGCCAGAGAGGATGAGGGTACAACGTTTTAAGATCAGCTGTCCCCTACCCCCCTCTGCCAAAATAACAGATCTATCTTGGAGCAGAAGCAGCTTCGGAAAAATACTCCAATTGCTGCTCCTGCTGGGGAGACAGGAATTTATGATGGGCTACGGGAAGCACCCCACCAGCCTCAACACTGACACACCGACGAGGGCTGCATCATAAAGGCCTTGCACACTGTGAGGGATTGCCAAGTATACCATAAAACAAGAATGCCAAATTACAATCCTAATCTTGCTTCCAAGCCCTGTATTTTCAGCCCTCAGCCTGGATTTCCCCCCCCCCCCCACAAAAAGTATTAGGTGTCAAAAGGTTCCCTGATTGATTCCTAGTCTAACTGCTCTGTAAGGCTAATTAAGACATGGCCAAACTGTGTCCATGTCTTACTTAACAACAGTGTTCAAGCAAGTTTCAAGCAATCTGATTAAAATTGACTAAAAGTGTCTTCCTTCAGTAATCACTTAGACAGAATGAATTTTACATTAGCCGGATCAAGCACACGTCAGGCCTCAGTGGAAATGAAAAGGGCTTATAGTAATAGGATTTATAAATCCACCGCATTAGGTTAATGGCAAGATGATTTACATGTAACTTTTCCCCCTCCTCCTCACCCTTTAACTCAAAAAGAAAAAAAAAAAAGAAAAAACACACAAAAACAAGAATCTAACAAAAAATCCCAACCCTGTATTTGGCACTTTTAGCTACGAGTGCCAAGGCAAAAACAGCCTTTCATGCACTTCTTTTTAATTAGCTGAAAATTAAAAGCCATGAGTGATCCTTCATTAACTCTTTCAGGGCAGAAATAATCAATTAGATTTTTATAAAGCCAGAATGCTTGAAGACCCTAATGGCCTATTTCAAACAAACACAATGAGCTATCTGCGCACACATAATGAAGCTGCGATGGTTTGAACCAATAAATATGCAACCGATAAAAAAATGAGATCCTTATTCCTCATAAAATTGGCGGTAATGGAGTTCTCCATATGAATATTTTCAATTGCAGCGACGACTCTAAAAGCCCTTGCTCTTTCTCAGCCAGCAATTCAATCCGCCCGTTAGTAGCAGTTACTAATGACACTGGAATATAGATGGCTAGAAGCCAACGCGCCCTCTTTGCGAGCGCTGGAATGTCCTCCGCCATGTGGTAAACCAGGTGCTTTGTTTTGTTCTTTTGGCAGCTGAGGCTTTCATTTTCTGGAAATTTGAAAGCAAAGTCATTCAGCTGAGCCCCTGCAGCAGCAGCCACTTGCATCTGCTACATTCCCCGGGCACAGGCACGGTGCCGGCAGGGAAGGAGATCATCCCCAGCAAGTCCTACCTGGCGCCCACCTCTCCCACAAGGTGAGACCAGGTCAGGTAGGAAGGGCGAAAGCTCGAGCTAAACACACGCCACCCTTACGTTGACCAAAATTAGTTAAGAGTTGTCAGCTAACAAGGTCAATGTTTCTCAATTAGCCATCGCTTTGCATTTTCAGGTCACCATACAGACATTAATAAATGAACCCAACACCAGGATTAAAGGGAACTGCCAACGCCACATGCTTAAAAATAACTGATCAAGCATCCACCCGTTGTCACCAGGCACAGTTACATTATCTCCACCTCACTTTCTTCCGTGGCATTAGCAGGGCAGCCAGCCAGCGGGGCAGCACCCTGTGCCTTGCCCTCCCCTCTGGCGGCAGCCCAGGTCAGGCCTGGCCGAGTCATGCCCCTCCCCAACCAAGAAGTTTGTGCTTATATCCACCTGCCTGCTTCTCTTGGGAAATTTATTCTTTATGTCTGTTGCACCACACATGTGATTTGTTACCAGCCCAGGCCCAGCAGCCCGACAATAGCTGGGAGAAGCCGGTCGGCTCCCCCGGCCGGCCGGGTATCGGGTTCACATTCCTTCCCCACAAACACTTGTGTGGTGTCACACAAAGGAGTGACCAACAAACTGTTAAATTCAGACAGCAAGGCACCACACAATGACCTTTACAAGAACGATATTAACAGGTGGCTGGTGTCTAATACAAATAATTATATTACACTTCAGCAGCGTGGACCAAAGTGGAAACACATTGTCTTGTCATCAGCAATTGAAGTAACGCTACCAGGGAAACCTTTTAATGCCAGGAGCTCTTTTTCCTCCTGAACTCCAAAAAACACCTTCCTTCATGGAGCACGGACAACGGGCTCCTGCCCCTACCACAAGGGACCTCACCTGAAAAATTCATGAGGGAATCTGATGCTTCCACCCCAAGTTCGGAGAATCCTGCCACCCTTTGGAGTCTATGCAGGGATTCTTTAGGATTAAATGCAAGCGTTGCCTATGAAGCGTTATCCCGTCTTTCCTCCTGAAAACACACGCCTACTTTAAATATAAACAAAGAAATGGGTAACATAGCTGTTCCCAAGCAAAGTTCTTCAAAACCTGGAAGAGAAACCAAGCTACACATGATCAAATTAATTGCCCTCACTCGCTAATTAGTTTTTCCACCATCAATCATCTAAGTTAGCTGCAGTTTTCATCAACCTTTAACCCTGAGACGAGCCACGGCTTTGACAGGACAGACAGCTGTGGCAGTGGCTGCAACGTTTTGGGAAAGACAGCCATTTCCAACCATGTCCGAAGCTGAACTCCACCTGGCCAGGGCAAAAAGGGGATGGGATCCAGCGTGCTGCCCGACCCACAGCACTCACCCCGACAGCCCCTGTGGGGTCTTTGTGGCAGGATGTGGGCAGGGGAAGCCTGGCTGTCACCCTGCCACCACGGCCCCAGCCGCATGCCACCAGCGGCGAGCCAGCCTGTGCCGAGGGGGGACAGGCGGCAGATCAGTTTCCTGTCAGCTGCGAGTCGGCCGACACTTAAGCTGCTCAAAGGCTTCTCATTCTTCGCTTTGGAAAGGGGAGGGCAGGTTCAAGGACACTGCGGCCTGTCGAGATTATGTTCTATATGCATGGGCAAAAAGCTAGGAAATGGCAACTCAAAGCGAGAGGGTAAGCAGTAACATACGGCTTAGGCATCGACACGTGGACGGGTGGTGGAAGGGGTTGCCAAAACAACAAAAATTCCCACAGGGAAATGCATTGGACAGATAAATTGCTTACAATTTCATTTGGTGGTGCAAGCCGCCTCAGCCATCTGCTCCCACAGGGGTAGGCCAGAAGTGACATACCCATCAGCTCGTTAGGGAACCGTTAGCGAAGGCCTCAGCCACGCTGTAAGAGCAGCAGGAAGTATCAAAACAAGCACTCGGGCACGTGCTTGCTGCTGAACGCAGCCCAGCGAGAGCAGAACGGCCAGGATGTCCTGAGACACCTCCGAAAATTCCTCCTGGTGGAAAGGCAGCTCCTCGCTCCCCATGCAGCAAGCGGCTCCTCCGGCCAGCAGCACCCGACATGCTGCAAGGAGCTCCTGAAGCTCGCTGACAAACCAGGACCTGCTTTGCATTCCCTTTTGACTTCAGAAAAGGAACCAGGAACTGGCTGGCATCTCCCATTTCAGGCCTCTTGAATGAAAAGCCAGTTTGGAGCAGCCAGCTGGGTGCTGCTGCCCAGGCACCTGGTCAGCCCCAGTGTTCACCCCTCGCCCTCCCACACCCCTCCCTCTGCCCTCACCTCAAGCACTCCATTTTAACTCAGGCCGCTGCAAGAGCTGAGTCTTACACAACGCCCCCAGGAACTTCATTCAGGGCTCCCACCCTGATTTGTGAGCAACATGGTACTCAACCAGACAGGCCAAAATCCCAAAGCCGTGGCGATGATAAATTTGGAAAGTGACTGGAAGCACAAAAAGTCAGTGCTTTGGAAGTAAAGACATCTAACACTTTAGAAAAAAAAGGGGGGGGGAGAGCTAGAGCTATTAAGACAATAAGAATTTGTAGGAAAGGTAAATTGGCAAGAAACAAAATCCAGTTGTCCAACAGCCCTCCAAGTCTCCTTATATATGTAAAAGTACTTAAGAACTGCTCCAAATTTTCCCTCTGCCAAAAAAGCACCACCGATCCCTAGTCAGTGTCATCTTCGTTTTTGCCTTTTTTCTCCCCATTAAGGAGATGTGTATTTATTATACATGCTTCTTCTGTAAGTCATTAGCTCTTCATTAATTCCTTTAGTTATTTATTCTTTCTTACTATTCTGAATGCTGAAAACAAAAGCAAAACCACAAAAGAGCTACCTAAAAAAAAAAGTCAAACAATCAGTATCTGGAACATCATATACTACAGTGACATGGTTAAATTATCCTATAACAATATGCTAATACATACAAGTCAAAGCATCACCTCAAGAATTAATGCCTGACAACAGTATCTTAAGGTAAAAGAAAAGGAAGGTTATGGAAGGAGGAAAAAATGAAGTTTCAGAATTATAGCAACTTTGTTCCAGATTTTGCCCATAGTACAGTTGGAGTAAGAGAACCCCTGGTTCTCACCCTCAATTGAATAAGGACACACCATCCATCCAGGCCACTCTGAATTTTAGCAGTCTAACAAAAGTTCACTGGAACCTGGCATAAATTACGTCTGCTGAGCATCTGAAAGACAACAGTTGTGAGGATTACAGCCCGATTGCGTGCGGGCTCCACACGGCCTATCTCTCTCTCCATGTCTGTGTGATCAGGCCTGTCATGGAGAAGACAGTGTGGTCAGACTGAGCATGCTAAGGACAGACAGGCTCTCCTGGACAAGACAGACAGAACTGCCTTGCACATGCTGCCATTTCCAATGAGCTACTTGCACCAAAACCTATGCAAGTCACAAATTAAGCCTCAAGTCTACCTATAGTTCAGAAGTCTACCGATAGTTCAGAAGCAAGTGCTAGAGAGATACCAAAACCTTGACATTCTTCTATGCAAGGAATATAAGCAGATACTCATAATTAGTTTTTAAACAATCAGAATGGTGAATCTCAGTAATATTGAATAAAAAGATGTGATTCACATTTATGAATACATTAGCAAAAGGGATACTTATCACATCCCCAGAAGAGTCTGAGCTTTCTAAGGATATGAACGTTACCTCAAACTACAGACAAGTACAAAGACCCGAAGAGCACACCTTCTTCCAGTCCCCCACTTTCTCATGATTTAACAGAGTCTGAAAAAGGAGAAGATTGTAACAAATTCCTGGTGACTCTCCTTGGGGGTTCAGGCACTGGCAGTGGCAGCATAATGCTTTGCTGCACATCTGTGGCCAACCACTACCCCCAGAAGACACATCCTGCTACACAACAGAGCAAGCACTGTGCTCACTGCGGTGGGACAACACAGCCCTTAGTGACGGCACTGCTGTCAGCCACCAGCCTCACAGGGTCCCCTCCTCGCAACTCACCCCTCTTCACAAAGGTACCTCGGCTTGAGCCCGGTTTTACAAAACTTCGCTGTCATGGCATGGCATCCGAATCAAAGAGAAAACATTTCCTCCAAAGAAGAAGGTTTAAGTGATGTGTCTGTTGCAGATGCCTGTGCCACTAAGATTAACATGACCTCTCCTTCTCCCTCTCTCCCTCCTTCCCCAGTACTGTCTCCGCAAGGAATGCTGGCTTCTCAACTTCCTCTCAGCAACCAACTCCCTTCACCATTTTTGTTCCCCCCCCAATTATTAAATAGGCTCTACTTCAGGCCTGTAACTTCAGGCTGAGTAACAATGTAACTTTTAGAAGCAAGATGTATGATCTTGATTTAATGCAAATATTGGGAAATCCACCCAAGAGTTGCGAAGAGTTACATCTCTAGGCAACTTAATTCTCATGAAGTTAACTAAGAACCCAGGGTGGCTCACTTGTAACACCAACTGCAGTGACATGGAATCTGCACCAACACACACATGACACTGAGAGGATTTGTGGGACAGAGGAGGAAGAGGTGACTAACAGATGCCAAGCTGAACCACATATATTGGGGTCATCAGACATATACAGAATTTTGCTTCTTAGCCCTTCTTACTGCATGATGGTCTTTGTCACAGCAGAAAATCCCTACAACACAAGTGCTTCAAGACTTAGCAGAGCAAAACTGAAGCAGCGCGCAACGTACTGCATGGCAAAAAGGTCCATTAAGAAATCCAGGACTGAGTCATCCACCCCTGCCCCCTAAAAACATACATCATATAATCCCATATGGCTCCATTTAAATGCAGCAAGGGGTGTTTTGTCTTTTTTTGTTTTTCTTTTCCTAGCCTAGCCTCGATGGCCAACCTGAGATAGATAGTTGCTCCTCATTGTCGTACCCATAAATTGCATATAGTCAGACATCCTAAATGTATGTTCCCTAAAGGTTTCAGGGCCCCTACCACTGCTGCCTTAAAAATAATTTATGTTTCAAAGGGAAATGCTGGGGAAAAAAAAAATGCATTTTGTTGGCTCAGAGCAGTACTGTCAGGATGGCTCCTAGATTATTCCCTCGAGGTAGACAGACTAAGTAGGAGGCTTTATCATCATTCAGGCAGATGGGTTATTAGACACATGACACCAACAATTTTAGTAGACTTGAACACGCAAACTTGGTTTCAGGGTTGAAATATCAAAATGAATCCACTGCTGAGGAATCCTCTGTTATCAAATAGAGGTGTTTGATAGATACCATCAGAAGAATCACATCTACAGTGTAACGATTTAACAAAGTATTCTTATTTTTCATTCCTTACTGAAAAGTAAGTGTGAAAGAACTGAAACAGGCACTTAAGTCCCCCTCTCTCTTTCTCTCTTCACAGGCTGAATGTGAATTAAGCTCCAATATCCTGTAGACCCCCATTTGTAACTCCTCACCTGAAGAGTAATGGTTATAAGAAAGTCATGAGAATAGGTGTTTTTCTTTTGCACTCTTGTCTTTTTGATTCTGGGCAACTACAGTAACTTTCAGAAGAACTAAATGTCGTAACTGTAAATACTGAAGACTCGAA
The DNA here is from genome assembly GCF_011077185.1 of Oxyura jamaicensis. Lineage (NCBI taxonomy): Eukaryota > Metazoa > Chordata > Aves > Anseriformes > Anatidae > Oxyura > Oxyura jamaicensis. Next base: position 121,537,385 of record NC_048893.1, read on the forward strand.
GAAAAAAGTCCCTAAGCAGTAAGTTTAATAGCTTAAAATACCCAACGTAAAATCCTATCTTCAGAACCATTCCCATTAAGGTGACCCGCTGCATGCATGACAGTTTTTACTGTTTTTGTTATGTATCTGCATACTCCAGATTCCAACTTGTAAGCTGATACTACTCAAGAAGTGCGAGATTGCTATAGCTGCAAAGAGCTATCCATTGTAAAATTCCACAGACGCTTCTAATAAAACATACTGAGCAGTCTACTGTGTAATCACTTTTTCACTTCAAAGAGAGTGACATCTTCAAAATTCACACATGAAACATGTCCATCCACAAAGTACGTTTCTGAATCCATTCAACTTATTCTCAGTCTCTAAGAGCTTAAGTGAGAGAAAGAAAATTAAGGAGATCTAGTAGCTAGACTTTTTAATTGCTGGAAACAGGAATTTACTGGCATGAAATAAATACCTGATTTGCTGTTTGCAGTTCCTGAAAGATGGTCCTAAATAAAGATTTGCATGCTGGCTGTAAAGGAGGACTTAAAATAGTATCAGAACCCAGATCAAGACACTTAGAACTGGAGATTCAGCACCTGAACGTCCTCCTGAGGGCATTCTAACCAGCAAGGGGTGTAACTTTGGCACTTCTCACTCATGCTGCCACATATTTCCACAGCTTTCCAATCGTAATTTTCCCTTTTTCAACTCTGGAAAAAAATAGTCATCTTCACTTCTGATTTCTGATATGAGCCCTACGATCTTTAATAGGAATTCAGGTATTAAGCACATATTGCTTACCTTAATAGTGATTTGTATTAACTAGGTAATATTAATTCAGTAAATGTATTATTTCTTCTATCACACGCTTGTAGTCCAATATAAGCCGCACTACAGTATACCACTGACATACAACAGCACAACAATTTGGGGGTTAAATTCCTGTCAAGTCCATAAACTGCCATGACTCAAAACCCCCCATTTTAGCCAAATCATAATTTCTGTTCAAAAAAGTTTAATGAATGTGTACGCTAGATATTTAATCTGTTCTTGGAAAATGAGAGATGACCTTCACTCTAGTAGCAACTGGTTTATACTGTCCAGCTATGCACACAAGGACATTCTGTGTTTGCTTTGATCGCTTGCACATGCCAGAAGTTGATGTCATTGATAGATTATGGCTATTGACACTGCTATCATTCTCACACAAAAACTTTATTAGCATAATAGAAGGGCTGAAAGTGTGCTACCCCACTTTCAAAAAATCTTCCCCATCTGCTGCTGGGTGACATACGTAGAACGCCTTCCCTTGCCTATTAGCTAGGATACAGCAGGCACTTGAACTCCGCGGGAAGACTCAGGCTGCACCTGTCTTGTGAGCAAAACTATTGTTTGTAAGATAATTACTCCAGCATTGTTAACTTGCAGCAATAATCAAGAAGGAAATCACCTAATAAGCCAAGTTACGTAGTAATCTAACACATTATAACAGTAATGACTGCATATCAACTTTGAACCCCCTTCAGTACCAATTAATTTCAAGAGCATTAGCACCAACAGTAAACGAGTATGAAGCAGTTTAACTAATTAAAGCTTACTATGTAACAGACTTAGTTTCAATTATCATTTTTCACATTAGTCATCCGAAACAGTAGTGATATGTACCAGCTGGAAAAGTTAAACATTCAGAACAGGGGCTGCCTATTCCCACAGCAACAGGTAAATGTAGCGGCTTTTGAAGCTATGGTATGCACTTTCCTAGGAAAACTGCTAACTAAGCCTTATCAACAGAGACAAACAGCAGATGGCAACAAATGTGCCAAGAGACATTTCATCCTCCAGGAAGAGTTCAACACAAGGCATCAGCAAAAAAGGAGCAGAGCTGGAAGCTTGACTTCCACAGATCTTAGCCAGCTGCTCTCTTCTGTAGGATTAAAAAAAATAATAATAATCAAACCTACTAAAGCTGTGATTCTTATCCTACTGTACAAGGTTTCAGATGTAGCCCATCCATGTATCTTTCACAGAAAGTCCAGAACCACGTGCATCTACAGGAAGGCAGCAGAAGTCCTTTCCCTTATGAGAAGCTTGCTTTTCAGTAAAGAAGAATTTGTTCAAATCCTACCATCAACTCTCAAGTCTGAGTTAAGGGGAGCCTAACATTTAGTTACTCTTTTATATATACATGCAGGAAAAGAACTAATTATTATCCAAGCTTCTTTGACTTTTTGCCCACTATTGGGCTCAGAGTTGCTTGCCCTCATGTGTCCTGTGTAATGCAGTGATTTCTCTTTACCAACTCTGAGCACTCAGTGTTTTCAGGTTATTTTTGTAAGTTGAAAACCCATAGCTATCTTCTCAAGATCATTTTATTTCATCCTTGCACACTTAACACACTGACTGAACTAAATGCTGGGGTACAAGTCATTTTCACGCTTCTCTCCCGAGTTTTAACCTCAAGGCCTTGCACTTATCAGAGAAGTTGCTAGGATTTTGGGACAGCTGATCTGTGGAACTACCCACTGACAACCCCACTGATGCCTTCCTTCCACCCCCTCACCCTCAAGTAACCACACACCAAAAAGGATTATAATAGTACTCAGCTAGGAAGAAACACAGAAGAAATGGGAAAACAGAGCTAAAATAATAAAAAGGAAATTAACTACTTGCTGTCTCAAGAAATCTATTTGCCGGTTATGTTACTCTTGTCCAAACACTTTACAGTACAGCTGAATTAACATTTAAGCACTCATGCCCATTATGTTTAAATGGTAGTTAAAAGCAAAACACATAAAGGAATTCTCTCCTGCTATGGGTATATATACAGGTTCGGGTTTTCCCAGACTCCCATCTCCCCCTTTATTCACTGTAACACGCAAAACCTCAAAGGGCAGAACAAGTGCGAGTCACTGGTTTCTTTATGGTGGATAGCTGAAGTCCTAAAACAACTATTGGCCAGGACACAAATACTCACAATTAAAGAGAAAAAAAACTCCATGTTCTGTAAAGGCTGGGTTAATTGGTTAAGCATTAAAAAAAAACAACAACTTTTTGTTTAAAAAAAAACTTCATCAAAATGCAGACCCCATAAAAGAGGCCTACGTCCAACGCTATGTCAGAAGTACTTAGTGGAGAAAGTAGTATCACGTCATATAAAATTGAAAAGCAAATAAAAGCTTAACAACAACCCAGAGCAGATCTGTGATAGTCTATGTACAACATAAACTATTAATAAACTGTTAACCCCAATTCTTCTCAGAGAGAGGAGCAGACAGACAGTCACAAAACAGGCTTTCCTTAGGTAAAGGTGGAAAAGGCCAGGGACAAATACTATGTTGGTACTGATACTTGATAATTGTGATAATCTACTACCATGCATGCTTCACATGCTCTTTGCAGCAAGAGAAGTTGCTTGGCTTAGGAGAGAGGCTCTCCCCTATTATGCAGACCAGCTGAGCTTAAAACTATGCAGTACTGTATGGAATAACAGAAGGATCCTTTCTGGAGTAGTCAGATAAATGCCACTTCATGCTGCTTTACCCTATCTCCTCTGACAGATATATTACTTTTTTTTTTCCACTACGGGGGAAAAAATTAAAGCAAAATCCCTTTGGGGAAGGAAATAGCTGACATTTAATAAGCTAATATAATAAACACTGGACAACAACAAACATTTATTCCTACAGTGAAAATTAATGAAAAGGAAACTGGGACAGCTGCACAGTCCAAAATTGGCACTGATTTTCAGAGAAGGAATAGGATCCCTGAAACTATTACTAGATGGCTCAGGAATCCCTGGCAAAAAATCAAACAGTTTCTTAAAAAAAAAATTGCTGTAATTTAACACAGTATTTATGACAGAGCAAAGTGACACAAGCTCACACTCCAGGCTGAAAACTGAGAGACACAAACACAAGCCACAATTTATTAATCTTCCCTCGGTCAGCATGTCAGAAGCCCATCTTACTGAAAAAAAAATAAAACAAAAAAACCACTAGATTACTTGCTTATAAATGAAAGATGACTCTCAATTATTTCTTCAAATAATAGAAAAATAAAAGTTCAAGATTCACCACCAAAGTAACAGCAAAAGGTCTGCACTAGAGGAGGTGTAGGGGAGAGAAAGGGTTGTTTTTATTTGAATGGGAGGAAAAAATGCATTGGCTTGTAAAATCCAACAAGATTAGGACAGAATGTTCCAGAGAAACCTAAAAGCAACCACAATCATTATGAAAGCCATTAGGTCACTATAAAAGCGCAAGTAACCCCTAACCATAAAAAGAATCACATTCATTAAGGAATGACACAGAAGGAAGTAAAAGGAAAGAATCTGCCCCCTCCCCACCAAGCGATCAGTTCCAAATATTCCATCTGAAGAGTCAGAGAGACGTAGAAATTGTAGCCTACTCCAAAAGGGTAAGGTCTCAAGGAACATTGGCCCAATTTAACAAAGAGAATGCATGTTGGGAGGAAAATTTCTTGTGTGACAGCTTTCCCCTAATTATTATTTTTTTTTAGGATCAGTGAGAATTTTCCCACTGTAGGAGAACCAAAACTAATTCAATTTGTATGTATATATATGTCAGCATAATACACTTTCAGCAAGAGGCAGCTTTTATACTTCTCCATCCTTGGTTCAGCAAGACATTTTTATTCCTGGATGAAGCATTTCAGCCCCCTAAAGTCAGCCCAATCTCGTTAAAAGTCAGAAGCATCGTTCCATGATTTACATAAAAGCATTCCCACTGAACAAAGCAGCAACTGAGAGATACAGTAAATGGGTTCCAGATAACATTTAAATAGTTGTACTAATTACACCACACAGGAACATGATCCCCTAACTCAAATCCCCAGAATAGCCATCTAGAACATTAAAGGGAAAAGAGAAGAAAAGACAGTACGCAAAGTAATTTAATAAATAAATAAAACATTCAGCATAAAGGAGGTAATCTCAACTAATTAGATACCATAATGATCTTCTCACAATCTGTTAGAGGTGAGTAGTAGTTAATAACTTTACAGATTTCCTTCAATCCTTTAACAAGGAAGGAATGACAGTTTCTAAATCATTATTGCTCTGTCATCCTGGACCACTGCCAAGAACGTGGAACTTCAGGACACCTGTCAATTAACTCATTCCTACTGAAGGCAGGCTCATCGTCAGCCTTCAAATCTATTTTTAAAAAGTGATTAAAAGCAATCAGATCAAAAGCAAAATTAAAATTTGAATTGGTCTCCTGAAGGACAACAGTCTTTGTCAAAAGAACACAGAGTTGTCTTACTGCTGTATTAGCTATATACATATTTTGGAAGATGAACTACATGATGTAATAGACCCTCTTCCATCTCTAGCATCTGTGGTATATAGTGGTACATGCCAAAATGACTGGCCACCTGATGGACAATTGTGTTTAAGAGTTAGATCTAAAGCTTTTCTCTAATCAAAGCTTTCTGCAGGGGTTCTCAGTCTAAGTACAGGCTTCTCATTGATTTTTCTTTTCCTCTAGGATGACTACTTTTAACTGTAAGTTGAAAAATAAAAAGTTATGCATTGAAGCAAAAAAAAAGAGGTATAATACATATTAAAACATCAAGACAAGTGAGCTATTACGATTTAAAGGAAGTGATAGATTTCTGTGCAAATACAAAAATGATATTTGCTTAAGTTAAAAGATGCTAATTATGCTGAGTTCCGAGAGAGACAGGGAGAGGGAGGGGAAGAAATTGAAGTCGTTACATGAAAACCAAAACATCAGCTGTCATTGCCTCGTAGCCAGGGAGTTCCAAAAATCAAAGTCAAGGAAGCCCTAGGTTCAACAAGTGAAATTCCAGTCAGAACAGAACTAATGGGAAGTCTGCAAAACACTTGAAAACGTAGCTGAGATTTCCTTGTGGTTTTGTGTCAGCCTTCCACGCGTTAATTCCAAATTAAAATACAAGAAAATAAGATGGACGTCCCAGTAACATGAAAAGCACCAAGGAAGAACAATGAACTAACACCAGAAAGCATTGGTTGCACTAAAGTCAATCAGAGAAAACAGGAAATTAACTCTTTGCATATCAGCTGTGGCACTGCCTAACAGAATGAAGACTCAAAGAAAATTCAGAGCACCAAACTGAAGGAGGAAAGCTGCCCATGGAAACAATGACTACTTCAGCATAATTGCCCTTTTTCTGGGCAACTGTTCTGCAGGTTCGCTTTCCTTGAAAAAAAAGCTGTTTGTACCTGAAGGTCTTCTATATCAGAACCACAAACCTTTCTTACACAGGTCTTCCAGGAAACGTGACCTTGAACTTCAGCAAAGCAGCTCAGCACACAATCCTGCTTTCCTGATAACTTTCAGTCATTTAAACCCACCATTTTCTGGTCTATTCCACGACCAAGGAATTCTAACAAGTGTACTGTACCAACAGCAATAGAGATGGTCTACCTTCCACAGATAAACAGAGGTCTTGAACAAACCACCTCATCTGTCCATACGTATATTTCAATGCTGAGAATAGCATAAGCTGTTCATGTACATCTTCTAAATTAAGCCAATGAATCCTGGCATAGGCCCAGCGTAAGGACATACATGCAAAAGACCGCATGACCACAACCTGTGCAGCAAAACCAGCAAAACTAACCTTCTAATAAGGTGTGTTTCACAACAGAGAGCTTTTGCACAGTGGGCAACATTCCCAGGAAATACACGTGAATTTTGGTTATGAGATCAAGGTGTCACGTTTTTGAGAACAGTATGAATATTTAAGTCTTGTGGGAAACAGACACTTCAGTTAGATCATTTTTCTATACTCCTAGGAGTACAGGAGTGCTTGAAAAGGAAAATGGATTTTCTCCCTTAATTTGAAGTCTCTTATATTCTGAACAATTTATTATCATCTAGTCATCCAAAACCATGGTTTCTAGAATAGGCCAAAGTCCAATTTAAGATAAACGAGTGAGGCAATAAGATCCTGAAGCATACCTTCTGTTAAGTCTCAAAAACCCCAATATTTTATGGCAAGCTACCAATGTACTAAGAAAACACATACTGCAAACACTTGCGGTGCTAACAAATACGCAGGCTAGAGAAAAACATTAAACAGCAGTTAGCACTGGTATTCTTCCAACCTTAATAGCGGGTATTAGAAAATGAACTTATCTGAAAATGGAACTTAATCAGTTTACAAATGGTGTTGTGTTGTTGCAAAAGCTCTCATCTTCAGGGTGGAGCTGCTGTGCTCCTACATCCCCCTTCTATGAGGCATCTCTATGCCTGTACTCAGAGAAGAGGGCCACAAAAGGATCCGTCTTTTTGAATCTCATAATTCCTACAGTATTCTAGGCAGGATGAAATTATTTCTTCAGTTATTCTAAAGCCTAAGTGTGGCAAACTCTCTGAATTCAAGCATGCCCACCATTTTATGGCATACCTGAGAGTCTTTCCTGTTGCCACCGGATGTGGACAGACATTTCCACCTCTCCTAATCCTGAGGGACCAGCTCTCACCCAACACACACGGCTTCTACAAGGGCACTTACTGTTACATTTCAGATACTCTGGAAATCATGCCAGAGACCTTGCTCCTTAAAGTCTCCTCGTACCCTGGCTGTCAGTTTTACCACTATTTTGAGTGAGGAATATCTTGTTGTTACCTAGGCAGCCACGTTAAGATAAGATTCAAGCAAAAGCTGTATCTTTGGGCAACATGGGAACAAAATACAAGATAGGAAACCATAAGAATAAATAAAAGTACAGGCAGAGGAAAAACACAAACAAATAAAAATCCCAAGTGTTCATCCTATTAACACTAATCCTACAGTTTCACAGTCAGGTGTGAGCTGGAAAAAGGCTGGTGATGCTTGACCCCTTGTATCTCATACTGGGTCTGCCCCCAATTTCTGACCTCCTCCTTTCTATCAGCTCTAAGAGCATGCAGTGAGTCACTGAGTCATTGATCCAACAAAAATCAATTTGGTTTTCCCCTAGAGTTAGTTTTCAAGTCAGACCACCGGGCTGATCCAACTCACCATGTGGTCATGCAATTGCTAGAACCCATCCATGGAAATCAGGCACCACACCTTCGGTGACAGCACAATCGCAAAATAAGCAGCCACGAAAAAGAGAGCCTCTGTATCCATCTGCTGTACCGCTCACATCTGATCAATCTTCCTAAACATTTCTAAATGAACATCCATTGCATAAAACCTTTCTGTTCCTTAAAGAAGAACACCACCCAAAAATAAAATAAAATAAAAACTCTCCTTCAGGCTATTTTCCTTCTCACACTGAATATTCTGGCCATGGTTTTTAATTGAAATGTTTCATTTCCTCTCTTTGGAGATACAGAAGTTATTATCAGACCAGATGCAATCTCATGCACTTGACTTACAATAATAATATTCAATTTCAACAAATGTTAAGATGTTCCACAATTTTTCTACTACTTGGCACTCGGTTTGCATTTTCTGATTGTAAGCAGCCTCTCCCTTGAAATGTCTGTTCTAACTTGCTTTGGATATTAGCATGCAGAATAACATACACAGCTTTTCTACTGGCTCACAATTGCATAGATAATAATAAATTTAACAATAGTGAGCACTGGTTTGACACCAACAGCTTCCATTTAGGGACACTGCAACAGCTTAGCACTACTTCTCAGAAGATTTCAGTTTGTCATTTCTATATTTAAAAGCAATTAAGAAACTCTTTGCCTAGACTTTTGTTACCAAGTTCCAAGTCTTCCCAAAATGTAACACTGATAATGTATTCCTTGTTTAAATATAGATGGCATGCTTAGATGAGAATTTAGGAGGCTCCTTTCCCTCATCTAACATTCCCGTTTTTCCTATACTACTACATGGAAGAAACCAAGTATCTGACAATTGCCCCATTCACGTGACAATTAATGAACCCTGCTTAATGAAGGCTTTAGAAGCTAATAGGAGAAAGTACATGATGATCAATTTACCCGAATGAAGAAGACTTGGAAAAAAAAAATGCACAGAAAGAGATGCCTGGATTTTTTTATTTATTTTTTTACAGAACACAATTACAATAGACAGCCATTAGCCTGCTTACCTACCCTTCCTTAATTTATTTTTTTTATTTTACTTTAAATGAGCTCATCTTTCTCCACTTTGTCTTTCTCCTCCCTCATCCTTTCTTTTCCCAGACTGCTGCAATAACATGCTTTTATTCATTCCTTTTGACTGCCAGGGCCTTAAACTAATTATTAATTGAGAATGTATCTAAGGATCTCAATGAGAAAGTTGGAATTAACCCAATTGCCTTTCTCTCCCTTCTATTTGCATACTGTAACAGCAGATCTACCTGTTAGCACGGTTGAAAACAGCAAATGTGCTATTTTCCTTTCAAAAGCAAGTTTGGTGGCGACATGGTCTAAAATGTGTAACAATGAAAAACAACACAGAAAAATGAAAGTACCTAGAAAAGGCCGCAGTTTTGAGTGACAGCCATTAACAACTACACTGTCTACAGATAAAACTGGCTCAACAACTTTGCTGGCCTGGAAGAAAATCCTGAAGTAGAAGGCATCCTGAGTTTGGGAAATCAGACAACTGACATTTCATCAAAAGAATTGTCCTTTAAAGAGGCTAGAAAGGCATGACCTTACACTGCCTGCTAGTGCAGAGCTGGCTGGCTGTACAACACCGACTCATCTTGTTTCCAGTTGTTAAATTACATTAAAGGACATCTAAAAATATATGAAATATTTTCCTATTACTTTTCCATGCAAGCAACTGCTGTCGTTACAACAAGAGCAATGCCCAGGCACATGCTTAGTAACAGGGAAGGGGGCAGGGGAAGTCCAGAATCCTGCTAATGAATCCTTCTAATCACTCTAGATCAATAACGCAACATTTGGATTGCAAATGCAGAAATAAATTTTTATCTTTAAATTTGTTATAAGAACAAGAACTGAGACGTTTCTAACAATCAAAATAGGAAAACATTTAGTTCTTCCAAGAAGGTAAAATGGATCCGAGCTATGGTTTTAACTCCCCCATCCTAAACTTTTGCTCATTTTTTTCTTCCAAAATATACTGATAATTGACCTGTCTACCTTTGATATACAATATATTAAGTTCAGAGAAATTTCACACTGATATGCCCCACCTTCCCTGCTGGAGATTACCCACAATCGAATAAATAAACAAACACGGAAGACCCATCTGAAAAAAAAAAAAAAATCATATAGTCAATGTTTAAAACACTGTGACAAAAATGAAAGCCTTAATTGATTAATGATATCAAGGTCTCTATCGCCATCTAGTGAAAAATCCCTTCCATTACTACACTACCCAGATGAAACGTACCTCCTTCTATGGGATGAGGCACACTAATTGCTCTCCTACACTCAGCCTATGTATGACCAGAGTTTTAAGACGTTGGTATGTTTCTGGTGCATGTTACAAGGTAAATAAAGTTCAAGCACTATCACATATCTCACTAAGGTTGACTGATGAGAACTGAGCTCTTAGGGGAAATTTTGTCCAAGGTTTACAGATTACACTGTCCTAGCGCTGTGATCTGACTTTATAAATGGCACTTTTCTTGTTGTATTTAATAATTCTGCCATTACATAATGTGAACACGTCATACACTAACACAGCTTAAAAGAAGTTCTTAAAATGGCAACGTATAATCACAAGAAGTTTTAGTCATCAGAAGGAACTCCGTGGTCATTCCACTACATTTGATGCATTGGCACAGCCAAACCACATAAAGTTTCTGTCCATGAGAGGTAATACAAAACACCCAGCCTTCCTATAGCTAAGAGGTCTTCAGTCACACAATTAGAAAGCAGCAGTTCATCAAAATCAACATTTATTCTCCATCACCTATGCTAAAACTTAATGCTATGGTGAACTTCAAGAACTTCAATTTGAAATGTACATTCTCTGCTTTAAGTTATTCTGTTAAGACTTACAATTGAACTATAATTTTATAAAAGAAATATTAATTTCACTTTTCATCCTATACAGTACTTTTCCCACTTAGACATATACATTAGAGACATCTGCAAACCTACCTGCATTTACCAGGTCCTCACCAAAAAATAAAGAATAAAAGAATCAAAGAGCTACTGATTATTGATCATTATAAATGGCCATTAAAGTTTAGAACATTCACATTTTTTCTTCGATAGTTATTTTTTAATTTACCTTTTCATACAGAAGAGCCAAATCTCCTGATACTTAACATTCACCTATTCTATATTAGCATTTACTGGTAAGAGGAAACCTGTGAATGAAAAAACTAGAAGTTACAGAGTAACATCTTTCTAGATTAAATATTCCAACTTACAAAAATAGAACGCTAAGGGGTCATTTCGTGTCATCTTTTATGAAAAAAGTACTAGAAATAAGGAACTTTCAGAATCAATCATACTTGCACAGAAGTACAAAGCTACAGATTGTTCTGAAAATTCTGAAGTTCTCAAAAATTTGTTATCTCCACAGTATCCAGAATAACAAGTACTAACCTACTTCAAAGAACACTAAAAAATCTTTAAACTAAAAACTTTAGCCCTACAGGAGGTACTGTACCAGAAGAGACCTTACCACAACAATAACGCTCCATTGATTCCAGCACTGGTGCTGTCACTTGAAGCCTGGCTCCCGCCAACCTCCACAGCACCTCTGTGCTGTGCTCCCAGCAGCCTCCTATCACAGAGGTACTTTCAGAACTGCACTGAAGACAACACATTTGCAGGCAACAGTGTGTCAAAGCATCAAGTTCTTCCTCAAACTCAGAACCATACGTGCAAACGTGTGCAAAGCAAGCAGAAAGCAATCTGAGGCCCAGCACCACCAGAATTTTAGAGGTATGAAATCCTTCTTAACCAAACATCAAGCATGTGAAAATAAGTGTCTCAAAGCATTACCTACCAACTCTTTCAAGATTTCCCACCACACAGTAACCCATTTTGCCACTACTTTGGAACACCTAGGTTGGATGGCGCTTTGGGCAACCCAGTCTAGCAGGAGGCGTCCCTGCCCATGGCAGGGGGTTGGAACCAGGCAGACTTTAAGGTCCCTGCCAACCCAAACCATTCTGTGTTGGTACAATTCTGTAATGCAGAACACCAGAATTTGATGCACTACTATCTCATAACTGGTAAGTCACAGACAACGGAGAATAAACTGTTTGTGCAACTACAAAGTATTTTTCCTTTTAACACAGAAGCCAAAAGCTCTGGTATCTATACGACACCTAGTCTGTGACACGTGCTCAATATGACTAATGGAGATCATGAAAAAAAAAGTAAAATTCATGACTTGTAAAACACTGCTAGAAAATATAAACTACATGACATTCAGCTGCTTTTCATGACAACTTTGTAGACAAATACATCAGAATCTTAAAAAAAAACAACATACACACCACTATTTCCTTACAGGAAATGTCAACGTCAGAATTCACATGCTGCATAACTCATTTACTGTTATCAAAGGTGGAAATTATTTCCTAGTTAAACACGTGTATAAGGTTAAGCATACTGGTTACATAAATCCTGGGAGGACAGCAGATGTGGGATTGCCTCTAGAGAACTGCTCAGATGGGACTCCTTTGAAAAATAACGATGTGTTATCAGAAAAAAAACACACTTATGGACACTAGCTGTAAGCTGTAAATGGACCTCCAGCAAGGAGAGCCCTTAAGTCACAAGGAGTACATGCCTCTGAACACCAAGATCAACTCATCCACCTCCCTCTTGGAGGAAACTAAATGAACTAAAAGGTTGACCAAACACACTGTCACATTCATTCCCTAGACCTTTGCAGATTACTGCTTGGTATTCTCTTTTAATAAAACTCACAAGCAGCACCATGAAAAAAACTGTGGTTTAAGACACAGTATAGGAGTGGTATGCTTTGGATTTGAAATGATTTTTTTTTCCCCAACTGATGTGGTCTACATTCAGCTACCATCCTAATCAATGGGAAGAGTAGTTTTGCCTATAAAGTAAAAAGAGTCTCTTAAAAAAATCCGGCCTCTTGAGGCTAATGCAAAGCTTCATTCTAAGGTACAACCAGTTTTTGAAAACAAGGCCCTAATACACTGGCACCAAGGGACTAGGTAGTCCTGTCAGTAAATTCACATTTTCAGCAAACTCAACATACCAGGGCACAGGTCAGATTGGCCAAAGACAGGATCACCCAAGCTGACATGTACCACTGAATCAAAGACCGAACCATCAAGCTGAACTAGAAATTCATGGAAAACGTGAAAGCAGACATGATTTTTTTGTCACCATAATCCAGTCTGTTGAAACCATAGAAGTTTAATTCAAAATACACCTCTAGCTGAAGCTACAGCTTCAGCTTGTCATAGTCTGAGACATTTATCTGATTCTTTTCCAGACACCAGATTTTTTTTTTTCTTCTGCAGTACAAGGAAGATAAAACACTACAGTTATGGAATCAAAATCAGGTCTGAAAACAAGTAAAGACCACTCTCTAATTCATTGAAAACTAGATAGCTCAAATTCACTTTTACGTACGTGTGTTCACAACCTGTTTAATGACTTACCTCTCTCCCTTTATGGGTCACCAAAGCAGCCAAAGGCTTGGCATAGAATCTGCTGTAGGAAAATCCCAGGCAGCCATACATACTGTTAGCAGTGAGTTTCAAAGCTTTCTGTCTGATATCATACTGAAAAGAAACACAACCAGCAAAAATGATATGACCATAGCCAACAGAGAACAGAACTCAATCTTCACAATTACATTCACAGCTTTTTATATAGTCTGCAGCAATGACGGGCTCCAAGTAAAGCACATTACAATCACTGCTCACTACTAATCATCCCTATTCTGCAAGGCTGATCAGCGCACTTAAGGGGAGTGGGAAGAAAAAAAAAAATCAAAGGAGTTCTATAAAACACACCTGTAAATAAAGATCAGGATTTAAGTCTGGCTGTTTCATTAACTGCTTAACTTGGCGCCTTCTCTCCACCAGTTTCCTGATTTCCTTCGGCAAAATTCCCATTTCCAGAGATGGGTCCGGAAGCTCTGGAATTTCTTCCTCTTCTTCAACCTGTTAAATGATCACCGCTGCTTATCTTTTTTTTCTTGAGTTACATTTTAATGCATAAAGTGAAAAGCATGGGGAGGAGAAAAGGACACACACAAAAACCAAACAGCTTATATGTGCTCCTGCAAGAGCACTCAAAGTGCAGCTTAGAACAATAGGCGTGAGAGGGTTTTTTTGTGGTATTTAACTATACTACTTGGTCCCTGCTGGGGGACGGGAACTAAGCTGTTTTCTGTCTGGAGGAAACCCAGCAGAGACATGGACCAGTAGCAGGGAGATTTTTATTTACTTATTTTAGTATATATTTATATGTATGTATTTATACACAAAAACATACACATGTAAGTGTGTGAAAGAGATAGGTACAAAAACATAAATAAAAGCACACACAAGCCATCCTTTCCCTGCTGAAATAATACCTTTTTTTTAATTCTCTTATAAGTATTTTTGGTATTCTGAACTGTAAAAGGGAGCACACGATCTGTGGAAGTGATCCTTTGAATAAGGTAATTGACAAAAGAGAAATTGACAGTAACAACAGACTGAAAACTCTACCCCAAGCAACTCCAGTACAGCAAAACAACAACCTAACAGAAAGCACACATTCTTCCTTTTAATGTAACTGAAGCAGTGATTGGTCATTAAAAAAATGAAAATATATTTAAAGTATAATGGAAGAGAGAGAAATACACAAAGAGTAATAGAGAGACTATGAGGTTGGTAGTCTAGTACAGCAAGCAGCCTAGAAAGAAAGGTAACAAGAAACAACACTAAAGTTTGATTAAATATCATGCCATGATAGAAATCAAAAAGAAATCAAAAAGACCTGTTTTGAAGCACGCTTAAGAAAGAAGGATAAATCCACAGGAAGTTTGGGGAAACTTAATGAAAGAGCTCCACATACTTTTCTCCTCATTTCTGCTGTGGTACTGACATTTTAGTTGTTATAAGACTCATAACTACTTAAGGACAACACACTAATTCCAACTAGCGAGCTGATCCCAGTTAAAAATAAAAGCCTCAAGTTTAACCTTTAGCCCTGACCAGCTCACTGCTTCAGTTTACAGCACAGCTCCACCACCAACTGCGCCAGCACAGCTGAGGGAAGGAGAACAAGCAGCCATGGACAGGCCATGACCAACACAGCTGCTAAGGAAACAGTACAAGGAACAACACCTTCAGGCTGTTTTTCAGTTGCCTTTAATATGCTTCAATGCTTTATTAAAGTGTGATATCAACAAAGCTGATCCTGCAGCTGAGAGTCTCAGGAGCACTCCCTGACAGACATCCCCAAGACACACACACAGTTCCCCTGCTATCTAATAAAGGCTGAGCTTTATTGCACTCCTTCTCCAAGCATGAGAGTTGTGTCTCCTCCATTCAGGCATGTTTGCATGAATTCTATGTTGACTTAACTTTAAAAAATTGGCCAAGGGTCTCTGAAATTGCTAGGAGGATGTGGGACTGAAAAGGACCAATGGAACTTGACTAAAAATCTTGTTTCATGAGGTACCAAACTAGAAAAGATAGATTTAGAAAGATATTAAGGTATTATTGAAGGGAAGACGACAGATATACTACTCACAAAACCCCAAACCACAACTTACCATGATGCATCTTTAAACAAGAATCACTTTACTAAGTGTGAGGAGAAAAATAGTAAAAAAAAAAAAAAAAAAAAAAGTGAAAGAGAAAAGTTTCTTAAAAAGCTAATTCACAGAAAACACACTGAACTTAAGACAGTCACAAGTTACAGCACACAAACCTCTGCCCTTTTTTGTGCTTCTGATGACACTCGCTGCACTGTGGTAAAGCAGATGTTAAACTCCTGAATAATTGATGGGTACAAACTGTTGAAGTCCAGAAGCAAAATAAACTTGTCATAAAAACCTGCAACAAAGTTAAAAACAAAAGGCACAATTACTAAGTCTCACTAAGGACTTCAACTCCACAGTTAACATTTAAGTGACATAATACATTAAATCCCTTAGAGTAGCTGTTGAGATGTACCACTAGCCATTGCAGACAGCTGTCAGAAGTGGAACGATCCAACCCTATTAACTCATCAGAGTTGAACAGATACCTTCTGTGTTACTATAGGACACTTGTACAGTTTTCCCCACATAGAGGAGAAACTGAAAGAAAACTTACGTGTCCATTAGAAGATTATGTAGATACACTACCCTAATCCCTCAAGAGCTTAATTTCCTTACAAAAAGTTAAGAAAAAAGCTTCCCCAGAGTTAGTAATTACATGATGGGAATTTTATCGTATCCAAAAGGAAACAACAAACCCGCACCAAACTCCCACAAGATACAAAGATTTCCCATTGCATTGATATAACCTACCTGTATCTCACTTCACAGAAGAAATGAAATTGGCACATCTTACCGACTTTGGGATCCAAGACTAAGCCCCCAGCATATGCTGCTTTCTTTTTCCCTATCTTTGATTTGTTCTGATCTTCAAAATCTTCATCTTCATCCACCTATATTTGGCATTTTAAAAAGTCATTATCTAGTCTCCAACATTTCAATACTTTTGGAGGAGTTAATTTTGGCAAATGAAATTGGGAGCCACTGCAAACAGTTCCTTTTAAATACACGCAAAACATGGTATTTTCATCATGATCCTTATGAAAGCTCTCTACATCTGAAGAGAGCATACAAGCCAACTCCTATGGGAACAAACTGACCACAGGAGATTACAAAGACTTAAGGAACTGTCATCGTTCAACATAGCACTGCTGTGTATTTTCTGGATGACTGTAAGAGTCAACACCAAGAAAAAAAAAAAAATCAACCTGTGACCCACAAAGAGGTGCTGTCGTACACTTAAAATCAAAGCGTAGTTTTTGGAAGTACAATAGGTAGGCTTCAATTAAACAAACATTATTATTGACCTAAAAAGTATTTTGCAATTTAATTACAGTAAGAATTTTGGTTCCAGGTGTTTAATGCTATTCCAAATCATTTAAAATTCAAGCACTGCTTTGATGCAATAATACAATCAACAAAATTTATTGCTTTGGAATTTGCTGTTGAACTTATTTAAAAGTAAAACTAAAAAGCAAACAATAGTGAAAGAAATGCATTCTGAAATTCGAATTTGTTTACTAGCAATCACAGATATTTCTGTAAACATATTTACAATGACATTATCCAGACGATTTTTCTTAAACATCCTTGGATCTTTTACCCATAATCTCAAGTCATCTACCTTACAGATCATACTTGAAATACAGTTCAATAAAATGGATTTTCTTAATTGTAGAACAAGTGTACATCTATTAAGCAACATAGCCTATCTTCTTCTGTAATATTTCCTTACAAAGCCAAGTGCTTGGCTTATTTCAGTTTAAAACTAAAAGAGCAACTGAGTTTCCATAGATCCACAACACAACGAGAAAGGTGATGCAACATCTCTTTAAAACAAACATGTCTTCATTGTCAACTCAGCAAAAGCCTTTTTTTTCCATTAACCATAAGCTGTAAAGTTAAGTTACATCTAAAACAGGCTGTGTTTGTGTTTTATATGTTCTCAAAGAACAGTAATATGCAACAGATTTTCTTTTCTTTTTAATAAAAATTCTCAAAAATAGAAAAACTGGACTCACCAACTTATGTATAGGCTTTTTGAAAGTTTGTTTGTCTGGCACTATGTAGTCTTTTTCATAAAATGCATGAAGCAACAAGAACTCGTTACGCTCAGATCGTCCTCCCATCATTGTCCTTGACTATAGAGTGGGGAAGAAAAAAAGAACTTTATAGCAAAGCACTGAAAACAAACATTGACAAGCAAAAACAGACTAAAAATGTCTTTCATCTACTGTAAATTCACCTGGCGTTACTATTATGTTGTATCATTAGCACGGACAAAACTCAAATGCGGTATCCTTATGGAAATCTTACATTATTACTTAACTACATCCAACTCTCACGCTCACCACAGCAAAAAAACGTACAGTATCATATATTCTGAGTTAGGGATGGTAAATTTAAACTAGCAGTCAAAGAAAACACAGAACTGTATTTGTGGTAGAACAGAGGTGGGAAGAATGTTATAAAAATGTACCATGACATTCCCAGAGATGTTTGTGATCTGCAGGGCCAGTGGCAGAACATTCAGCTCACACATGATCTGGAGAATGAACTTGGCATCTGTCCAGGTGTTTTCCAGCATGAACATTAAGTGAGGAGAATCACTAGAAAAAGAAGTGGAATGGCCTGTTAAAGTAAAATCAAGCTCCTATATAGTCTGCAGTACATAAGCCCTGTAAATGGTACACAACTCACATAGTACTTTTAGGCCATTAGTGTTCAATTAAGCAGCAATTTTATTTATTAGCTTTTAATTAAAAATAAAAAATAAATAAACAAGTTTGCACATCCTATTAGTGTATTTAAACCAATGCTTTCACAAATCAATTTGCATCACACATAAAGCGACCAACGCCAGCAGCTTGTCTTTATGAATAATTAACATTATAAAATACTGTTAAGATAGTATTTTATTTTTCCAACACCAATACGTTAAGAGAGTGTTCCCATGACCAATGAAATAAGGAAGTACAAAGTCATATAACAGGAAACAAAATGGCACCTATACTTTCCAGCGAAAGATTAAAAACACCAGTCAGCAACATACCTGTACATATTTAGAATTTCCTCTGGTAGGATTGTTACCTTCTCCGTTTTCAGAATCTGATGGACCAGTTCAGACAAATGGTAACTCTTGCAACGAATTAATTCTTTAGCTGAAATTTCTACATCACAGATCATCCGGCCACATGCAGCATTCCTTTCACCAAACCCTCCTCGACCCTTTGCCACATCAGACAAGTAGAGGGGAAAAAGAAATGAAACATACAAATTTTTAACAAAGAACATATACCCAAAATACATGCGTACAGGACTTGGTCAAGCCATCTACCATTGAAATACCCAGCCTTCTTAATCACACCCTAAATGAATTTATGGTGTTCTTCAGTGCACATAGAAGTTAAGAAGTAGATACTTCACTCTCATTACTAGTTACATCCTTAATTCTTAAACCATTGTGAAAGCCGTATTGATTTTTTTTTTCTTTTAATAATTAGAACAGTTCCCGATGAGAATACGGGTATAGATTTTTTGTTTGTTTGTTTTGGTTCAATGATTTTTTTTTTTATAGTAACAGCAGAACCAAAAAGTCAAAGAACCACAAAAAAAAATTACTCAGCTCAGCCTCTAGGAAGGACAGGAATAGACAAGCACAGTCAGGCTCTGAACTTCAATATTCTGAGCTTCACACAATGTCCTCTGAACAAATACATGCTGAGAACTACAGAATTATTAACCTAGCAGTTCTCCATGGGATGATTCACCAATCAATCCAAATTACATTTTCTCATTTTACAGTTATAGCAGACAAAGACAGTTACAATAAAGACTATTGCAATTAATCTGTCATTACCATCATCTACTTGAAATCCGTAAACTAAATTAGCCTAACTTGAAAATCAGTTTAGCTTATTACTGTAATAGAAGTCATATAAACACTCATCATTTCTGATCCGGGACACATGAAATCTAGCATGACCAACAGTCAAAATACATCAGTGTCACATTTACAATTCTTCAACAAAATTAATTCAATTTTAATCATATGCAACATAAAGGGTCTTAAAAGACTTGAGCAATCTTATTACCCCAAGCTTTGGCATGTTGGACCTCCTCAATCGACCTATCTTGGACCAATGAGGGACTTTGCACACATTAATTCTTTGAAGCAGCACTTCCAGATCAAATCCATAAATATTATGACCCTTGCAGCAGAAAAAATAACAAAAAAAGGTTACAACAAATGCAAATTAAAAGACTTACTTTCACACAGTCGGTATTCCTTTGCCCTTTGTGATTTTTTCATCTAATTGATGGCATTATCTCCCTCATGGAAAGCACTTTCTAAGAGAATGTTCATCAACAGTACTCATTAGTCTCAACACTAACAATGCTGTTCAGCAGAAGAGCAACAACAGCTCTGTATCTGGCTCATAACACACACAATTCAGCTTTATGCTTCCATAAGAGAGGTTAAGATTTAAAAGCTTTCTAGAAAAAGATTACATTCTCTATACAACATGTAAGGTTAGCTACGAGCAATTCCCTTCCTCTCCATCCATGAATGTCTCCATATTGATGTCAAAATTATGTAACTTTATTTCCTTTAACACTACGGTTAGGCACTGCTGTTAAATCCAGACAGGAAGACCTGTCACTCAACATTTACACAGCAGAGTACTCCAGCAATGTTTTTCAAGTTTTAACAGTGCTAAGGACATCGATGACACTGGCTTGTAACCTCAGCTGAAAGCCAAATGCTACCCTGATGAACAGGAGTCTATACAGACCAGTCAGTCACCAGGAACTGCAGGTTTACCATTGCAGATCCATCTGTGAGGTACAATACGGTTCTATAGAAAAAGCTGCTTAAAATCATCAGAAGCTCTACAGCTGTAATAGAGTGGTCCTCTACCTATACTATCATTTACTTCACTGGCACTCATTATTCCAGGTGCAAATTAAATCACACTAACACAGCTCTGCTGTTCTTAAGGTCAGAGCTCTCACACCCCCATTAATGGCATCCCAAATTTAAAAACACTGGCTGCAGTGCACTGATCCCTACCACAACCACCAAGAAGCTGGGCTTGTAGGGTCAATACTGGATACCAGGCACAGTGAGCTGGATCGCATCAGGAATCTGACCGCTCATTTCATCCTATTCTCAACACCTGTTTCAATTATTTGTATATGCCTACAATAGAATTCGAAGCTGTATATAAACAGCCTCAGATTACTTCAATTTGTCTTCAAAATTTCATTAAATTCAGGATTGTATGCTAATTAAACATAACAAAAAAGAAAATGAGTAATTATAATAAATTCTCAGCTGCCAATACAGTAGAAAACAAAAGAATGCTCATCACAAAGCTTTGCATAGATCCCATGGTTTTGTAAAGGTCATCATTTTGATTTATAGTGTAAACACAATGTAAATGGTGATACAAATTATATGAGCATCTAAACTGAAACAGACTCTGTATACAAAGAGCTCCCATTTTTCTGGGAAATCACAAGGGTTTTTGTTGCTTGTGTCTTTCTGAGTTAAGAAAAAAATACTTATTTCAAATGCTATGGAAAAACTGCCTATTTCAAATATTGTTGGAAATAAAAGGATGTATAAAAAGCTGTCAGGGAAAATTCTGCATCACCTTTGTACCAAAGTATACTTGCTGTCTTATAAGCAAATTCAATTCATGAGGCAGTCTGAGATAAACATTAGAAAAAGAAAAAACCTAAAATGGGACAAAGGAAAAAGAACAAAGCTGACCAACCAACAATATGCTTTAATTTAACTCTCAAAGTCTCAGAACTACTCACCACAACAACATCTGGGTCAATTTTGTGAATCTTCGCAAGGAAAAATCCCAGCAGTGTTCTCTCTGTTGCAGCTATTTCTATTTTAGCATTCTAAAAGGAGCAAGAGAGCACCTGATTTCAATGACCCAATAAGTTTAAAATGGAAACATCTCCTCTCCCCTACTAGTTACAAGACAATAATAAAGCACCACAGAGTTCTCCCTTTCCTTCTATAATTCAAGGCTTTTTGTTCTCATTCACATAGACATAGAAAGCTTTTCTCAGAGGCTTTTTTCCATTTTGCTTTTGTATGCAGGTGTCTAGTGATATTTTAAGAGCCTCCTAAGAATCAAGCACACCAGGAAAATGCTCCATGTACATCCTTCTCTCGTAGGCTTAAGATCATACAGAAACAGAGGAAAAACAAAAACAGGTTACTCTATTATTCTGTCAACCCTCCCGTTGCCCTTTAGAAAGGGTAAATTTTGAGACTTTACTGTCCAAGAAGAAAAATTCTCCTGGCTTATTACAAGTGCATACTCATGTATAATAAAAATTAATTTTAGCCTCTTTGCAAAACCTTTCAAACTCTTTTGTCTAACACCCCATCTATCTTTAGAGCACTACTAGCAGCAGTACTGACTTGCGTAAAGCATACACCTCTCTTTATAGAAGCGATAAAATAAATACGTGGATTTAGGTTTGCAGAGTGGAAAACGAATGAAATAATCATGCCATTCCTTTGTGTATATCTCTTACAACTCACCCAAAGAAACATGATGTTCATATTTTGAAGTACTACAGTCAGAGGGCTAACAAAATGAAATTACCTTCTTTTTAATAGCTTCCTTGAAGTCATAAGGAAAAATGCAATCATTCGGTTTGGAAACAACTGCAAAAGAAATTATATTTGCTTTTACATACATGTTCTTCATTGTATTCTCTGTAAGCATCCATCCACAACAAAGGGAGCTAAGGAAAACTGACTCCTAATCCTAAAAAGCTAGCCTTATGTGAATACTTGCCTTTAACGTCAAGTTTAAGCCACAAAATTCTTTTTATTAAAGAAGTCATTTCTACCAGATGACAGCTACAACCTTTTAAGGCTTTTTACATAGGATCTTCATTATCGGTCTCCTCACCTGTCACTGATCTGGCTGGTATAATTAAAAGACCAGCAAAGAAAAGCAACAAAAAGAACTGAGTTACTGCAAGCTGCCTACTACAAATCTAGAGTTCTGAAGTTTACAAATTCTTTTAAAAAACTGCTCTGGGACAATAACTGATGAGATGTGAAACCAGGAACATCTCACCTAGATTCCCTCTTTGCAAGAACTACTAACCTAACAGGCCACTTTTGTATAAAGACACTTTAATCACTTCTGAATTCTGGGTAGACCTTGTATGCATGCATGCCTTTAAGGTAACAGAGCAATCAAAAAAGTTAAAATAATTCTAGTCAGTCAGTCATATTTTGGGTTATCAATGGAGATTAAAACCATCGTTCACAGCTTTTTAAGAACTTCCTCTCACAAGCATTCAAATTTCTTTATTACCTCCTGCTAGGGTCCAAATCTCAAAATTTAGCTGACCATACTGCAAGAGATTTTCTCTTTTAAGAAGCTTGTTTAGAAAAATAAACACGTCAAGTTTTAATGAAGTTCTATTGAGAAGAACTGAACTGAAAAAATAACTGACAGTAAAGAAAATGGTCTAAACTCATGGGTGAAAAACATCATTCAAGAAAACACATGATTAAGTAAAACAAACAAAAAAATAGGAACCACATAGAGCAAGGTTACTTCACATCACCTCAAACTGAGATTTGCAATCAAGTTTTCAATAAAAAGTCACTATCCAGTAAATAAGGAGAAAAGACTGCCTGAGAGTCAAGTTTATCACTTACCTATTTTAATCCACTATTGCCGGAGTGACAAAGTGAAGCCAAAAAAAAATAAAAATCCCACCCCACTCTGAAAGAAGCGGTTTTCTACTCATAACCTTGTTCCAAGTACATACCACAGAAATGTGTCTGAAAAGGAGGCTGAGGTGGAGCTTTATCCAAAGGAAATTTCTGATGAATCAGAGCTGCAACAGCCACAATCTAGACCAAGGAGGTACAAAATACACACCATCATGCACGTGATCTCTATCAATGACCATTTCTTCCCCACCCTGACACTTACTCCTAAAGATTATCTCAGAACTTTGACATGAGTAATCATTCGTTTTTCACAAAACTCTGCTTTTATCAAACTTTGTTCTGAGTCTGAACACACCTCATGGTTAAAGGGATTACCTACAAAATGCAGGGGAGATGTAGGCAGGGCAAGACATGCAGAAGCCTCCCCCTACTAATGACTGCCCTTGAGCAAGCTGTAAAGATTGCCAAAAAGCCAAGTTTCAGTGTTTAGAAACTATTGCTCTACTGATCCTTCTGCTTGTTTTGCTGGCAGAAGCCCTGACTCCCTATACATTGGTCAAGAAAACCCAACAGAAGACAAAAAAGACAGGCTGTAGAAACACCTTGGTAATTTTACCTAGGACATGTAACACTCAAGTCTGCAAAATAATAATTTAAAAAAAATCCATTAGCAGCTGTTCTGGGACAGTCTGATTCATAATTACTATGCATAATAGACAAAATAGAGGGCTTAAAAAATATGAAGGATCTACTGTCGCAATAAACGATCACCAACAGCCTCACTGAACCCAGAGTTTGATCTATGCTAGTGACCTCTAGTAAATGTTTCTTTGAAATGCTTGCAGCACAGTAAGGTTATTCAGTAGCATATATATTCAGACATGGTTTATAAGATGAAGTTCTCCCAAGTTCTCTCCTTTACAAAAAAAAATAGTGCAGTACAAAGAACGAAAGAACACCAAACCAAAATCAAGAGCAGATTACTTACCACATTCTGGTGAGTTTGAGGGTTCTGGGTGGTCTTTATGCTGAGGGACATGACCACAAGTGGAGGAGGAGGAAGAAGATCTTTAACCACGTTCACCAAAGCAGGCTTCAAGGCCACTGCCTCTATCTTACACCAGCTGACTGACTGACTCGAGGGCTCTAAGGAAACAACACGAACCAAATTCATTCTTCTGGGAATCACAGGTAAGACTTCTCTAGCAGTACCATCATAAAGAGTGTGTTCCTTCAGTGTTTTGCTCTTGTGAAATAGTCCAAGATCCAGATTAATCCTGCCAAAATTTTGGGGACTCCCAAGGCCCTCATTCACCAGTCAGAAGCCTAGTCACACCATGGGCTCTTTAATACCAAAAAAAGAGGGGGAAGATTTGTATCTAGGCCAAGATGTTCTTTCTCTCCTGTTAACAGCCTAGAAGCCCCAAGTCTACTCGATTCCCAATTCACACATCACAGTTATATATCTGAAGTTTAGGCAGATGCATTTAGATGTGGATTAATTTCCCTAACGTGCAGGCAACGAAAAAATAAAAAACAGAAAACAGATAAATGGGTAGATGAAAAAAAAGGACATGTTAACCACCAATTATCATTTGATTATTTTGGCCTGTCGTTCCTTACTTAAGGAATAAATAAAATGCTCATTCACAAAAGATGCTGATGAGGTAACTCTGTATAGGCAGTTACAAGGAAGCAGAGGCTACATTTCTGAGGGATTAACCTTTTGAAGACAACTGTTGGTAGATGCGGTTATCTTACTCCCTGCAAAACTATTTGACACCTTTCTGGAAACCCAACACTGACACTCAAACTGCACAGACAGCTTCGTTATGATTAGTGATGACACTCTTTGGAGAAGCCATAGGAGGCTCATTGAATGGTTGGTGACATGCTTATTCTAAATCTCTCAGGTATGGAGAGGTACAATTTGCCTATTGCAGCCCAAAATTCTTACTGGTGTCTGCTTTGTATGAGCTAGGTGTTGAAAAGGAAAATTATCCTATCAGTATTCAATACTGTCAATACTATATTTAAAGTGCCTCAGAAAGATTTTGTCCAGTATGATTAACACATCCCCATGTTCCTGGGAATACACAGCACATGCCAAACGATTATCTCCAACCAAAGCAAAGTAAGGCAGCATAGCCACCTGTTAGTAGCACGCCACAATCAAGAGGCAAAAAGGATTTCAAACACAAAGGCTCCACACCACAATCTTTCCCTAGTGCAGGAGAAAAAAAAAAAAAAAAAAAAAAAAAAGCCATCTATCAGTGGTTTGTGCTTAAAAAGATGTTTTTTGTTTTTTGTTTTTTTTTCCCTGAAAATCTAAATTACTAAGAGAAGAAAAAGGAGTACACTTCTAGGAAAGTAACTTTTAACTATCTCACTATATTGCTTTATACATTATATAAATTGCTTTAGGGTATGCACCAAAGAGCAGCTTCTATGGACTGCAGTTCCCTCTCACTGCCATTCAAAGCTATAACCTGATCTACACAGTGTGCAACTTTATAGGGACAGTTCTAAAATAGGACAAAAATGCTACAGTTTGTACTAGGTAATGAAAACTGCACAGAAAAATTACAAAATTAATTTGCAAGATGGGAATTTATCAGTAGACCTTAAATTTTTCCTCAGAATCTATAGTTATGCACATTTTTCAACAAACAGGAATTTCACAAGCAAAGCACCATACGTGGATTTTTTATTTCCAACCAGCATGGTCCTTTGATCTTCCTGCTCATCAAGAGGAGTTCCAGGCTGGAAGTGTTCGTTCCGAATACATGTGAGAACGTTTCTCCTTTCAGATCTTGGGGCAGCCGAGGGTATTCAGCCTAACAAGTAATAAAAAGCAGTCAGTCATTTCACACCACAGTCATGTTGACACACTACATTCAGACGACACCTTAACAAAACCAGAGAATATCTGAAATCACAGTAATTTCCCACAGGCAAAGCCTTAGTCTGTAATACCTTATGGTAATTCATGAAATTACACTATTGACCCTACTTAATAGGTGCATAAGTACCTAAAATCAGGACACTAATATAAAAATGCACCGAGGCAAATGTTCTTCATCCATACTGGATGCAAGAGAAGTATTATCATCAGGCAAGACTACAACAGTGCTCAATGACCATTTTAATACAGAAACTTAATTAGATAGTTACAGTATTTGTATGACCGATGATTAAAGCTGGATAAAGTGTTTCTGCACAGCTAAAGAAAGATTTAGGACAGATAGCAAATCTCTATGGGATGCTAGTTTGAGGTGCTAAAGCAGCATAAAAATGGTTTAAAAACATATTAACTCAGCAACTGGCCAAAATGGTTTACAACTGCCGAGTCCTACATTTGAAAGCAAGTCAAGTATTTCTGCTAATTAAGAGTAGCTACTGATATTCTCATGGGATCTTTTTCCCATCTTTGCTGCTCGATTTTACAGCTCTTCAACTGAAGATCTGCTCATCCAGCTGCTATTTGCAAAAGCCATATAAGCAAAGATGCCAGCTATACACATGGATTCGACAACACATTCAAAGGTAGCAAGTAATTTGAAACATCTGACAGCACTTCAGGCCCTGACCCAGCACAGCTAAAGGGCTGTTTGGCTGGTTACGTGATCTAGTAGCAAGACAAGGCAATGTAAAAATACTTGGAATGTACATATACAATAAGCAAATTATAACTGGGGAAGAAGGCAGGAGGAATATAGTAGTTTTAAGATGCATTTTTTCCCCTCTCAGGACTTATTTACACAGATACAGCTAACACTGACAAATCAACATGTATTAGTCATCCTGATAAATAACTATTTTTGTTAAGGACTAGCAAGTAGCCAAAGGGGAAGAAAAAAAGCCACAAGCTTAGGTATTAATCTCTAAACTTGGGGAATAGTAAACATCCTTCATCAATAACCCCCCCCCCCCCCTTTTTAAAAAGAAAAAAATATAAACAATGACCAACTACCTACACACCTCAACACAGGTACAGCCACTAGCTACTAAGGGTCAAGTCCTTTTCTTTAAATTAAAATATATATATATATATATATTAAGTGGGTAGGAAAGCAGGTTACATTCTTTCATCGCACAAATTATACTTACCGAATACTTAACTTCTAAGTATTCTGACTTTGCTGGAACATCCGGGATCTCAAAAGCATAATATTTTTCCACTTTCTATATAAAAGAAAGATATTATCATTTTTCCAATAACTCCCAATTGAAAATTAATTCTGTCCAATAAGAAGAGTTATGAAATAAAGGCTAACCAAAACACATTTCAAATATCAAGGATTTGGAGCATGTATTACCACTTTTGCAACTTTCTTTCATTGTAACCATCTGAAGACAGTACAACTGTTTCAGTTCCACTGGTCTTCTCAGCATGAACAGTTTCTACAGGATTCATTTACAAGTATACTAACCATTACAAATCAAAAAGCATACAGTAAGCCCATGCTTCATCAGATTGTCTTGGAGGCCGGGATGGGAGACAGGGCTGAGCACCTTACTCAAGTCAAGGCAAACACCCACTGCTCTTCCCTCATCCACCAAGCCAGTCACCTCTTTGCAGAAGGCTGCAGCTTTGTTAAGCCCCGTTTCCCCTTTGTAAATCCACTCAGAGCATTCCCAAGTACTTTGTTCTTCTTCCAGGGACTGCAGTGAGGCTGGACCAGCCTGTGCTTCCCCGGATAATCCTTCACAGGATGGCTGAGGTTGGTGGGGACCTCTGGAGGTCAACATCTTGCTCACCTTGAGGCTACCAGTGACACTTCCTTTCTTCAGTCCTCAGGAGACTCCCCTGATCATCATGACCTCTCAAAGATAACCAAGAATGGCCTCACGGTGGAATTGGCCAGCTCCCTCCTCATTCATGGGTGCATCCCATCACATCCCAGGGACCTGTATCTGTCCAGTCCAAGTGTTCTAAGTCTTTCTTGTTGCCCTTTGCCTTCCTTACCAGGTTCATCTCCAGATGGGCTTTGGCCTTCCTAATGCACACTTGCAGGTTGCCTGCACATTCCTCCTGGGCCACCTGAACCTACTGTCACCTCTTGCATGCTTCCTTTTCCCGTCTGAATTTATTCAGAAGTTCCTGGTTCATCCATGGAGGACACCTACCGCCTTTGCTTGACTCCCTGCTTGTGAGGATGGATCATTCTTGAGCACAGAGAAGGTGATCCTTGAAAAGTAAACAAGTTCTTCTGAACCCTTATTCTGAACGAGCTCTTCTGAACCCTTATTCTCTCCAAATCAATCTCTCCAATGTCAAAGGACACTGTCTATAGGATTTGTCCCAACAGGTACCCAAGCAGGCCAGAGTCTGCTCTCCAGAAGACCAGGATTATAATCCTGATTTTTGCTTTTTTCCTCCCCCTCTCATGATCCTGAACTTCACCAACTCTTGTACACTGCAGCCAAAGCTGCCCCTGAACTTCACGTTGCCATCCAGTTCTTCCTTGCTTGTAGGAACCAGGCCCAGTCCAGTGTCTCCCCTCATAAGGTCCCCAATCAGCTGTGTTCAGAAGTTGTCAACGCTACATTCCAGAAACCTCCTGCGTAGCTTGAGCCCTGCTGCACCATCCCTAGAGCAGACAGTGTGGCTGTTAAAACCCTCCATAAGGAACAGGACTGGCAAAAGTGAGGTTTCTTCCACTCATCCATAGGCCTCATCTTCTACTTCCTCCATCAAGCAGCCTATAGCAGATACCCACCATGATGTCACCCCACTGGCCTGCCCTCTAACCCTGGCCCAGCACCTCGAGCAGGAACTGCCCCCTCACCATCCCAGCCCATCTTCTTTACCAGACCTTGTCCCACCATGTATCCACGATCCCAGTGAGCAGACCCGTAACTGCACACAGTTTCTCCTTCCATACTCTGTTCTTTAACATGCAGGCACTTCAGAGAGGGACCCAAGAGCTGTTTACTTTATTACACTTTCTCTGACAACATTTTATTTTTCAGTTTGATTGACTCAGGTTTTACTAGAAAGTAGTCAGTTTGTTTACGTGTAACACAGAGACAGTTAAAGCAGTATCAAGCCCTGTGCAACTTTACTGAAAGTCAAGTATCACTTCCGCTTTCTCTGAGAACAATAACAACTTCACAACATGCTCAGTTTGCCAGTTTCCAAGAAAAATTACCTCCATTTTCCAAACAATGACAATATCCTGTTCAGTGATGCTATGGTACTTCCTGAAATGCTCTGCTCTGCCCTGTAATGCTTCACAGGCCATCTGCACCGCTGTTACACATCCATGCTACTCAATTGTGTTACACCATAACTATGCTAGAACATTCCCACAGAAGCAGAAAGCAGTAACATAACTTGGCCCAACAGCATCACTCTGAGGTCAGAACAGTGTAAGGAAGTAGCATTCAAATGCAGATCTGAACAGTTTAGCCAAAGCAGCACCTCACACCAGCAGCGCATCCCAGCCATAACGTCACAGAGGGCTGTAAATTGCTTTTAGCACATACTACTTTTTTTTTTAAACCTCTCAGGCTTCAAACAAGTTCTTGTTGCAAACGCAAGCTGAACGCAGTGTAAAAATAGTATGCTGCAGTGATTCATCTGCTTCATTCCACAGAGCTCAGCTCAATTACACAAGCCTCTGGTCATAACTGCAGTGAATGAATGCTTTGCTGCAGAGTAATCTGCCCTTCAAGTGGCCCTTCAGAGAGCAGAAATGAGCAGCAGTGATTAGCTGCTAAGTTTCTAAGTGGAGTATAAGGCTGCTTTCAAATTGATTTGTGAAGACTTGCTAACTTGGCAGCAGTGCAACCCACTGAAGCTGCAATTAGCAGCAGGTGCAGGAGGAAGTGATACGGCTTAAGTGTATCTGTTCACAGTGACAAAGTTTGGTGCCGGCAGGGCCGCCACAGGCGCATGCGCACACCCCGAGAACAACTTGTCTCAGAGTATTAATAGGGGCTCTCCACATCGTCACAAAAATTGATATTCTGAACAAAAATCACTTTGGGCACATCATAGGTACACTAGTTACCTTTCTAATTCACAGCTAATGGAAGAACACAAGTTTCTCCAAGTGCCAAAGTACTATGCCAGAACTGAGACACAACTGCTGCGTATTACCCTGAACACATCAGTCATGAGCCTTCCACTCACCTGACAAATACTGCCATCAGCCTTTCCAAAAACCTTTCAAAAACACCAACCCTTACAGTACAGTAGTTAACAGGAACAGTGGCTGCACATCGCAGAAGAGGGGAGCTCTTCTACAGTGTGAACTCTTAACCCCATACAGTCACAACTGTGCGGAGTTAACTTTTTTGGAGTGTTCACCAGCTGAATGCAAGCACCATTTCCATCTGAGAGCCCAGCACAGCCACGTGGAAACACAGATGGAAAGAATATATAACATGACAGCTCTGGTGGCCTGACTGCAAGGAAAATAAACACAGTGACTCCTTAAGAAAAACAGAATAATAAGGTATATAACCAGGTAAACTGAGGGCTCTCAGAGAGGAACAAAAGCAGAAGGGGATGAAGTAATGGGACAACCCCAGTAATTCCATAATAACTCCTCCCGTTATTCTCTACTTTACTAGGCTGGAAAAAAAAATAAAGCTCTTTCTGTCTAAGAGTAAAGCTTTTTCTGTCTCTGCTATAAGTATTTTCCTTTTGTCTCATCCTCCCTCCTGCCATCTTCTCTGTCTGACCTGAACAATGCCTTAGTGCTGCTACTTCCCTATCCCTGCTAGGGATCACTCCTGTACTACGCCCAAGAATCCCAGATGCACTGCAGTCAACTCCAGACAATAGTCAGGTCTTTCATCCCAAGCTCTATTAAAAAAAAAAAAAAAAAAATCAGCAAACATTTGACAAGCTTTGAACTAACATCAGAAATAACAGTTTGAATGCTTTCTGTATGTGGCTTACCTCAATTTCTAAAGCCATCACTGATAATTAAACAATATTATTCTGTTACCTCATCCATACTTTTTTTTCCTGAGTACAATGAAACATATAGTAGCTTCCTAAAACTTTTTTTTTTTAGTAGATCTGCATCTTTTCAAAGGCCTTTTCCCCTCTTTTCCTTTCTGGAATACAAGTGTTTTCAACATCTTTTAATGAGGATTTGATTCTCATTCCTGAAAGGGTCTTTGAATAATGAGCTATTACAAACTTTTTACCAATTGTTAAATTCACCCCTTTCCAATTTTCACAAAAAACAAGTAAGTTATGATCAAATATATATGAAAAGTAACAGTGAAAGAACTGAAAGAGCTAAATTTGGATCAGAAATTTAAGAAAAAAAAGAGAAAAAAATAAAAGATGTTTTACAACATTCTAATGAATTTTCCCTAAATGATGTAAATAGCACACTAAGCTACATATTGCTGAGATGTCATTTCTTACACAAATTTGCCACTTCAGAAGCACTGCTGACATTTTCACCTCACCAGCCTAAACTTCCCGAAGTACTCCAGCTTCGGATTACATGACATCCCGAGGTCCCTTCCATCCTGAATTACTTGTTTTTACTTCCCCTCACTTATAAACTGTTAAATTTCATACTTGCTATATTTTTACTTGCCATCCCAACTGCTGATCAACTATCCCGGAATGAATCTTATCAAGTCACAAGTTCACTAGCCTAGGACAAGTTACACTTAATTCCATGCCACCAGTAATTACAACAAAAGCCAGTTTTACCAGACTAATGACGTTACTTAAAGAAACAGAGAAGCTTCTGAGCACTTCATTTTGAAGAAATCTTTTCTTCCAATTAGCTACCCTTCTCCACACACAAACTCTCCACCTTTGCCCTCTCTCCCTGCATTGTCGAGACAGATACTACACATAGATGAACGAGCAAGCTTTCTCACACTAACAACCTAATTTGGTCCAAATCTGCAACACTAACAGCAGTATCAGCTCTTCTCCTGCAGTTATGACAAGTATTATTGTACATGCAAATTTTCCATTACAGCAACATTCTATTTTTCAATGTTCTTTTGAGGATTTATTGAGCAAAAGGAGCACAGCAGTAATAAAACCGCAGAACTGTTGCACACAACTGTAAGGCCAGACCAGCTTAAGTTTCAAGACCAGATGACAATCTTCACAACATGTTAACTCTTGTATAAGCTCACTACAACAATCCCTGCCCCAAAGAGCACACATTAAAAAGATAAATCTGCCAGTGTGAGAAGATAAAACATGCAAACAGATAAATCTCAATATGACATTTGGTCAAATGTAAATACAGTCTAATCCCAGTGTACTGATCTATCTGCTGAACAAAACACTGTCAATTTAAACTTTGACACTAAGATCTGATATTTGCATTTCCGCACAACCTCTCCCACTGGATAGCTTATCAACAGACTTCGCACCTTTCAGACCTAACAGAAAGTGACCAAATAGCATGCTTATACACAAACCTTGGATTTGAACTTCATAATCTTATATTTGGGTGAAATGCAGTCATTAAATTCCTTGAAGACACTCATTATTGTTACCGGAGTCTCTGTCTCTTTCCCAGTAGACAGATCAATTTCCTAAAAACAAACAAACAAATAAATAAATAAAAAGGAGTCAAGTTTCACAAATTAAACAAAAATGCCAGCTGACAGGACCAATAAGTTGAATTTTGCTTTGATATTATAAACCATTTATTTCCTCTCTAAGGGAATACTACAATGCAATCAGCCAGGAAAACCTGTATTTAAAAATATTAATTGAAACAGAGTGTTGAGAAAACTCTGAAGTTTTCTAATAATGCTTCAAGACATTTTTACTCTGTGAGCAGCAAATCCAAACATAACAATTTGTTTGCACTTGATAGTTAGGGTCGGGGGAAAGCAGCAACACTCTATTCTGCATCTCACGTGACATACCATGTACACATTGCACATTGCTTTACCTCCGACATCAGACTACAGACAACGGTTCCCGTAAACACACTACTAGAACTCATAACCTGCCATAATCAGAATGAAAGGTACTTATGTTTGACATGCTTAAAAGATATACTTACTGTTTCACGTGGCAGTAGATAAACAGTTCTCTCAATATTTTTCACCGTCACACAACAGCTGACATAGGTGTTTGCCGATTCAATCCAAACTTTGCCAAACAAAAATACCACACCTAGGGAATAACAGCAGAGCAAAGAATTCAATATTCTTAGTGCTGCTTAAAGCAGCTATCACACATTCTTGCACAGAAACACAACCATTTCCTCATTTAGGTCCTTGAACAACAAATCTTTCTAGTGCATCAGCACATTCTAAATCGTTTTAAACACCAGCTTTATAAATGGTTATATGCATAGTTCTTCGTGCCCCTACCTCTATCACTATAGTAACATCACCCTGATATATGAAATTCAAAATGGCATCACACGACCAGTCTCCGAATTCTGATCTGATATTCCATTTCTATCTACATTAGTTTGATAATTCATGAGGAGAGAGAGGGAAGGAGAAGTCACTGAAAGCTGAAGATAATCAGAATGCTTGCGCTGTCAATCACTCCTGAAACCTTTCTGTCATCTGTAATTTCTCATTCTTCGGCTAGACCAGAACAATTAATGCTCTTTTCCTACACATTAGTACTGTGAGATTAAGATTCTATCACTTACAAAATCTGTAGAAACACATACAGAAGACAAAACTGGAAGTTGATTGATTTTAAAAACATTTCAACTGGCTATTTTTAGCAGGTAAGAACACTGCAAGTTGTATTACATCGCAAGAAATCCTGCATATAGTTGTAATGCCAGTAGATATGTCAAAGACCACATACAGCAGGACTGATGCAACTGACACTTTGCTGTGGGCCATGTCATTACTGCACATGCACATCTCTGAGCCACTGAGAATCTGGCATTAGCACAAAATGCTGCAAACTGCTTATCAAGTGAAGGTAAACTGTGGCACAACACAGAAGCAGTGTAGCTGACTTTCAAGTAAAACGAACTTCCACATACAATTTGAAACCCTGACTTCCCTTCCAACTCCATAAGTAATTTGGTTACACAAGAGACAGGCTCCTTACAGAACACTGCTATTAATGAAATCAGAAATATCAGTGCTGAGACTGTCTCAGAAACAATGCTTCACATAAGGCAGATTTTAGAACCTACACTTCTCCTTGGTCTGACAACCTATGAAACAAGTCCTTTGTTAAGGGCTGTAAATTATCTTTGCCGTGCAATCTATCAGATGTAAAGGTACCTTTCTTACTCCATTAGACAGCAGATAAATCAGTGCAGATGCACTAAGATGGATGACAGAGTTAGAGTGACAGGCTAAGAAAAAATCATTTCTTGAGTGCTTGGAATAGATGTGAACAAGACTACTTTTGTCAAGGATAGGGAAGAGAGTGTTTCAGTTTTGAAGATGAGAGCGAGGATACATGCTTCAGCTGCACAAAGTATTTTAGAGATTTTAATACAGAGACAATCTTCAAGATTTAGACAGTTTGAATAAAAGGATCCAGAAAGAGCTGAAATTACAGATCTAAGTGACAGGGAAGATGGAGATCTTTTCCCCAGCAATCACTGCGAGAGGAGAGAGGGGCTCAGGTGGGTGTGAATTATACAAAAAGATGAAGCTATGGTAGAGACCACAGACCAAGAGTTGGTTGTTTGAAGAGGTGGCAGTGTTAAGAGCACTGAGGAGTTAGCCTGCCAGAGGTGTACATGTAAGCAGGTGAGGTAGAAAGAAGGATAAGGAAGCCCAAATACAGGATAAAAAGACACCTTGTATTGCAGAGATGAGCTTCAATCAACTCTAGCACAGACAAATAAGTGGCCTTAATTGACAGATTACACAGAATCTAATTAATTTAGAATGGAAGGAACCTTTGGAGGTCACAGCTGGCTCCAAACACACACCTCCCACCGCAACACACATGCACACTGAAAGCAGGGCCAACTTCATTCAAAGAGTTTCCGGAGACATTTCACATGTAAAACCAAGAAACAAGAGAAGAGATACTGGACTCCATCCCCTGTAAGCTTGTTTGTAGAAAGAATGAAGGGAAAAAAAAAAAAAAAGAAGAAAAGCTTATAAAACACAAAGTCAGTGAAAAGAAAGACCAAGTTACCCATAAATCAAAAGGCAAGCAAAGTCAAGAGACAGGGAAATTGTCTTGCTCAAGGGAAAGAAAGAGCTTCTTTTTAATTATTATTTCTTTAAAATGTTAATAGGATTACAATTCTCAAGTTCTCTCCCTCAGATAGCAAGGGGAGTTATGAAAAGTAAGCCTCCAAAAAAATCATTAAGTTTGAAAGAGTCTTATGATTACACCATGGTATTTACTCTTCAGGCGATGCATTTGAGATCCCAGCAAATGAGGCATAAACAAAGATCATGAACATGATAAACAAAAAGCTGTACCAAAATTTTCCCTTCTATACTACTAATTGAAAACAGGTGCAGTCTTTATTATTCAATCCTGAAAAAGTCATAATGAGAAAAGAACACTCCTTCATGCACGCAACAGAAATCCTTTCATAATTATGATCCATTCAGCAACCACTGACTTAGAAGACAAAAAAAGGGAAAAGAACAATAGCAGGGTCTTTAAAAGGAGCAATTTTATATTAGAGCCATTGATTTCATCAAGATATCTATGATTATTACCACTCCTATCACTACGCT
This sequence comes from Oxyura jamaicensis, assembly GCF_011077185.1. Taxonomy (NCBI): domain Eukaryota; kingdom Metazoa; phylum Chordata; class Aves; order Anseriformes; family Anatidae; genus Oxyura; species Oxyura jamaicensis. The sequence continues at coordinate 121,573,395 of NC_048893.1, forward strand.
GTTCAACCCAGCACAGTCTCACATTTAAGTTCAGCATCCCAACTTACAAAGACAGGTGTAACAGAGGAATGTATCTGACTCAATGCTTACAGCATCAAGGCAGAATGCCTTCACCAAGATATGGAAGAACCTACTGGTAAGCCTGCATGAAGCACAAATTAGAAACCGCGGATTTTAGAGAAAAGGACAGATGGGAAGTGCTGAGAACAGATGTGAACCCAACTTCTCATATGAAGGCTGGAAGTCAGAAAGGTGCAGTCTGGAAGGTATGAGAGCCAGGATTCACACTTCAGCTGCATAAAGTAGCTTAGAGATGCTAATACAGAAACAATATTCAAGAATTAAATGGTTTGAATAAAAGCATCTAGATAGAGCATACATCCTTCAGGCCACCTTCCTCCCTCTATACAAGGGCCTTCCCCTTTATATAAAATCATGCAACTGCTACTGTACAGGTTTTCTACTAATCCACCAGAATTTTAAGGCATGTTTCCAGAAAAAAAAGAAGCAATCATGCTCACAACTCTTGCACCACTACGCAAGAAATTAACACCATCAGCTTATTCCTAGAGCGCACAGAGATTTTAAGATTGCCAATGGGTCACCAACATCAAGAAGCACTAGTAGCTGCCTTTGTACCACCCCAGCGCTATGCTAGATAAAGACACAACATTCTTTGCCCACTCAGAGTGCCCTGCAGGTTACACAGGTTACAGGAGTTAGACAGAAATGGTATCTAGACATAACTTAGGCAAGTATAAAAATCCCCGTTGCATAAAAAGATTCAGAATGGCAATTTCTGCCTTTAACTGAAAGGTTACCTGGCTGACTGTACTGATCTTCATAAGCATCCAGCCAATAAAATCTCAAGACTTGATCATCATTTTCCCCATTGACAAGTGGAAGGATACTGGGGTCCAGCTGAACGTCTGTCGCTACCGGATCAGCTTCATCCTCATCAACTTTGTCCCAGCATGAAACATCTGGGAGAGAACAACTTCTGCAGAGGAGGAAACAAACAAGAAGTAAAACCATGCCTTTGCTATAACCTGTTTCTCCTTTTTTTCAGCCCTGAATTCTCACACCTTTTCTCACTACCAAGAAACATTCCAAGCAGTTTTGTTTCCTCAGATTTCTTCTGAAAAGAAGAACGGAGCAACAAAGAGAGAAATCCACGTAACAATTATAGTTCTCATTACACAACACATACGGTTTAGAAACCATTTAGCCTCATTTTCAGCCTCAGTCATTCAAGCCTTTACATAACAAAAATCCATCCATCTGTAAAAGCTGCTCGGTGGGAACAGTAGATTATTTCAACAAAACTACCTTTTGAGAGTCGTTAGATGTTTAAGCCTTGAAATATTTTATAATTTCAAATTATGGAAACATTCAAGATTTTTTTTTTTTCAAACAATCAAAAAACAAGAAAGGAAACAAAAAAATCTTCTATTTACAAAAACAGTTGATCATGAGGTTAAACTACTTCTAGCTACAATATTTTAACTACAATTAATGTTATGAAATTCCTTCTGGGTTGCTTAGAATAAGCATCTTTAGGCATTCCTCATTTTTGCTTATTGGCATCAAAGTGTGTTCACACCCAAATTAAGTCACCTCAACATACTGAAATAAGCGCTGTTATGTGCTAAATCCCAGAAACATTAAGTATTTTTCAATAATGTAGCTATCAGCATGTTTAACCTGACCATTTTTAAGTTCATGACAAAAAAACATCACATCAGATTGTTATCATTCTATATCACAATTATACTACTAGCAAAGAGAAATATGAAAATTAATTTAAGGCTTATACATGCTGAAAGGCTTTCTAGAAAGAAGAAAAACTAAAAAAATAAAGAGATCCTTACAAGGCAGATGTCCCTTTCTTCTCAGATTCCAGCTGCTCCGTCTCTTTCTTTTCAATTTCCTTGTCTCTTTTCAAGCTTTCAGCTGTCTCAGGTATAGTTCCCACATGCTCTTCTTCCATAGGTTCATCAAAGTCCTCATCATCAAAATCCACCATCCCCTGATCATCATCTGGGAGTGTTGCACATAGAATTAGAGGCTTGAATCATTAAAATGACATAGTGTATGCTACATCTGCTTGCATAGACTGCAAACCATAACATGAACATAACACACAATGTTATACAATGTATACAAACAAAAGACCACTTTAAGCTAGCTAAATATGTAACTAGTGTAAACAAGGAAGTGTTTCAACACTAAAATGCCATATTTTAAAAATGTCCAGAGCTGAGATTTGATTTTTCAATACCTTCAATAGCTTTTTCTTCTACTGTCTCCACTACTCCATTTTCTGTAGTCTTTGGCGCATACTTGGTATCTCCATTCTCTTCAGAGGCTATGACAGATTTTGCTGTGTAATTGGGATGTTTAGGATGAAATGAAGCTGGAGGAAGAGCTTCTTTTCTGACATGAGCGGGAGCTTTCTTTGATATAGGGGCGATTACCTGAAAAGAAAAACATTTTAGACAGGAGTTTAAAATTTTAAGAGCACAGAAGGAAAAAAAAAATCTAGTACTTGCTATTTGCAGAACTAGTAACTAGGGCTAGAGGCAAAGCTTCATATATTCTGCAGCATGACAACTAAAACTCCTCAAAATGAGTTCCTTCTATAGTTTTAAAAAGCAGTTTACAACAGGCCATGGTTGACACTTAATCAAGTTTATAGTTATTTTCTCTAGTTTCCCATGTAGTATGACCCCATTCCTAAATTAAAATCTGTGTCAGCTAAGTATGTGACAATATATGTCACACAGGGACAGAACCTGGAACAAGAGGGAAAGGCCAAAAGGCCAATATGGCCGCTTAAACTCATTACTGATGTGCACAAGTGTAAGCTGCCTACAGGAGTGCACGGGACTGAAGAGCAGAGCGCTTCTCCACTGGCTATCTTCATCCTACTGACATGACAGGAAGAGCTAAGACGACAAATATACCACATTTCAACATGCTCCGCAAGCCTGAACTCCAAGATGGTACACAAAGAATTTGTGTTTCAGACAAGACACCACTACGGCAGCAGCTACAGAACCTCTTGTCACGGAAGTTGTCTATGAAATTGTCGTCACCATGACCAACAACAGGTGTCAGCATCTACTGGCCCTTACCCTGCAGCAAGCCCCCAGACCTTAACTTCAGGGAAAGCTGTTATCTACAGAGGTAGAATTGAGTTGCACAAAATCATTTCTGGGATTTTAATCTCAGTTCAGCTACTTCTACTGCAGTCAACAAAATTCAGCCCATCCTTTACCTTAGCAGAAGCAAACATTATATAATCTACCCTCAGTAAAAAAAAAAAAAATGCTAGCTCAGCCCAATGAATTTATTCATACTAATACTCCTGCCATCATATTCTTTCAAGCCCATTTCTTTTCTAAGGCTGTACTCTTCATCTGTTTCATGTCTAAATCTCCAAACTCCTAGGACCACAGAAGCTATCACCAGAACTGCCTACCTGGGAATTAATTTCTTTCTTGGTATTTCCTATAAAAGCGACTTCTGTTTTGCACCATAAAGACACAGATCCTCTCTTACTCCAACTCTGTCTCCCACTTTTCTAATTATTCCTCAGCTCCAACACAACTGATGAAATAAGTGCCACTGGTGACTGTTTTCAGCGTAAGAGTCAATTTCAGTATCACAAAAGGTTTCACTCTGTTATTTTAATGGTAAATCTGATTTATCTACTCTAATCCACTTGCTCTCTACAGACTCTTAGCAAGTGTATCATTGCATCTCTAGCTATAAAGTCCTTCCCATTTACCAGAACTCTTATCAAAACAGTGGGCTTCCACCCACAGCAACCTGTCACTCCTTTCACTCAGTCTTCCACTAAAGTCAACTTCTATCCACAGCTTCAGTTTTCCATTCGCTTTATAATTCTTCAGAAGACAAGTCTCTTATCTTCTTCCACAACACAGATATGCCTTCTTCTGCTTATTTCATTTCCCATCATCTATTCTTTGCCACAGAGATTTTTCTATTCTTAGGGAAAAGAGGAAAAAGCAGCAGCTCACCTTCATGTGAGGTACCTAACATTATAGAAATAATTTAACCTGTCAAATGTAAAAGCTACATACTACACTACATTACTACACTAAAGATATATATAAGTAATATTCTGTTTATGTATTAACATGGATGGGGAGAAAGAAAAAAAAAACATGAAGTTAAACTGTAACATTGTTAAGGAAGCTAATGAGAAAAGTTATTTCTAAAAACAGAAAGAGAAGACAACAGTATTCAAACCAACCAAAACAGATTAATAGTTATCAATTAGAAGTTTTTTTGTTTTTTGTTTTTTACTTTACCTTAGGAGTTTGGGACTGTACAGAGAAAGGATTCAGTGGCATTCCAGCAGATCTTTTTCTTTTCAGCATTATAATTGGTGGTGGACTTGCTTGAACAGTCTGAATAGTAAAAAAAAAGAGACAGTGACATAACGAAGAGGGGTTGTTTAGCATTTTCCTTTGCCTTGGTTAGTAACATTTTCCATCAAAGAGAAAGAAGTCCACCAATATTTCTCATTCACCAAACAAAAAACCCTCCAGATTCACAACTCAGTCATGTTAAAAGGAAAACTTATCTGAGCAATCGGTCCACCAGGAAAGACACTAGATTTTTTTTGGAAAAGTTTGAGAGAACTATCATCAGTGAGTGAAACACTTTTCAAACTGTGGTCACTTCAGTAGCTATTCACGCCTTTAATGCACAAGTATCAGAGTAATTGGTGGGATGTTCTGCATGTCTGCTAAAATAGCAGTACTGGGCATACATGCCTTAAGAAAGGCAGAAGTGCTCTTTCAACACTGTCATACTAGAGGAAAAAACATTTCAACTTATCTATACGTACAGATATTTTGCACTCATCCATATCAACACAGTAACAAAAGAAAGGTTAGGAATGAATCAACAAAGCCAAAAAACAGTAGCCAGCTACTATTTAAATAGAAGACAGTGTAATTATTAGCATTATTTCCTCTGCTTAACACACCACAAAATTTGACAGCATTAAAATACATTTGCTTAAAGCTTTGAGGATTTTGATAGCCTAAACTATTATAATTCTCAATCAGCTATCTTCTGGGGGTAAAAATGTGAAAATTACCAATACCACAATACCAAGAGAATAACTTTACACTGGAATATTTATAACCATCTTACTGCTCTCTACAATACATATTTAAGCTTATTATGATAGAATGTATTTTAATTTACTATCTCCCTACAGCACTTTTACATGTGAGCAATCCTTCCAGTTCTGAGAAATCCTGCTAAGGGGCACTAACTCCTTGAAAACTCAGTGATCAGCAGGAATGGCCTAATTTGAGACGGTTCAATCTGGGCTGCTGCGGCAGCTATCTGGCACTCCTAGCTCAGGGGAAGTATTCATCTGGTTCCCTGGAGCAAACCATGGAAAGCAGGAGGCAGGCAGAGGCTGAGGCATCTGCTTGATCTTGTTATCTGCTTGACCTGTTCTCCCTCATCTCCTCTGGTGAACCCAAACATGCCAGACAGAAATACCCTACAGTACACTGGCTGGAACATGGTGATGTGCACATACGGTACACATCATCCAGATGCACCAAGTCCTGTTCCACTCCAAGCTGACTGAAGCCTAGAAGGCTGCATTAGCACAGGCTCTGGGTCACATTATAAACTGTCTCTGAGCAGGAGGGACTAGTTCGGGCTTATCAAACGAGTACAGTCATGCAATTTTTGTGAGGTAGAGACGACAGGTAGACTGCGTACACACACGGAATACACCAAGCAGATGTGATAGGGCAGAAGTCAACCTCAAATGTTTTGATTTTAGGAAGAACTTTCTTCTCTTTACATGTCCCACAACAAGAAAAAATAATGGATTAAGCTGTCTCAAACAGATTTATACACTTACTTCAGCATTTAGATCTTGAAGAATATCCCCTAGTAAATCATCCTTTGAGAGGTCCACAGTTTTCTGCAAGATAAGATAGCCAAACATCTCTAAGATTGCCAGACAGCTCCTAACTATATTTGCAAACCCAATCAGGACACTAGCAGCAAATGGTTAAATTGTTTCTACAAAACACATGTGCATTTTCAGGAATGCTCCATAAACAAGAGCTCCTGTTAGGAACTAGACAAAAGAAACCAAAAGAAACCCTTGCTTTACCCCAACCCCACTAAAGTGGGAACAAGATTTTAAAAATCTTTACAATTCAAAATGCAGTAACTTACATCCGTGTTTTTCTTCCCAGCACTGGCAATAAACATAGACTTAATTGTGTTTGGCTTTGACACCACAGACTTCTTCACATTCTTTTTATCAACTGCAGATGCTTTGCCACCTTTTCCTATACAAAAAAAAAAAAAAAAAAAAAGTTAAAATTTGTGATTTCTGCATCAGAAACTTCAGTTTTTGAGGGCCCAGTTATTAGCAGGAATAGACACCTGAGGTAACCTACTTCTTACACCTTTATGCTGCTGGCTGAAACGAAGCCTAATAATCTTTTGTTCACTGCCAGGTTTCTAATGGATATTATGTACCAAAAAAAAAAAATACCCAAAGCCCTATCAGTATCATAGTCGCCTCAGGAACAATCTTTGCATCCGTACAAGTCCACACTCCAGAAAAAACACCAAGATACATTTCACAGAAGCATCTGCAGAGAAGAAACAAGCGTCCAGAAGTTAAGCACTAGGCCTGGATTCTCAACACCAGGCAATAAAAGTTGGCAAAATAATTTGATTCCAGATCCGTAAGAGCATGTAAGGATTGACAAGAGAGACTTCGCATTCTTTAGACACTGGCTTTGGAAGCCAAGAACATTCCCCAGGTGCACTTGTGAATATATATCCCACAGAAGACTAAGCAAAATTACCCTCGTAGCCCTAAAGTAGTTAGAGGTGACTCTCAGCTTGTGGACTACCCTCTGCATCACAAAGACTAAACAAAATCCAGTCACAGCCACTGAACTGCACAGCTTCAAGGCACATGCCACGTGGCCCTATTCACCACGTACTGATACCAAGAAGTTGCCCATTTCAGGTACCTTGCAAAAGCAACGAGAAGAGCTTCTACAGTGGTTATGTTCAACCTACCTTTCTTACTGGAACCAAGAGCATCATCATCAAGATCTTCATCAAAGATTTCCCTTCCATCTTCTACGTAACCCACCCCATCTGCACAAAACCAAATAGGTATAAATTTACATTTCAAATTCCGTCTCATGATATTTCTAGCTATCTGCATAATCCAACGTTTAACATATTTAAATGCTTTTAACATAGAGCAAGTGTTATAAATCCAAGTGCTAAAACCTACGGCACTCTCAGCTGCATCTTCCATTAGACTAAATATAATAATACAAGTTTAAATAGAAATTCTCAATTAAAGCACTTTTTAAAGGTATATAGCTGGTAACTGAAAATAAAATTTCAAAACCAGTTATTAATGGGAAAAATACTTCCACTACCATCCTAATACTCTACCATGAGAACAATGGAAAAGACTCATTTCCATATAAAAGCTCATCTTTTTTGTCTACTGAAATGACTCTAGGAACATGCTGAAATATAATTTACGTCAACACATGAACATTATGAAACCCAGCTGAGTTATAATACTATAATCATAATAACTCTTTAAACGACTCTTAACTTACCATCATCAACAATCCAGTCATCATCCTGCCGTTCTCTGACCATCTTGGAGTATTCCTCCTCATCTATTTCATCGTAAACACCGGTGAACTCCTCAACCTTCAGTTAAAGTACACGGATGATTAACAGCTCCCATTCCACCAATTATTCATATAGGTCATCAACAAGAACACAAAAGTTCCCAAGAACTGTACATCTTCCTAAACCATTATTCACAACTAGTAATCACAGCTATTCAATCAGTTTAAGTTTCTTTTTTTTTTTGGCAGTGACAAAAGGTCAGTTTTTAATCTTTAAATTATACTGAATCTACTGAAAGACCAGCAGAGATTTCATTTGAACCTGAAATGCTCCTTATTGCTCATTTCAAGCTAAAAAAAAAAAAAAAAAAAAAAGTTCTGACCTCCAGCTCTACTCTTAAGCATCCAGATGAGCTCAACAAAAAGGTGTTTTGGTATCCTCAAGGATAATGCTGAAGATGCTCCTCTGTGCCCAAGAGTGAAATTGCATCTGAAGGATCTAGGCATTTCAGGCTTCTTCAAACTTATGCACCTCAATGTGGAGGTCTCTTCCTGCTGGCATTGCAATTAATTGGACAGTAGCAATGTCATACTGCCAAATTTCAGTTTTATCAGTTAAATACTTGACTATTGTTTTCTTTGTAGAAACAATTGTCAATATTAATACCTTTCAGTCACGTAAAGCTTTGAAATTCATTTACAGCTTTAAGATCATATGAAGTTTTTAAAAAAAGTAAAAGTTACTCCTATCGTAACATTAACTAAAGCAATTAAATTTTAGATGCTGGTCCTTCCCTGTGGGATAGTTACCAAGCAAACACTGTATATGTTTGACCTGTAATTATCACAACTCTTAGTTTTGAAAACAGAAAGAAACAAGTGATGCCAGAACATGGCAAGATAACTACATTCTAAAATATGCACACCATTAAAAAAAAAAAAAAAAAAAAAGGAAAGAAAGCTGAGCTGAAAGGCAGTTTTTGTTTCTCATAATTTTTGATAGATATGAAGGGCAGTTAAGCATCTCAAATCACATTCCCTTTTTATTAAGAAGAGACAGGGAACGTTTACCTCATATTTTAATTTTTCACCGGCTTTGGCTTTTTTCAGACGTTCCAGTGCTTCTTGCTGGCCTCTCCTAGACTTCTTCTCACGTCTGGAACGTGATGCAGCAAAACTTCCATACTCGGGCATGGCTGAAATTGATCAAAAACACGGGGAATACGTTTAGTGAGGAGCTGCTGGTACCTCTGGTGCTTAGAGCAGGGCGATGCGCTAGCGGCTGGCTGGAGCTCTGCTGGAAACCGAGGCACCCGTAGCGTGGCGCACACCTGGCCACGAGCACAGGGCCACCGCGGGGCTGCTCTGGGGGCCCCTCCCGGAGCCCCACCGAGGGCCCGGCCCCTCACAGGGGAAACGACCAGCCCCGGGGCCGCCCCTCGCTCGGCGGGGACACCCGAAAAGCAGCCACCGGGCCCCCAAGGCAGCTCCAAAACCCCACCACCCCCAGAACCCCCCGCTCCCCAGGGGGCTCCCGGCTCCCCCCACCCCGCCCCCGCGGCGAACCGGCCGCAGGCAGCCCCGAGCGGCCCGCACCGCCGCCAGGCAGCCCCGCGCTACACAGCGCCAGCAGCCGCCCCGCTCCCCGGGCCTCCCCTTGCCCACACGGACGGGGACGGCCCCACACGGCCCCGGGCCCCCCCTCAAACACCGGGGCCCCCCCTCACACGCCCCCTCCCCCCCCCCCTCCCCTCCCCCCCCCCCCCCCGCCTCACCGCTCGCTCGCCCCGCGCCGCTCTCGGCCATGGCGTCCGCGCGCGCACGGCCGGCGCCAACGGCTCCCGAAAGTGGCGCGAGCCGCCCGCCCCGCGAGCCGCCGCCGGGCCGCCAGCCAATCAGCGGCCGCGGCCGCCCCGCTCCCTTCCTCTTCCCTCACCCCGCCCCCTCCTCCTTTATTTTTTATTTTTTATTTTTACTTTTTTAAAAACCTTTAGGGGTTTTCACCCAGGGGGTGGCAGGGCGGCAGGTGTCCTGCTCGCCTTATCGCACCGGGCCCCCTTCGCCCGCCTGTCTGAAGCCCCCGGGCAGCCTCAGGGCGAGGGGCAAGGGCTGTGTGGGGAAGGACGCACCTCAGCTCCAAAAACAGTTAGATTTAACCGGGCTATTAAATCCAGCTGCTAAACTAAACAACTAAATCAGATTCACCTGTGTCCTTATTTTTTAAAAAACAGGGAAACCAGTGGGTTTTGTTCTGTCTTGCCACTGCTTTACCTTGATTTTTTCCAGTCACCGTCAGTCAGCCGCTGCCCAGAGAAGTTTCCACCTTCGTCTGAACTTACTGAGGAGCATTTCCCCTCGTGAATACACGCGGGCATTGACTTCAGAGAGATGATGCCTGGCTCCTTACAGAGGCAGGTAGCACTGAGCCGTCAGAGCCATCTGGAATGAAATAGGACTCTACATGGCTGGAGAGCTGTTACTGGAGCCTTACCTAGTACTACTTGGCCTGAACCTACCCACTGCCTCATTTTCAGATATCTAGGGGAGAGAATTTACACGGTTCTGAAACTGAACATTATTTTCTGTCTCCACAAGAACTCCTTTGCATTGGTCAGAGGAACATTTAACAAATCTACCAGACATTGACGCTTCTAACTTACTTACCCAGTTCTTGCTACAGCACTGTACACCTCACAGCTGCACCTTGCCTCAGATGCAATCAGAAAGGCCACCCTATGCACATATAGCAGCTCACTGGCACCACAAGAGAGAGCCCTGCTCCCCCAGCCACCCCAACTGCCAGTGCACCCATTCCCAGGCACACAGAGGGAGAGACCATCCCTCTTGGCAAGCAACAGCAAGCTGCAGGACAGCCTAGCTGCAGCACACCCACATCCTTGGATGCACTGACAGCTGTAAGAACGCCTGTCTGACCTACAGATGTAGTTTCATTTGGTTCAGTGCATCCATGCTTTTTTTCCCCCCCTTTTTAAAAACATACTCACAAAATAAGACCACATGATTGAGCATGATGTGGAGTTCAAACTCAAGGCAGTCGATTTCTTAAGCTACAATAAACATTTGTAAAATAACAATGTCAGAAAATGGTTCAGTTTGAATAAAAATAAAGCAATCCTGCATTTCACATATACCTAGCTGATGTTCTTTCCCTGACTTAGTAACGTTCAATTGACCACATTTTAATACTTCTGATTAAGATAAAACAATACCCTTTGTCAGCTGTCAAACACAGAGTGCAATGTTAGCCATTCAGGTGATGCTATGGTTTGAGCCAGTACACAGTGATACAGTTAATTGATCAAACTGGAGTTGTTGCCATAGCTCCACTGTGGGACAGCACAGATCACACAAAAGCCTTTTTCATGAATGCCAGTTCAATCCTGACATTCATCTCAGGCCATAACAAGAATGTATCTGTTTCCCAGAGCATAGCACAACAAGCATTTAAGTGGTGCAGGGAAAAAAAAGAGTGTGGGGGGGGACAGGGGGACACACCATGACAGTTTCTTTCAGAAAAGCAAAATAACCCAGCAACATTTGGGACTTCTCTGCTAAACAGCTTCATCACAGATTGCTGTGAGCTGGTCTTTAGCCTCCCTTGGGACAGTCGTATAAGAACAACTTGGCATGACCTTTTCTCAATTGTCTTTTAAGTAAAAGAAGCGGGAATTTCACTGTGCAGCTTCAAGCCACTCAAAGAGAGTGTGATAGCTACAGAAAAAAAGCACGAGAGAAGCACAGTAATGAAGATGGTACGCAACCAAAAGCGCAGTGCAGAAGAGGAAGCTCAGGAAACCTGCACTTCCAGATTTCAACGAAAGGTGACAAAAATGTATTTTCCATGTTGTTTTCTTACAGTTATAATTTAAGTACATAAGTTCTGAATCAAAAAATATTTATGAATAGAAAATACACTGTAAACTCACTGAAAGAGCTCCAAGTTGATATATACTGCAGTATATATTAACACACAAAAGTACAATTGGAGTATAGTATCAAACCTTTGTTAAAAGAACAAATTACTGGAGAGGATTACTGTGTTCTCCCTTTTTATATCTATGGCATGCTTGATCTGTCTCAAAGACAGTAGGACAAAATGTTAAAATTCTCAGATTCCAACATTATGCTTTAAGCTTATGCTTTGGGGGTTTTTTTGATGATGGAAAAATCTGTTGCTATTACAAGGGGTTGTATAAAACACAGAATGCGAATAGACCTGGAATTATAGCAGAAATGGCAAATTCAACTTCACTAACTTAAAATGCCTGCACATTATTACATCCCTGTTGAGGGCAGAGTATCTTTGTGGAGAATCGTGTCCGTATGCATGCTGCTGCACATGGGTATGTATGTTTTATGTGTATGCTACCCACAAGCACCGTGTATTTCATTCTCCTACTTATATTGGTCTGAATTATATTGGTGTCCTTCTATTGGTCTGAATTAATTCATGTTATCTCTCATGAGGTGTAAATACTTTAAGTTAATCATGATTCATTTCTTTGACTATATCATTTCAGCAGCTAGTTACTATGCTATTCATGTGACGTGTTAACAACCTGTACTGGCTACATAAGGTACTAAATTAATAAAGGAGCACAGATAAAGTAAATTAAAAATCTCAAATTATTACTTACCAAGAGTTGCTTGTTTTCAAAACTTTTCACAGGTATTTGACTGGTGGAAAATGAGGCAACAGGTACTTCTCCATTTGTTTATTAATAAAGATGATAATGCAGACATATGTTTAGAGAGCAGGCTCCTTAACTACCAGCTCTGTAAGTGTCTTTTGTTTACTGAACATCTATTTTTAATTACCTACCCACGTTACCTGCTAACATCAGGATAAAGAGAGTAAAGCTGCTATTATGAAGCAAAGGTTTTGAAGTGTAGATGTGGAATAGAAACTAGAACGACAGCTTCCATTAATTTCCATTCTGACAGAAGAAAGTAGGTCTATGGAATGAATATCCAGAGATTTTGTTTGTTTTAAACAAATGCATTAAATTCTAACTGTGGTTAAATTACAACAAATCCTAGTAACTCTACCTGAATCTGTGGAATTACACTAACAGAGAGCAGAATTGAACCACCTGCTTGCCGCATACAATGTTCCTAGTCAAGCCTAGAATAAAAGTACAAAATATTATAACATAAATTAAATAGGGAAGACAAGTTAGAGCAAACTCCCAGAGAAAGAGCCCTCACATAATTATAATGTCTAAGAATTAAGTCTGATACCAACAGTATTCAAAATCATAGTTATTGCCACAGCATGAAAGTCTGTTTTAACTAATTTCAGCACTCTCTCTTTACAATTTCACAAAAATTAACAATTAACATATAAGCAGAACATTACTGCAGAGAGGCTGTTATGTTCCAAGATGTGGCTGAAGATCAAATACACATCCATTGGCAAATATTCTCAGTGTTCATTGTTTCAAGTCTCTTCAGTAGGAAAGAGGAAGCCATAACAATGCACTGTAAAGTTTACAGTCGAGTTGTAGTTCCCACAGGTCTCGTTCTGAGTTAGTACCAGTAGAGCCTGTGCTCACAGCAGCAGGAAGCAGCAGAAAGAAATTACTTCCCCAGCAGAGGGAAATTTGGTGCTGTGCTCCACAGACATGGATCAGGAGCAGGTCCAGCAATGGTAGTCCAGGTCAGACACAGCCTGCTGATCACCAGGCATGCCTGTGGTGATGAGGCAGGCCCAAGGTCAAACCTCAAAGTCAGCCCATGCAGTGTGGATCAGGCCTGATGGTGGTGTTCAGGGTCAGATACAACCCAGTGAGCACCAGACAAGCCTGTAGCAATGAGCCAGATCTGAGGTCAAACCAGGCAGCAGAGGCATAGCTGTGGCTGAGCTGGGGACCAGCACTTTTATAATGCAGCTCAGGCAAGGGCTGGTGGTGCAGAGCCCTTGAGCTGAGAACAGAGGCTGCAGGTGAGGCTGGTCAGGGCTACTGGGGTCCTCTGAGCACTAGCAGCTGCCTCCACTCTGAGCAGGAAGCGTCCTCACACCTCACAGAGACTGGGGCTCAGAAGGGATTTACTGTGGAGCAGGGGGTCATCAATGAGCTACTTCATGGACAGTGAGCCAGGGCAGAGACACAGCATGGGGAACCCTGGAGGCCAGGGTGGAGGATTTGCTCAGGAGCCAGGGCTGGTTAGGGACCATCATGGTGGGCAGACCAAAGCCCAGGCAAGGTCAGGCTGATGATTCTGAGGGAATCACGTGGACAAGACCCCACATAGCCATGGGGCAGGCACCACTGTGCTCAGTTTAGGGGGTTCAGAAGACCTGAGCTTCCTGTTGGGGTGCAGCAAGGGTCAGCTGCTCCATAAGGACAGGGTTAAAGTGGCACAGCTGGTGAGGGAGGGACCTTACCACCCAGAGCCCTATCCCACAGGTCCACACATGGTAGTCCAGGTCAGCCAGGAGTCCAAATCATCAAACAAGATTATGGATTTACCTTGTGACACAGGCAAGCCAGAAATGCAAGTCAGTCAGGTCAGGGTCCAGTGATGGTAACATGGGTCAGGCACAGGCCAGAGACCACCAGGCAAGTCCATGATGATGGGACAGGTCCCAGGCCAGGGCAGGAAATCAGCCCATGGGTCAAGGTCTGCATCAGCTGGGTCCACTGCCAGGCTCAGCTGTAACACAGCTGGAGCTACCCACACCTACAACGTACTTCAGGTGCGGACTGAAGGCCCTGGGCTGAACTGAAATACTGGGCGCTTTGACCCATATGCTGGCAGCAGATACGGGGACACCCCAGCTGAGAATGGTCAGGGCATTTAGGGTCAATTAATGCATTCAGGGCACCAACACACAGATCCCATGTCAACCTATCCATGTGTCCAGAGCCCGTAACTCATCATAACAAAATCTTGTATATTGAATAGTATAGAACAGTGCAGTTGGAAGGGACCTTCAAAGACCATCTAGTCCGCCTGTATCACTACTGAATTGCTGAAGTCCTACTGAATCACTTTCCGTATTTATATTTGGCCTTTTGGTATCATTACTGTTTCACGCAGGTAGTAGGAACACAGAAGTTCAGCTGTTACTGAGGGTCACTTTAATTCTCTCATTCTTGTATTTTTCAAAAATTCATGACCTGCTTAGAAATTATTTAATCCACAGTAACACAGAACCTGGGGAAAGACTTTCCACTTTCCCTCTCATCTTTCAACAATAATAACTTCCCCATTTTTTTCTACCTTTGAGGCTCTTAAGCTGTCAGAATTCTTCCCCACAGCATAAATCATTTTGTCATCCTGCTGTATCTAGCCTAAGTGCAGGGTCTTAGAATAATGCAGGTGGGAAGGGGCCTCAGAGATCTCTAGTCCTTCCCCTGCTCAAAGCAGGACCAGGTTGCACAGGCTGCTCAGGCTGTGTCCAGTCAAGGTGTGACTGTCTCAGGGGTGGGGACTCCACAAACTCCTGGAATATCCTGAGTTCGAAGGTACTCACAAGCACAATCAAATCTAGTTCCTAGACCACACAGGACCACCCAAAAATCAGACTGTGTGTCTGAGAGCACTGTCCAAACGCTCCTTGCAGTCTGGCAGGCTCGGTGCCATGACCACTTCCCTGGGGAGCCTTTCCCGGTGCCCAACCACCGTCTGGGTGCAGACCCTTTCCCCAACCCCCAGCCTGACCCTCCCCTGTCCCAGCTCCATGCCGTTCCCTCGGGTCCTGTCGCTGTCCCCAGGGAGCAGAGCTCAGCGCCTGCCCCTCCGCTCCCCTCGTGAGGGAGCTGCAGGCCGCCATGAGGCCTCCCCTCAGCCTGCTCTGCTCTGGGCTGAACAAACCAAGGGGCCTCGGCTGCTCTTCATGTATCTTGCCTTCTAGACCCCCACCATCTTTGTAGCCCTCCTTTGGACACTCTGATAGTTTTATGTCCTTTTTATATTGTGGTGCCCCAAACTGCACACAGTATTTGAGGTGAGGCTGCACCAACACAGAGCAGAGCAGGACAATCCCTTCCCTCAACCAGCTAGCAGTGCTGTGAGTGATGCACCCCAGGCCCTCCTGGCTGCCAGGGCACACTGCTGGCTCATATTCAACTTGCCGACAGACAGAACCCCCAGATCCCTTCCTGCAGGGCTGCTCTCCAGCCTCTTGTCCCCCCAGTCTGTACATACAGCCAGGGTTTCCCCTTCCCAGGTGCAGAATCCAGCACTTGCTCTTGATGAACTTCATGCAGTTGGTGATTGCCCAGATTTGCCAAGCTATCTCTGCAAGGCCTCTCTACCCTTGATGGATTCAACAGCTCCTCCCAGTTTAGCGTCATCTGCAAACTTACTCAAAACAACTTCTAGTCCTACTTCCAAGTCATTTATGAAAAAATTAAATAGAACTGCCCCTAAAACGGAGCCCTGGGGAATCCCCCTAATGACTGGCCGCCAGCCTGATGTAACCTCATTTACTATAACCATTTGAGCTTGACCAATCAGCCTGTTGTTCACCTATATATTTTTCTCTAGCTATCCTCTGTTCCATCCATCAGGAAAACCTGTAGGGTGGGTTTACCTCCTACCTCTCCCCCATCTCCCTCTATGCTCCACAGGCTTTCTAGGAGGCCATTTCTGAAAGTGGTGGAGTCTCACTCCTCTGAGTTGTCCAAAGGTGAAAAGAACATGCCTGACACCCCAGCCCATACCATTCCCATTCAAACGTGGCACAGATCCCACAAAAATGGATATGGACTTGAATGAGAACAAATGGCAGTCATCTAATTTCAGTATCAAATCTAATTAAAGCGTGAAAAATTAGTCCTAGGACTTTCATAGTATGGTAAACATGCATAGGTATGGTTTGAGGATTAGTGAAAGAATTTAGAAATTACTGACAGACTTAAAGATAGGCAGGAAATCAGACAAGTCTGACCACCTGGATTTAGTGTTTAACTTTGTAAAACCAGAAAGCATATGAAGTTCTTTCTCCCTTTCCCGTAGTTGCTTCTCTGCAGTCTGCATCTTATCTTCTTTCATCCTGGTTTTACAAAACAGACTTTCTTTAAGGAAGTCTTTTTCCCTCCACACTTCCTCTATATCAGTCTATCAAAAAAGTAGTAAATGTAGCCTTTGCTAAATTTTTGTTGTTGTTTTCAAGATTTATTTATTTCTTAGTATGTTTTTTTGTCCTGTTTCCCAACACATTCTTCTAGCTTTCCTCTACAAAGCATGATCTATGTTTTTACTGCATGTTATCCGTGATCCACTCTCAAAGCAGAATGATTAGCCTCTTTATGTCTTATTTCTTGGGAGGAGGTGGTGCTTCTTTATTAAAAACATTTGCACTGTGGTATACAAATGCCTTAGCAACAATCTAACAGTTACCATCGTAAGGGAGGGGTTGAGATCATCTTTTCTGAAGGGGAGACAAAAGAAAGTCTTTACAAATGATGGAGGCCAAACTTGGGTTGTCTGTGTCTGATCTAGAGAGTAATTCTCTGGTGCTTCTCAGGTGTCACTTCTGTAGGTGCACATTCCACTGGTATCTGATCTCATCTTCCAATACTAACCAGACATGATTTTTTCCTTCAGGTCTGACTCACATGCTTTTTGATTCTCCCTTGTGGACACCAACAGGAAAGCAACTGTGAACGTAAAAGAGAGTCTTTCTGATCAGTTTTGGTGACTTGATCTGCCTTAGTTTATGGAAGAAGCTGTTACAGGAAGAGGTCTTCAGAGTTCCCAAGTCCCAGGACTAAACAGAGGCAGTTGCTCTGTAGAATTAGAAAAAGGTTGCTTATTTTCACCCATACTCAGTAAGGAATGGGGTTCCCAGATACTTTAATAGCTAAAAACAAGATTAAGCATACCAATACTGCACGTATTGCTAGGGAGTAACAGGAGGGGAGCTGCTCCTTAAGGAAAGGCAAATCAAGAGCCTACGTGGATCACAAGGCTGGCAGATCAGGAGCTTCAACAGTCAGGGTGCAGTCCCACTGTACCCAAGCACGATGAACAGGACAGAACAGCAGATGGTGGCAAGGTCCAGCCAAGAGTCCTGATCATAAGGCCATATCATGGTGATGAGGCAGGTCAAGCCATTTAGTCAGCCAGCAAATATAGGTTAGGAACAGGTCCAGGCACAAGGCAGCTCTACAGAAATAAGGAAGGGCTGGGGTCAAGCCAGGAAATCAGCCTGCAGCTTCAGGTCCAGATCATACTGGTGGGTGGGCGAAGCATATGATGGAGATCAGTATTCCTCCAACACTGTTCAGACAAGGGATGAAGCTTAAATAGAACCCTGAGCCCACAGGCAGAGAGTGTGGGGTGGAGGCCCAAAATCAGGCTTGTCAGCGTTAAGTTTGCTTAGTGCCCTCAGGACCCTGACACATATGAAGTGACTTACATCCTTACATCCAAGACTAATTTTTCCCGATTTTCATGAAAATAGAAAATGGCACACCACTGTCATGAGTGCCAAACCTCCAGCCAAATACCAAATCTCTCCTCCCAGTCATGGGAAGCAGCTGTATCACGCTGGTAGAAGTTTTTCCACAGCTGCTCAGTGGACAGAAGATGCCCAGCTGGTAACATGTTAGATCAAAGGCTTCAAAGTTGGCAAAGCTATAAGCAATTCAAACAGGATATTAGGGTCAAACAATCTTAATTATTAATAATTAATAAAATAATTAATAAAAGCTAAACTAGCTAGCAGATACTCATTTTACAGTGCATGGGTACATGTTATGCTTTAAACAAGGTGTGTATCTCTAGATTAGAAAAAGCTACAGTGGTTGCTGGTATCCAAAATATTAAGCGTTGATCCCCAACTTGCATGCCATCTAGAGTAAATCTTTTTGGTGTTTTACTTGGCAGGTTGGCATTTGAAATAGTACGGGAAAAGACCTGTGAAGACATTTGCGTGAAAATGTGACAAGTGGGCAGATAAAGGTTCACAAGAATGATAGAGAAAAAAAAGGTATTGGAAGCTTTTAATTCTGAAAAAAGAGAGAGTGATGGAATACTGAAGATCAATCCATGAAGTCTGAAATAGAGCCGGGGGAAAAGGAAGGTGGCAGATAAATTGAAGATGGTGTGGTTTAGCCTTGTCAGGCAGCTCAGCACCACACAGCCACTCGCTCACTTTCCCCAGGTGGGATGGGGGACAAAATTGGAAAGGTAATAATGTGAGAGCTCATGGAGTGAGATAAAGACAGCTTACTGGGTAAAGCAAAAGCCACATGTGCAAGCAAAGCAAAACATGGAATTCATTTGCTACTTCTCATCATCAGGTAGGCATCTGGGCACTTCCAGAGCATCAGGGTTCATCACGTGTAACAGTTTCTCAGGAGGACAAATGCCACCACTCCGAACACCCCCGTCCCCCTTCACCCAGCTACTGTTGCTGAGCATGGTGCCATGTGGTATGGGATATCCCTTTGGTCGCTGGAGCCAGCTGCTCTGGCTGTGTCCCCCAGCTCCTGGTGCACCCCCAGCCTCCTCACGGGCAGGGCAGCATGAGGAGCTGAAAAGTCCTTGGCTCTGTGCAAGCACTGCTCTGCAACAACTAAAACATCCGTGTGTTATCACCACTGTTTTCATCAAAAATCCAAAACACAGCATTGTGTGAGCCTCTACAAGGAAAATTAACTCCGTCCTAGCCAAAACTCTGACAGAAGGGTAGAAGAGAATGCAATAAAAATATGGGCAAGAAAGACAGTCTTAGCAAAGGCTTCTGTGTGGATTTGACAGAATTGGTGTGCATGTCTAGAAAGACAGAAGAGGGGAAGGTGAAAATGATCCAGAAAGAGAGAAAATAATGGCTTGCAGAGAAAAAGAGAAAGGAAGGATAACAACATAGTTTAAATATAAATAGGAAATAGATTTTTCTTACATTTATCTGTAATGAGTGAGTAAGAAGCAGGAGAGATAGAGCTTGAATCATTTAGGCAAACTTTATACTGAGATTAAAAAGCAGTGGGATCTGTAATATTTAGCACTGAATTTCACAGTACTGGTAAAGTTGCAGCTGTAGTACTGTGCTTACACCACCCTGCAAGAATGGTACAGAAACCCCAAAAGCGGCACAGAAGATAATGAGGTGGCCTGTTAAATGTGAGGTACAAGAAAACTTTGGAACTGGGGCTGTTTAGTCTAGAAGAGGCATATGAGATTTGTCAAAAATAGCAACCTGTCTGCTGAATGCCAGATCTCCACTCCAAATCCAGTAACTGTTGATTCAAAATCTTAACCATGAATAGTCAATGCCTACTAAAAGCAAAAGAGAACAGAACTGTTCTCTATGTCCGGTAGAAAAGCAAGACTGTGGCCACAAAAATTCAGGTTAGATGTTAAGAAAAAACTTTCTAACAAGAAAATAGGAATGGTGACAAGAATGGATTGACTAAATTATTGCAATTCTGGGGAGAGAATGATGACTAGCTAATTGAAATGCTTCACAATCTCTGTGCACCCAGCAGGAAAGTCCCACTGCTGGGAAGGCTGTCCTCCCATGACAGCACAATAATTAAAAGCTTGATTGTTAAAAATAGCAAGGACAACAAAACAATCTAATAACAGGAGAAACAAACCTAACATTTCCCACTCTAAGTGACTGTTCTACGACTGCAGAAAAATAAAATTAAGACACATATTTTCTTGGCCCAATACCAACCACAATTTCTCACCATTTTCTTTGAAAGTGCTTATAAAAGCAGTTCACAAGAGAGTGAGAACACAAAGAACCTACCCCAAAGTCGATAGCCCCACTTATTCAAAATAGTGTTATAAGGCATGGATGAATGGCACTTTAGAAGCCCCTATTTTTAGGTACTTACAGATTTCAGAAGATTTATCTATAAAGCACATTGGAACTGACATGCCTTTTTTTTTTAAAAAAAAAAATCTTATTGTGGCCTGCAGCTTCCTCACGAGGGGAGGGGAGGGGCAGGCGCTGAGCTCTGCTCTCTGGGGACAGCGACAGGACCCGAGGGAACGGCATGGAGCTGGGACAGGGGAGGGTCAGGCTGGGGGTTAGGGAAAGGGTCTGCACCCAGAGGGTGGTCGGGCACTGGACAGGCTGCCCAGGGCAGTAGTTACAGAGCTGAGCCTGCCGGATTTCAGGAAATGTTTGGACAATGCCTTCAGACACATGGTCTGATTTTTGGGTGGTCCTGTGTGGAGACAGGAGTTGTACTCGATCATCTTTGTGGGTCCCTTCCTACTCAGAAAATTCTGTGGTTCCATGATTCCATGATTATTGAAAGACTGTCTAATTTGATTCTGTACAAGCATTCTGAGAATATAGTATTTACTAAAAATCACATCTCTGCTACAGGAATGTGGAAAGAGCCAGATTTTGTTATACCAACTCCTGTGTTTTTACCCTTAACAATTTATAGGCTGTCATTGCATATAAAAAAAAAAAAGTTAAAAAAAAGTATGGATTTAGTCCATATGTGATTCTGTAAGGCACCCTCATAAATCAGAAGTACTTTTAATTTGCTTTAACAAAAAGGTGATAGTTTGTAAGCACTGCGCATTCTGCTGGAGTGATGAACTACACCTTAAAAATGAGTTAAAGCTACAGTATCAGATAGAATTGCATGGAAGCAGCCAAGTGATGGTGTTGGAGGCAGTGAAAACCAGTAGGTGTATTTAAATTGATACCTTTCATTCTCTGCCCATGCAGGTGGGGAAAAAAAATCCAGAATTGTGGGGTTTTAATCCCAGTCTAAAAATATGTGATTTACTAATTGATCATCACAGCAATATGGTGTCTTTTTCTTCTATTTTTTTTTTTTTTGACTACTAATTCTAGCAAGTCTCTCTCTCTCTAAACTTGCCTATATATCTTATGTATATATAGTCTATAAGTCTATATATATAGACTTGCCTATACCTACATATATAGGTGTGTGTGTATATATATATATATATATATGTACAGGGAGAGATTGATAGATAGGTAGAAAGAAACATAGTATTTTAAGTATTCTCTTCCAGCCATAAGCCATTCCTCCATCTTAGGATATCTTGCAGCTGACAGCCATTAAAGCCTTCAGGATCCAAAATATATACATTGAAGCAAAACCCAGCTCATCTGTTAAATATTCAAGAATTTCTGTGATGTTTTCTGTAGATGCTTGTCTTTGAATTCAAACCCTATTTAACCATGCCTCTCCCCAGTTTTCCATAGCTTCCTGCCGACTTTTGGACAGGAAACACTCGAGGGTCTATTTTTCTGTAGTATGACTCAGGTCTAAGTCAGAAGACTCTTGCAGCCTCTCTCATGGGCAGACCATTTTAAACACAGCTTCTGCTGTGGTATTTAGTGCTTGCTATCTAGTGAGGCACTTCAAACCCTCGGTAATATTCTCTAGGGGCTGCAATACGTTCCCGTCCCTGCTTTTAGAAAGGACATCAGAAGCACGGAGTGTCCTGCTAACACCGCAGACCTTAGCCTGGAGACTTTGCTGGGTGTTTACAAACTTCTCTGTGGCAGTAACAGATCTGGACCACTGAGGGCATCCGAGCCAAATTCCCACGTTAGCAAGTGTCTTAGAGGGAAGTCGTTAGACTGCTGAAGATGGGGGTATATCTTTGCTTTAGCATTTAAAGAGCAGAAAGCATTCCTTGTTAACTAATTGTACAATGCACATCATTTCCCTTCTCGAGCAGCTTGAGGTCTTTAACAGGTTTATTCCCAGTTTCCATGTACAGGTTGCTCTTCCAGTAGTCACTGCTCCAAGCCTGTCAGAGTTTAAAAAGTGTTTGGGCTGTGCACTTAGTCACACGGTCTAAAATTCTGGGTAGACCCGTGTGGTGCCAGGAGCTGGACCCGATGATCCTTATGGGTCCCTTCCAGCTCGGGATATTCTGATTCTATGATTCTAGGGATTTTGCCTTAAGGCAAGGATGCCATTAGTATGCATTAAGCAGCACAGCTATGACCTTGATGTAGTAAGCCTGATGAAGTAAGTTTCTCACTTACCTTAAGCCATCAGAGAAAGGGGAGTAACCTCTCTAATGGAAGTGGACGCATTAATTCAGATTTCAGCCATGTTGTCTGATCAGTGCTCGTCTGCTAGGTTCAGTTTAACGTGCATACTATGGTAAAAGCATGACAGATACTGTATAGGTGCTGGTGTCTATAAGGAATTGAAGTTTATTTAGTTGCATTTGTGCCCATTTCAATGACTAAATTGCAAAAAAAAGGCAAGGGGGTATTTAAAAATGACGGCCTGAAAATATAGAGGAGTCTGCACAGGAATCCTTGTCTCCATGGTGTTCAGCTGCACAAGAAGTCCAGACGGAGATAATACTTTGTTTGAGAAAGGAGGGGATTTAAATGTAACAGCTAAATATTCAATATATATATGTATATATACCAAACTTGGAGAATGAATTGTTCCAGTTTGCAAAAAGAAATTCCATACAAACAAACAAAACAAACAAACAAACCCCAACCACTACGTCTCAGAGGGAACCTTCCTTGCAATTAAGAATTTTCCCTGTTTGCTGTCTACTCAGTTCAGATTTTGGAATTAGTGCTAAGGGGATTGGATCATGGTTTCGGGGCTTGTTTGCATATAAAATCAATTTATGCACCATGGGACAGGATTTTTATGCATCACATGTCTATTCAAGCCCAAGCAGTTGTTGCCAAGAGCTCTGTTGTTAAAGGCAGTGGCTATATGTGCCGTTTACTTCTGAAGAAGTGGCAGCAGGATGCCCAAGAGACCATACTCAGCCTGATGCAAGATACTTGGTTACATAAAATAAATTAGATTCATGAAGGATCCCACTCATCACTCTTTCTCCACTGGTCTTTTAAAAGTTGGCTCGCTGGTAAGGATTTCCAGAAGGCCATCCACTCAGCTTCTCCAGTCAAATCTAATTTTTATTTACCTATTTTAGAGAGTAAAGAACACATCTTCCAGCCTTCTGAAAGGGCATTCCCCCCCCCCCCCAGCAAGAAGAAGAGGCAGTTTAGGATGCCTTGTCCAAGAACCTAAAACCAGAACATTAACTAAGATCTTCAGAGCCAAGGTGGCCTGTGACAGTCAGTTTGGATGCACGTGACGGACCCCACAGTCTTCCCCTGCCTTCTAACCAGAGCCTTTGCCATTATTTCAACTCTCCCTATTAATGAGGTACAAAACATTTTCTTAATCATGCTCTTCAAACAGAAGACAAAAAAGCTTTAGTGTAAAATAGCTCCCAAAGGTGGAAAAGAAGTGAGCAACAACAAAGTATTCAGGTTGAAATTCTGGCACAACCTAGCTGATATCACCACTGCAGGAGACATACTGTTCTTTAATGCTACATGTATACGGAAAAAGATCATCTCTAGGAAAAACCATTATGAAAGACGACTTGAAACAGAGCCCCCCCTTTGGTCAGGGCACCCCCTGTGCTCAGAGCACCCATTTTGGGGTCAGAGCATGCCTGTGGGTCAGGGCACCCCCGTCGGCCAGAGCACCCGTTTTGGGGCCAGGGCCCCAGGCTGTGCTCAGAACGCTCCTTTTCGGGTCAGAGCCCCCGGTTTCGGTCAGAGCCCCCCTTTCGGGCCGGAGCACCAGGGGGCGGGCCGCGCGCAGCCGTTAACGGCCGGGAGCTGTCCGTTCAGCACCCGGGGCCGGGCGCCTCGCCCCCTGAGGAACGGCTCCTCCTAGCTCGCCTCGCCTTTATTTTTGGGGTCATTCTCTCGGGTTTAGGTTCTTTATTTCTGTTTTTACTTCCACAAGCCGCTCCCCTCCCCGCCTCGCAGGGCCCCTCCCCTCCGGCGCAGGCGCGGGCGGAGCCAGCGGGCTCCCGCCGTGGCGCCGCGGGGCGGTGGCGGCGGCAGCCAGCCAATCAGGAGGCCGCATGCAAATGAGCGCGGCGCGCCACTAGGCCGGGCGGGGAAGGAGGGGGGGAGACGCCCGGTTGCCATGGCGACGCGCGGGCGGCTCCCGGGGAGACCCCCCCCGGGGCGGGCACCCGCGTGACGGCCTGAGCGGGACCGGGCGGGGGGGCAGAGGGAGAGCAGAGGGGCGGGGGGGGGGCTGCCGCCGGCCATGCCAGTGCTCGCCGCCGGTGCTGAGTCAGAGCCGGGCTTCCCGAAATCCCCCGGTGATGAGCGGCGAGGAGGGGCCATGGAGGAGCTGGAGCACACCTGCCCCCAGCCGCGCCTGGTGAGTCCGGGGGGCCGGGGGTGGGGAAGGGCCGGGGAGGGGAAGGGATGGGGAGGGAAGGGGAAAGGAAGGGGAAGAGGAAGGGGAAGGGAACGGAGGGGAAGGGAAGCGGAAGGGATAGGGAAGGGGAAGGGAAGGTTAGTCCAGTCCAGTCCCCCCTCTGATTTTAAGGCTGCCCTTGCTGCGCTGTAGTCCCGCTGGCAGAGGAGCCCGGTGAGGCCCCAGCCCCGCTGGCCCTGTGCCGGGACCCCAAGGGATTTTGACTCCCCAAGGGGTCAAAGCCGCCTGCCTCCCGTGCACTGGCCCAACGCAACCCATCTGTCTCCTGGCTTTTCCCTGAAGCCTTGTGCGGCTCCTGGCGGGAGCAGTCGCCCCGCGCGTCGCACGCCCCTTGGTCGAGGCGGCCGTCGAGGTGGCAGGAGCCATACCTGCACGCAGCGCCCAGAGCCGCAGGCGTACCGGGGAGCGAAGGTCTGCGACTGATGCAACAGCTTGGGCACGGGGAGTCCGCTCGCCGAGCTCCCGGATTCAGTCACGGCCCTAATTAAAGCGTACTTAAAAACCAGACTTCGGTAATTAAGCTCAGCGCGGTAGACGAGACGTTTAATGTGACAAGGAATAGCAACGCTCGTTGGAGTTGACCTAAATCGGCGTTTTCTGCTTGCTCGTGGTATAAATAGAATGAACTTTAAAGAAAACTCTTCAATTTGTCCAGGGGAAGCTTTTGGAGCTTTCTGGTAGGGAAGGGGAGCTCACGTGCCGTTCCTGCCGGGTGTTCGTACACACTAGGATTTCTCTGTCAAAAGCTCAGGTGTAACAACCCGTCTGAATACATTACTCCCTGTAGTCTGACGTTTTAAAAGATCTGAAAGAAAGAAGTGACAATATGATGCCAGTATTTACAGTATCGCCTATTCCAGTGTAATTTCTGTGGAAATTAAGGTGACAGCTAGAGTACACGAGTAAAACAGGGATTCATTACGGTGTTTTAGATCTTCACAGTACCAGTAAATTAATAACGGGCAGTGGAGACATTTAGCTGAATAAAGACTTATGGAAAAAGTGTCCTTATAATGTGGTGTTTTGTCAGCCAGCAGATCTACATTGTCTTCGGGGGGGGGGAGGGAAAAAAGAAAGAAAAAAAAAAAAAGAACTTTAATGGGATGTACCTCACTTGGTTAGGGTGTAAGGAATGTTACAGACAAGCGCAGTCAAGTTCCCCTTAACAAAGCTGTGTCTCAAGTGGGAAGAATTCAGGGCTGGTGTCCTGAAGAGTTAATCACAACTTCGCAGATGGTCTAGTAGCTGGGGACTTAAGCTCCTGTCAGTTGCTTTTAAATATTTTCAGTACTTTTTCAGATCCTTTAAAGTCAGCACGATCAGTGGTGGATCACTGGACAAGTCACATACTTCATCCATATACCTGAAAGAGTGTCTTGGTTAACGTTTTATTATCATCCTGTTCCACTGGAACACAGGATGGTACCTCAGGGCGATTCCAGTGTGGCATTTACAGAGGACTTTTTGATGCTTCTCTTTGGTTATTTTAAAGCTCTAAAATGAATTATCTGGGCCTTCAAGTTCTTAGTGTATGCTTCTTTTTAGGAAGCTCTTTGTGTTAAAAGAGGATATTAAACTTAAGAACGAGCCCAGATTTTAAAAGATGAAAAAGGGATTAGTTGTTTTTTTGAAACAGTTGTCCTGTTCATTGAAAAAAGAATTATTTATTTAAACCCTTAAAACTGTGAATATTTTTAATGGATATCTGTCACTAGGTCCTCTGATTTTAGGCTATGGAGTCTGCTAGCTTGGCAGGAAGTGTCACTGTAGGACTAAGGAAAACCCCTGTATCCTTCAATGAGCAGGAAAACAGGGCACGTTGAAGGAAAATGTCAGGTAAGTTTCAATGTGTATTGAAAGCTGATATTTTCCAGTGTGTAGTACTGCTGTGATATAAATTGCCATTAATTTTTTCCCAAGACGCTCCTTGGGTTTTCTTAACAGACTAGAGCATTAACGAGCATTCTTGCTTCAGTCAATTCTCCCAATCCATCTTTCACTCAGTCTTTGCCTTCTTTATGTTCTCAACTTCCGTGTATTTGGATGCCAGGAAAATCTCTCGTAGAGTGACCTATGTATCCTCGTCTCAGTGCACCACAGAGAAACAAATCAGCTAGAGCCTCCAGCCTTGTCCCTCATGGTGATTTTAATAGTTCTGTGGTCAAGAGAAACAACAAATAGCATTTCACCAGTCCTGGTTTGTACAGTTCTGCACTTACCCATTTCTTGTCTGGACCAAACTGCTGGGCCACTTTTCAATCTATCACTGTCCAATCACTCTTTTTTTTTAAGTGAGCATTGCTTCTGCTGCGTAGCCACTGGGATATATCCATGGTTTGGTCACAGGGGCCTTCATTGTTTTAAGTGGGTAAACGTTGCTCCTGGTCATACCGTGAGATGCGTTCAAGATGTGGCAGTTGCCCCCACGTAACTCTAAGGGTTGCAGAGCACTGATGGGCTCCATCTCGGTGTGGGAATCCCCTTAAGGTTTGCCTGCGCCTACCTATACCAAAAAGGCTTGTAAGGGAGGCAGGCCCTTAGTCTAAGTGGATGGCAGAGATACCAAAGGAGGAAATACAAGAGAGGAAGTATAAAGCCCTCTGAAAAGAAAAAGGCAAGTCCCTTGGGGTCAAGAGTTTGACTTGGGTCACACAAGAAACTCCATGTGGGCAGCTTGCTGAAGGGTCAGTGCGCACCTTGAGAATTGCTGATCCTTCACCTGCAATAAAGAAACAGACATTTCAACACCCCACTTTGCTCAGCAAGGCTCTGCCAGATAGTGTCTTTCACAAAAAGAAGCAATGGCAATTTATAAGTACAGTGCTGCAAATAAAGCAAAAGCGAATACACATCGAAACTTACCTGAAAACAAAGCTCAGAACCGACTGCTTGGCCTCATCCTTCCCTTAAACACAGGGAGAGCTTCTTTTCCTCATGTTTCACGTCTCTGTCATCCAACATGGGCCTCAGTGAGAACATCTGGAAAAGTACTGCTGGGACCTGAGTGCCAATGCAATATTTTCAAAATGGGCTGACGCCCTTAGGGTTAGGTCAGTTAAGGGAAGGAAGCACACTGAAGTGGATGCTTCCATGGCAGTACCTAGCTCGTTGTGCTTTGATCTAATGTGAGATTACGCCCCAATGAGGAATAAAGGCTTTCCTGCAACATGTGGGGGAAGTTAGGCACAAAAAGCACCCGAATTAGCCAAGGTGAACTACAGGGTGGGAGAGGGCATAGGCCGGTGGGTGGCTGTGCCCACTGGGATGTTGGTGGGTACAGGGCTAGGAAGGAATTAAGCAGCTGTTCTCAGTACTTCAGGGTCAGTCTGCCAGATGACTTAAAGAAGCCGGTGGGTGTTTTTTGCCGTGTCTGCCATTCCCTTGGCAGTGGGGTCCCAGGAGCACCGTGCTGTTCCCAAGATCACGGCTACGTGATGTCCGTACTGCCATAGCAAGCCTGTGGGCACCCGGCTCGAGCTGCGGCTGGGTCCTGTTTGCCTGTGCAGCCAGGACAGCACCCTGTGTGGAAGTACTGTGCTGGATTTTTCTGCCTAACATCATCGCTGTGAAGGCAGAGGGACTAGCTGGAGACTTAGGAGCTATCCATATGGCAGATAAAATGTGTGCTGCCAAGGCACTGTAAGCAGCGCGGCTATTTGAGGTTCACCCTGGCAATCCCAGCAACTGCTCCCGTGCCTGGGCTTACTTCTGCTGCCTTGTCTTGAGACTCAGAGGCTACATGCTTTTATGATTCAATAGGACTTAGGCACCAGATACCTTGGGGCCTCTATATCTGCAGTAATTTGGAGAATGAGACTCAGGAACATTTGAAGATCCCAGCTTTCATGTCATTTTAGCTGCTTTGCCTATTTCTTTATCATTTTTTAAAAGGAAATGACAGTGAAATGAAGGCAACATTAGACTCCTCAAGACAGTTTTCTTATAGCTGCTGTTAAGCAATGAAATGTTAAGCACAACATTTGAAATAATTGCAAGTAAAACGTGCGTGCCTTGGCTCTTTATATTTTCATCCCTGGGTGCCTCACCTCGTTCTTATTTGCAAACAGTGTTTTGAGAGGGTCTGATGCATCCTTTAGAATTATTTCAGATATTGTGCTTCCAATATTTATTTTTCATGTATGACTAGCAGATATATGCAATTTTAACCAGAGGAGCTAATGCCAAATTTAGGGGCTTTTATTGTGGCTACAAAAGTGTCCTGTGTGTCTGTTCTCTCTCACCTGATGTTAATACTTAGGGGGTCTGCCATCTGTTTACTTCAAATTAGAACTAAGCATAAATATATATGTAAAAAGCCTGACATTTGAGGAACCCAGAATGACTTTATTTGCCCAAATATCTTTTAGTTCCTTTACAAGTTTGGTTTCTGCTCTGGTAATTTTTACTTTTCATGAATGTTGGCTATTACACAAAAGCACAAACTCTTAAAAATGCCCAATATGGTTTGCACTTGGGAGCACGTAGCAATCTTTGCCGTGCTTAAAAAATAACTTAAAAAATGGCCTGTAGGTACCAGAAATGTGCTGTGATTTGCCTTTGCTGCACCAGAGAACATGTCAGCATACGCTCCGAAGTGCCATAGTCTCTGCAAAAAGACATTGCGATCTGTATTGGTCAGATCACAAACCTACAGATGAGCTTTTTTGCAGGATTCACAGATGACCTGTAAACACAGGGAGCAAACATCACACTCGGTGTATTGTATTCCTTGCTTGCAAATACACGTCCCTGATACTGTTATAGAAGCCGCTTTATTAGGGGAATGTTACCAAGTTCTTAAACTGTGCTGTTTCGCTACTATGAAGGTTTGTATCGCATCTTACACATAAGTAGAAAACCAATGTGAATAGTTTCTCCCTGCTCTCTTCCCCAAAATGTATTAAACATTATATACAAGAAATGTAAGAAGAAACCCATCACTACAGATACAGGAATTACATGTAGTGTATAACCACACATCTAGAGTCCTGTACTCGGTGCAGCTGGAACTGTGCGCTTACACATTTGTCCCCAGGTAATCTGCCTTCCTTCCCTACACACGCATAGACAGAAGGCTTACAGTGAAAAAGCTCTTGTGAGAGGCACGGGGTGAATCAGAGATCTGTTAAAGAAGCCCACTGCACTTCCTGTAGGAACATAGCTCATCCCAGGATGCTTTTGTGTTCCAGCTGGGGAACCGCAGAGAATACTTGCCTCATGTGCCGGGGGAAAAGTCTTTTAGTCTTTTTTCTGTTATTTTTTTTTTCAACGTAGCTCTATTTTGAGTAATGATTTATATAAACAAGCTACCCTACGTCTGTCTTGAAATAATTGATAGACAAGTATCTTTATGGAGAAGCACAAGCAGAGATTGAAATTGGGCCAAGTTCTCCGAGTATCTCAACTATAGCTCGAGTGATTTCAGGAGATTAAGCCTTGCCTATATTAGACTTGAAGTTTTATGTATGCCTTCTAGGCATGTATTAGGTATATACACTAATGTAGGAGCAAAAAGAAGCAGGTATTGGAAATAAAAATAAAGTCCCAACTGACATTATCTCCATTTTCTGGACTGGTCCATAAAACACAGAGTGGCATCGGAGCAGTGCTCACACACTTTGGGTCTGTTGTCCACTGCCAACTCTCCGTGTTAATCATGGGCCAGCAAGCACCTGCCATTCAGCTTCTAAGTGCAAATCCACATAGTGTGGTTCTGCAGCCCAGTTGCAGCGTCCTCGTTTTGCGATGGCCTCTGCAGACTGCAGCGAGGTAACCAGTGGCCTGCTGAAGGAGCCGCATGCTTCCCTGGGCTGCGGGACTGCACGCCCCTCCTCAGGGCTGGCAGCCTGGCTGGGAGTCCAGCAAGCAGGGCAGTAGGATGTAGGCTCACTGCTGGATGTAGGATGTAGGCTTGCTGCTGGAACTTCAGCTCCTTTGGTGAGTCGTGCCCAGGTCCCTTGGGTGCAGTGCTCTGTCCAGGGCAGTGAGGACAGGTTTGCGAATTGCAGAGGTCACACTTCTTCTCCAGCTGGTGTGCACGTAGGTAGAGGTGCTTCGTTCATGTGAGCTCTGCTTGGCTGGGGACCTGTCCTACCTCTGTAAGGGACTTCGTTTTCTAAACAGTATGCTCCAGTTCAGTCAGAAGTTGCAGCTGCCATGCAGGAATCTTGTCTTGAAATTCTCTGGCCTTTTGCAAGGATTAGACTAGATTATATAGTAGTTGTTCTGGTTTTGTGATGTATGAAACATATTTACATCAGTGTGCTTCTTGAGAAGGCAGTGGAAGCTTTTTTTCTGATATTGTACCTTAAATTTGTAATTGCATCTTGCATTTAATCATTACTGACTTAGTACTAATGACAAGCAAAGTATATCTGATTGAAGATAAAGCCCAGAAAAAGCAACTGGGAATAAGGCAATTTGGAATGCTTGCAGACAGATTTATTTTTTTAGAATTATTATTCTTGTTAGGTTAATTTGCTCTATTTTTTGTTACATCCACCCCTCTGAGTCAGCAGAACTGTGGGAGAACAAGCTAGGTTTTCTTCTGTTTTCATGTGTCCATACTGGAACTGTTCACTTGTGAAAAGTTAACCTCGAGGCACCCACTGATAACATTAAATTACAGCTTCCTTGCTCATAAATTTACCTGTTTGGGCCAAAGTTACTAAAGGTCACAAATCCATCAGACAATGGGATTTTCATTTCTCATACTGCTCACTGCCTGAACCTCGAAGAGAAGAGCTGGGTCGTCCTTCAGATAGTGTTTCCACTTGCAAAGGGTGTTCGTGCTTCAGAAACGCAGCAGGCATTTTTAGTTCCTTTTAAAGAGTTTCAGTAGCATTTTGCTCTTAACAAATGTTCCTTAAAACTGAAGTCAGCGTTTCCTGCTCTGTAATTACTGTTTGCCAACATCAGGAGCAGGTTCCCAAAATAATCTTTCCTCATATGAGTAGATCTTCCCCACGTGATTTGTTCCAGTGAAATCAGTTATCTGTTTTAAATGCTGCCTCTCAGATGAAAGGAGATTACAGCATCATACCTCCCACAGCATTTGCCTGCCAGATTAATTATGTTATAAGCACAGGCCCTACAAAGCCCAGCTCTACAAAACTTTGCCTGGATATCTGTACTGGTTCAAGATCTGAAGTGTTACTGGCAAAACCTTTGATGACGTAT
This sequence comes from Oxyura jamaicensis, assembly GCF_011077185.1. NCBI lineage: Eukaryota > Metazoa > Chordata > Aves > Anseriformes > Anatidae > Oxyura > Oxyura jamaicensis. The sequence goes on from NC_048893.1 coordinate 121,605,493, forward strand.
AGCTGTTCTCTCCACCAAGAGAACGACCTTTTTGCCTGTTTTTGTTATGTGGTGAGCAAGGTGGTGTAGCTGTCTTAATCAAGTAAATAAAAAAGTAGCTCCTTCTGCTAGCACATGTTGCATGCAATTACCCTGCAGGCAGAAGTATAATGGCAGATGCAGTATTGTGTAGATGGGTCGATGTTTGCCCCTTTTCAAAGATATTTCTGTCTTCCTTGTTGCTGTGTAAAAAGACGAAAAAAAAAATACAGAAAACAAACAAACACAACTAGTTATTCCTATTACAGACTGCAAACAAAAGAAGATGTAAAGGTGCTCATGCTTTTTAGATGTCATTTCAGTGGTTTGACTCTTGTTCCTCTACAAAACACTTACCATTTTCTTTTAAATCCTTTGGGAACATAAGCTTTTAATATTTATATTGCTGAATTGCAGCTAAGTTAAATGGTTACAGTAGGCTGAGAGGCTGTGAGGAGGGATAATAAAAAGGCAGCATCAAGATACACCTGAAAATGAGCTACCTCCATCCGTCATATAGGATTTCTTCGTGAAGTGTCCTGGCCACAGAACCAGCTCAGCTGGGGAGTGCTGCCTACCACGCTGCGCTCTGCTCTTACTGTCGCATGTGTTTGAGGAATGCAAAGACATTACTGTGTGCACATGAAGCTCCGAGGCGTTCTTCAGCCTGGAAAAAAAGTGACCAAGGGGAGAAAAGAGAGAGGACTGTGAAATTGTGAGAGACGGGGAATAGGTGACTGGAAGAATTTACCGAAGCTTCCTTCCAGTGCAAGAATATCAAATCATACAAGCAAGAGGCAGGTGCTGAGCAAACAAAAGGAGATAATTTGTCACTGAACTCACACTGAGGCTGTGGAACACCCTGCATCACAGAATCATGCTACAGGATGATGCAGATCTCAGAAGCCTACTTTGGTCCAAAATGCAAGGGTGATTTGGCTTGCTTGGCTAATCACAAAATATAAATGCCCAGAAAATAATAAAGGCACAGATGAAGGGAAAAGTCTGTCAGATGAAGACAGAAGTATATTTTGCACGAAGTCTTTGTCTAACCGTCTGATTATTGGCAGAACTATAGCAAAGTTCTAAAGCTACTTTAATGGATTAACCAAAATGAAAAGGCTTTTATATGGATTACTTGCTCTCTTCACCCAATTCCAGTTATTACTGACAAGAAACTGGAAAGAATATGAGTAATTATATCAAGACAGAAAAAAGTTTGATAAATTATTTCTGGGTTTTGATCATTTCTTGAAATATTTTGTCTTATGCTCTGGTAGACAAACCAAATGGTCTTGTAATATTTTACTCATTAAACGTTTTTGTAAAGCTCTGTGGCATCTTTTCTGGGCCAGAGAAAATGAAATAGTATTGGACGTACCAATTGGGAGCTATTGCTGTCTTTCACTTGATCTGTCAGCACAACATATTTATGTATTTCTCTGTCTACATGTTCTCTCGTTGACAGAACTTGGCTGATTTTAATCTACTGTATTTAATGTGTTTTAATATCCAATGACTGAGAGGTCAGAGAGTTATGGAAATATTGACAAGTCTGGTTCTAAGCCCTTGGCCGTAAAGTGAGCGTAAATGATGAGTGTTTACAAAAACTGGATTGTGAGAAAGCTAATAGTGGTTGTTCTCCATTTAGTGGGGACCAGAAGAAAAAATCTTGGTGTTGCACAGGCGTTTACGTGGACAAAAAGCACTACAGAGTTTGCCTAGGAAAAAAAAAATCTTGCTGCGAACCAGGCCTATTTTCTTCAAATAATCTCCAAGGCAACGGCCTCTACCAAGCAAGGATCTGATTACCAGTTGCAGGCCTCAGACCATAGCCATTATTGTTTTAACATTTCTGCCTTCCTCTTTATCCCAGCGTGAACCAGGTTGTACGGGCTGTTGTGTAACTTGACCTTGCTTGGAGATAAAAAGACCGGTTAGCACTCAGGGATCACAAAGACAGAAGCAAAAAGACAGTATTTAGAAAATAAAGAAAGGAGCTCACACTGTATGATTATGTGTAATGCTCTACGCTGTGCTACGTGGGTGGCCAGCCGAACAGTTCCCTTCCGTGAAGCCCAAGCAGAAATGTGGAGTTTGCCATAGATTCTCAGTTTTAGCCTTGTCTGTGCGGAGAAGCTGTGATTTTCAGCACTGGTGTATTAAAGTTACCTTGGAGGATTTCCTGTAGCACTTGAGCTTGCAAAAAAAGGAAGGAAAAATCGAAGAAAAAGAAAAGAAATATATATAAAGGTTGAGTGCTTTTGGGAAACAAATTGAATAGTAAATCCCAAAGCAGAAAGAGCTGAAAGTGAATCTTAGAGCTCCCTTCTTGCTGTTGTTTTAATACTATTCTCTGAGCTTACCGTGCAACAAGCCAGTGAGCCCAGAGGTCAGCAGCAACTAGGCAATACATGTCCTTGGGTTAATGTGGGGTGTTAATGTGAAGAGAGATTCTGTTACTATCAACCATGGGTGCACAAACTGATAATGACAAATGTGCATTGTATAAATGGTGACTGTCAAAACCAAACCAAACTGCTGGTGCAAGGTCATGAGGTCCAAGCTGTATCATGGTGGAAGCACAGTAAGTTAAATATTTCCCTTGGCTTGTCTTAGCCACCGACTCATTTCACAAAAACAAAGCAACCCAAAACTCAGGTAATGGTATCTTGCTGTTTCTATGATTCCATAAAGATTTCAAGCCTGGAGCAGGAGAAGCATTTTTTTCGTATCAGACCATATGGCAGATAATAAATACCTGAGATTCTTACTGCTGATAACTTTCTACAGAGGCATGGGCAGAAAAAGTAGTGTCTGTAGTCAGGTTTCCTGACAGATAATACCACGTCATTCTTCACACGTCCTCACTCTCTCTGTAGTATCTTTAGGTTATAAGCTCTTCGGAGCAAGGACCCTCGTGGTGCTCTGATCGCAGAGCATTTTAGTACTGTTACAGTACACGTCAGAGCAGAGAAAGGAATTGCAGCTCAATTTGCTTTAGCTAGGTGGGACTTCCGGTTGCAGTCTTGGCTTTATTTTGAATGACTCCTCAAAATTGTCTAAAGTTCTAATTAAAAATACAGTAAAACAGCTTGTGGTCCCAGTCATCTGTACTGATGTTTTGTCAGTGGGAGGAACTGGTGCCTGTGAGGAGAGGGCCCATTTGTAGTATTCTAAATCCCAATTAGTTTTTCCAGCTATGATTTCCACATAGGAGGATTCATCTTGCATCTTGGGCCTTTCGACTTGTTGAGACCAAAGCAAGGATTAAGTTGCTTGGACAATAACCATCACACCTACCTTTGTCCTGCAAACAGAGCAATTATGTACCTGCTCTCACTTCACAATGCTTGAGCTTCTCAAGACAGGCAATGAATAAGGTTGTATTTAGAAAGCCATATTTTCATCATGTTTCATATTGTATGAATTGTATATGTTGAAGGGTGATCAAAGAGCAAAAATCCCCAGGGAGCAAACCAGCATTAAGCCTGGTTAAAGCACAGTTAAATGGTGCTTTTTTAACTACTTAATGGAAAAACAAATTGACTTTGTGTTTTCCCCTCTTCCAGACTCTGACGGCACCTGCCCCATTTGCAGATGAAACAAGCTGTCAGTGCCGAGCACCCCACGAGAAGCTAACCATTGCACAAGCCCGCCTGGGAACACCAGGTATGTGTAGAGAGCTGCATCAGCAGGACCATGGGCATCCCAAAGCACAAGCTCTCCTTTACAACCCTGTATCAATACTCACTTTTGCCTTCCATTTGAAAGCAGAAATGCCAGCCTGGTATCAGGTGCTATCAGCTAATGGGGAAGAAACAGGTAACTAGAAGAACCATTATCTTCTGCTGGAGAAACAACAAGGGACAGTGTTTCAAGTTAGAGTTCGATGTTTCATGGATGTATGCATGTTGGTCAGAAGGAAGGCTTGCCAGCCCACTCCAGATGGCCTGATAATTGTGTTGATTAATGGCTACTTTTGGGATTCTTCACATGCTGCCTATGTATGCTGGAAAATGTCTTCTTTCGCTGATGTTCTTGTTGACCGCATCAGACCTTAAGTGGCCTTAAAGGCCATTTGCCTTTTGCAAAGAAACCATGTCCAATTTCTGAACTCTATCTGGACATTCTTGCCAGACTTACCTCTGTGATCGGGCTTGGGGAACAGAATGATTTCACAGAAAGCCCCAAATACATGAAGTACAGTCCATGAATGTTGGATCTTTGTTGTTATAATCTCTGCTGTTCTTTTGCTTGGAGGTGGCTATTCTGTGGCACCGTGTGGTGGTTTTACTCAGCTGAGCAGCTGAGCTCCACCATGATTGCTCTCTCACTCCCCCTCCGCAAAGGAAAATGGGGTGAAAATATGATGATGAAGGCTCAAGGGTTGAGATAAGGACAGGGAGAGCACTCACCATTTATCATCATGGGCAAAACAGATTCAGCATAAGGAGATCAGTAAAATTTATTAACTATTACTAACAAGCTAGAGCAGTGAGAAACTAAAAGCAAATTAAAAACACCTTCCCCTCTGTCCACCCTCTTCTATGTCCTCCCCCCAAGTGGTGCAGGGGAACTGGGAATGGGGGCTTCTGTCAGTCCCTGACACTTTGTCTCCTCTGGTCCCTCAAGGTCCCTCCCTGCCCCTGCTCCCCGTGGGGTCCCTCCCACGGATGCCGTCCTTCCCCAGCTGAGCCTGTGGGGGCTGCCTACAGGCAGCAGCTCTCCAAGCACTGCTCCCACACGGCTCTGTACCACGGGTTCCATCCCCTAGGAGCAAACTGCTCCAGCACGGGTCCCCTATGGGCGGCAGCTCCCCCCACACCCCCTGCTCCTGCGTGGGCTCCTCTCCACGGGCTGCAGCTCCAGCCCGGGGCCTGCTCCTGCGGGGGCTCTCCATGGGCTGCAGCCTCCTCCAGGCCACATCCACCTGCTCCCCGTGGGCTCCTCCACGGGCTGCAGCGTGGAGATCTGCTCCGTGTGGGACCCATGGGCTGCAGGGGGACAGCCTGCTCCACCAGGGGCCTCTCCACAGCCCGCAGGGGAACTGCTGCTGCCTGCCTGGAGCACCTCCTGCCCTCCTGCTGCACTGACCTGGAGGCTGCAGGGCTGCTTCTCACTCCACTCTCCCAGCTGCACAGTAGTTTTTTTTCCCTTAAATTTGCTCTCACAGAGGTGCAAACAACATTGCTTATTGGCTCTGCTCTGGCCAGCAGTGGATCCCTTTGGAGCTGTCTGAAACTGGCTCTTATCTGACACGGGGCAGTTTTTGGTTTCTTCTCACAGAGGCCACCTCTGCAGCCTCTGCTACAAAAACCTTGCCACGTAAACCCACTACACACTGTTGTCAGGTCTGTCATTTGGTAAAGCAAGTTTTACCTTTTCTGTCTGAAGGCCTTTGCTGAAAATTTCATACAGAAAGAAAGAGTTACAAGGGTGACAGCAGGTGGATGGTAAAAAAAAAAAAAAAGACTCATCGATGAGAAAAAAAGATCTTGGGGGAAGTATTAAAAAAGGGTAATGAAGTGTTTATGTGGAGGCTGTGGAAAAAAGAAAGACACAGACCAGACTGGAGAAAAAGTGAGGTGATAGGAAAAAAAATTAAGGAAAATTTTCAAAAAACCAGAAGGCAGAACTAACTAGAAAAGCAGAGGGAAAAGAACAAGACATATGGTGGAACTCTGAATGAGACAGGAAGATGACATTTTCTCTAAACTAAAACACAAGGATGATCGATGATAATAAATAGGCTAAGTCTGAGAGAAAACAGCAGAGAGTACAGAGAAGGAGAAGTTATAAGCAGTATAAAACACTGCAAGTTCACCCACGGTGTGTTTTGAATATCAGAACGGGGTTAAATCTCCACAATGATCTTATCTGGGAACAAAAACCTGTCCAGTAGAATGAAGTGCAACTTGTTTTGGGTCTGGAAAATCACTGTTGTGTTTCTTTCTTCACAGTTGACAGACCTGTCAGAGTATATGCAGATGGGATATTTGACCTCTTCCACTCTGGCCATGCTAGAGCTCTTATGCAAGCCAAAACTCTATTCCCAAATAGCTACTTATTAGTAGGAGGTAAGATCAGAATTATTTCTTGCGCTGGAGTTTTGCTTCTGTGCTTCAGCATAAGCGTTATTGCTGTGCTCTCACCCCCAGCTGTTTATACACTATGACTTTGAATGCTACTTTCACTCTGGGGGCTTTCTATAGGCGATTTGCCTTGACTTATGTCTTTAATTGAATCAATTAAAGTAAAAGTCAAATTCTGCCCTCAGCAGCACAGGCACAATTCCCATTCTAGTTAAAGCAGGTGCCTGCATGACTCTGAGCTTAGAATAGCTCCATATGAATAATTTACCTTTTTCAGTTATTCACTCAAAATTGTTCAAAGATGGAGATGAGTGAATGAGATCAACCACTCATTTATTTCTGGCTCTTCAGTCCTTCTGCCAGTCAGACACAGCCCACGTCCCCTGGCTGCTGGGTCAGTACTGTGTCTGCAGGCCCAACCTTCAACATCAGCAGAGAAGCTAAATTCAGACCATTATGATTGGAGACCTAAATGTAGGTTATGATTTGAACATATTTTTCAACTCACAAGTGTCCCCAGGCAGGTTACTTTCTTTTCATATTTTTTTTCCACAACTATCTTCTTTTTTGCTGTGCGGCTTGCTAACAGATGCTCAGCAGTTGGTATATGCCAGAGAAGTCACCGGAGGGAGAGTGACTGTTTCCTGCTTAGCTGGCTGTGCACACGCTGCTCTCGTGAGGCCTCATGAACATGCATTTCATTCCAATTTCCCTGCACCTTTGGGTTTGAGATATGTCTCTCATAAACATTGCACAGCAACATTCAGCTGCTGCTCAAACGCATACAGAAATGATGATAAAGAGAATGTGAATGCAACCTTCAGACACTTTATAAATACATGATTTTGTATCTTTGTCCCAAATCAGTTAAAAGGAGGGCAAAAAAGAACTAACACAGAAGAAAGGCAAAATCTCCATATAAACATGATCTTACATTTAACTGTTAATTTTACGAATGGTGTCAATTCAAATGGAGCTTCCTGGAAGGGAAACAACATCCCTGTGTTATGAAGGAAAAAAATAGGACTCCTGTTTCTCTCTGGAGCCAGGTATCTTGCAGAAGAAGCATGTGGAGGTGCAATAGAACGAGGCTTAAAAAAGTGAAAGTTATGTAGATTTTGTTTTCATTTTTAAAGGGAGGGGAGTGGAGTCGCAGTGTCACAGATCTGGGACGGAGCTTCGGGGCAAAAGTCTAGCTCCTTTGAATTTTGCGGCATAGCTCCACTTCGCCCTTTAGTTTTGGAGTGAAGGGCAAAGCAGCCAGCACTCATCAATACCTTTTCCCAGCAATGCACTGTATCTTAACATGTTTATAAAATGGGCTCTTTTCCACACCCACATACAATTTGTGCTGCAAAAGCACTGGTGTCATACGTGTTGGTTGGCACCACAACCAATCCTTTTTATTTCTTATTGTGAAAATAATTATTTGGAGCTAAGTTGTTTTTTTTAAAGGTATTAATACCTTCTCAAATCAGTCATTAGAGCAGGATGACAGAATCAAAAGGAAATACAGACATATTGTGTCTGCACTGTACATGAATAAATAGTAATCAAAAATCGAAATAAAACCTTTCTACAGAATTCAAGCAAAAATTACTATTTTCCAGTAATGTTAGCAGACTCTTTCTTCCAGAGGAGGGTAGCTTTAGGATGATATAAAGTCTGTAAAGAAATATAAATGCAATCTCAGAAGGGATGTTTCTACTGCAAATGCTTTGATCTCCATTAAATTTCTTGTCAGCAGGCATCAAAAATGACATAATAGGATAGAGTAGCATTTAGCTAGCTGAAATACATATATATTATTACTTGACTTTGAATTTTGCACAAACTCCAGGGCTATCTAAACCCTCCTACATTTTTCCTACTTTAAAGGCCCTTCATTACCATCACAGCAAGAACATGCATTTTAGATCTCAAAAAAGGCTGCGTCTCTGTCAGAGCCCTGTCTGATAGGTTGATGTTTTCAAATTAGAAAGAAGCAGCAGCTACAGGGCTGCTGACACACTCTCCTGCAGCACTAATAATGTTACATTTATCATTTGTCAAGTACATTTACTGCTTGTCCAGGTGTCGCAGAAAAGTGAGACCCAAAGGCGTGGGTTTGACCTGTGGGGATGTATCAAACTATTCTGCCGGGGGCATCAAATGGCTATTGTAGCTGTAATGCCAGACAGAGTTACAGCTACAGGGACAGGCCACGACGTCTTCTGCAATATTATGTGGGTAGAAGGATAACAGCCAGCTTTTATAGTCCCCCAGTAACATGGACATTGCCTCCCCATCAATTTAAAAGCAATACGTGATATGGCGTTGGTACATCCAGAGTTAAAGATGCAGCATTCCTGAGCTTTTCACTGTTCTTTCCACTAGAGCACATAGCTTCTTCCAGGCCTTTCCACGAGGCTTCCTTCTGCAATTTCCCATTTGATCATGGCACAAACCTTACTTCTCTTTCTATGAAATCTGCTGAACTCGAAGCTAAACTCAGAGGCAGATTCCTATAAAAACTGCCACGGCCTGTGTTTCTGTCAGTGTTTATTTAGTGAGAAACTTCTCTGCTATGATTTAAAGCTGTGTTGGCAAATTAATCATTTAGAACTTTGTTCATGTAAGAACAGACATTTTTACTGTGAAGGTGGTTGAACACTGGAACAGGACACCCAGAAATGCTGTGGGGGTCTCCATCTCTGGGATGTGGCCCTGAGAAACCTGTTGTAGTTGGCCCAGCTCTGAGGAGGAGGTTGGATTAGGTGATGTCCTGGTACCTTCCTGCCTCAACCAATTTGTGATACATGAAGTTTGTGAGCACTGTGTGATTGCTGACACTGCACTTTCTGTTAATTTATAAAACATTGTCCAAACCCCCCCCTTGTAGTGGGATTCACTTGCCTCAACATGCATGTACAGTACCACTTGAGATGTCCTACAGTATCTCACTCAGGCTCTGACTGCAGTTCTAGAAGGGAAGGATCACTCATAAACATATGGTTGCACCTGCCAACTCTGAGCAGAACTCTTAGATGCCCTGGAGCTCCCTAAAACTGTAATAACCCAGTGCTTAATGAATTATCAGGAAATAATAAATGGCTGGTCAAGCAAGTTCTACTGCGGGTGGAGCCATTTGATTGATACTTCCATATTTTAGTTTGCAGTGACGATTTAACTCATAAGTTCAAAGGCTTCACTGTGATGAACGAAACTGAGAGATACGAGGCCCTCAGGCACTGTCGCTATGTGGATGAGGTCATCAGAGATGCACCCTGGACGCTGACACCCGAGTTTCTTGAAAAACACAAGGTACGTTCCTCCCCTTATCCCTCCCTCCCCTGTATAGACTGACGGTTGAAGATAACAGCAAGCCTGTGAACCTGTATCAGGTGGAGTAAATTATTTAATTTGGTTAACTCCAGTCACTGAAATTAGGAATGCTGCATTGCTTGCCTTATCCTTTGTCAGAAAAAGCTGTATTTCTCTTGCCTTTTTTTCTCAGTGTGCTGAGGTGATTTCTCAGAATGCTGGGGTGGTTTCTGAATGGCAAAATAGCTCTAAAGAATCATCCATAAATTGTCATTCAGGAAAGGAGATCATGAGGAGATAGTAAAGTTACCATGTCATCACTGAAGCCCTAATAAAGTCCTGAATTAAAGGCACATTTCCAATTAATGTCAACAGGTGCAATAACTGGCCAGGAATACATAAAAATACAGCGTGTCCTCTAAAAGGCAGAATACGATTTCTTACATGCCATCGACTGTCTTGCAGTACATGTCTTAACAAAAGCGTAATTAACTAGTGTCCACATCACTGGGTGATGAATGGACAGCTGTTAGGTGGGCTGGTGCATACGCACAGCCCTAAGGAGACAGAATCAATAATCCTGCCTCCGTGGTTTTGCGAGTAAAGGCTTTGCCATTTGACTTAGCTCTTCTGGTAACAGTAAAAGCAGATACAGCTGTCTTAGGTTTTCTACAGAACATCACACAGAGAAAGCCAGAGCAGTGTGTTCATGACTGTTCCTGGAGACAAGCTTTCTGTACTTTCCTAACTGATCATAGAACATAGTAGTTTTAGGCCTAAATCTAGTGCAATATTCTAGGTGATGGCTTTAGGATGGGAATGTCAAAAGCAAGTCAGCTGAAGTCAATAAAAGAGTTGGTCCTCCACAACGACCCCTCATTGAACCAAAATTCAGTGATGGTGGCATGTGATTCTTCTTCTGTTCACTGGCAGATTGACTTTGTAGCCCACGATGACATCCCGTACTCCTCCGCTGGCTCGGATGATGTATACAAGCACATAAAGGAGGCAGGTAAGGGCAACTTCACACTTTTAGCACCTTTCTTTTCAGCCTTGGCTCAAATTCTTTTACTGCCTTTTGACCACAACAGCTGAGAAGGAAGCAGCAGAGATAATACTGCATTCTCGTACGCCCTCACAGTAGGCATTGCTGACATCAGCAGAAAGATTGTTTGCAAAATCACAATGTCCTTGGCTGAATTCTTGCCATAACCCCCAGGAAACCATTCAAATCTATCAAAAAGAGGCCCCATCTTTTTTCTCTTTTTTTATTTAAATGATTTTAGGTTGCTCAACTAAGATCTCTGAACTAATAAAAACAAGTTCGGTTCCCACAGCAGCCCAGCCAACTGCAGCGACTTGTTGGTAACCACAGAATGATGACTCCTTGACACAGAACAGTCTTTAATATGGGAAGGCACACCGTCAGCGTTCAGGAATCATTAGGATCCACTTGTGATTTGCACTGAGGGTCTTTTCACTACACTGGCAGGTGGTTTAAATGAGTGCCAGAGTAATTAATTGGCATGACCATTTAGCTATTTGGCTGACTGCAGTATTGAATGTGAACATGCTGAAGTCATCAGGAGTTTGTCTCTCTCTGGTTCATGCAAACTGAATTAAATGTGAGGAGACCATGTTTAGGCACATTTGCAGGCAGCAGCTATCCCAGCACAATGAGCAGTGCAGGAGTAGGAACGGGTCATTCCTTTCTTCTACTGCTCCTGGAGGTGCTGCTTTGAACACTGGGGAATCCATCCTCTTCCAGGTCTACAAAAATGTATTTTGGACATATAAAGAATTCCAGAGCAAATCTGCCTGCTGATAATTTGTAGTGCAAAGTGACATTCTCAAGCTATACAAGGACAGCAGTAGGCCAGGTACTGACCTGAGCTAAAAGAATAAGTTTTTTATAGCAGCAGTTCTTGATTGCTTTCCAAACGCAGACGTCACTGTGGTGTCAGACTCACAACCCTCCTTTGGGAACTGCTTTTTCTACAGCTTCAGAGCCAGCACCAGCTTCCTTTACTAGGCAATGGGACAAACATGCCTCTGGTAAGGACAGGTCACTGAGGGACACACAGACTGCGTGCAGGCTGGGAAGCTATTTTGACTTAGGCCTATAAGGTGCCGAGTTAACAGTACAACAGAACAGGCGCCCTCGGTGTCACTCTTGTTACAATTCTTGTTATCAAACTGAGCTGGAGTGTGCCCAAACCTGGCACATCTTCCTCTGCCTTTGTTAGGAGTGGGTGTAATGCGCGTGCATCCTTATGAGGCACTCAAACTTTGCACAACAGAATATGAGCTGACAGCTTCAGAGACGCGTTCTGTCCTGTGTCCGTCACTGCAGGATGCTGGAGAAGTGACTTCAACCTTGTATGACTGAAATCTGTTAGATGTAAGATGGGAATAATGTTACTTGGGAAGGGCTTTGAGTTCTAGTGGCATAGTAGTGCTAACGTTCCAGAACAACGTTATGACGGTAATGAATTTCCCATAGGGCATTTTGTTTTATACAGACCAATGCTGTGGATGCATCTGTGCTTTTTCCATAGTTCCATTACTCTCATTTTCCCACACTGAGTTGTTAGCAAGCAGAAAAGCAAATGGGAAGTGTGGAGCTGTTCGTGTAGATTCCCACGGACTACTATTTCCCCACTCTAGTCAATGGGTGGGAGAGTATATGGACGGCTGGGAGCTGTGCAACGGTGTGCTCACTAAACCTCTGTACATTTGTGAACAATTAGGTTTGAAAACATCAATCAGTCTAACACGTGGAGCCAATGAAAGCAAAATCAGTGACTAAAGGTGATGGTCTCACATGTGGCTTTGTCCGCTTACTGGAAAACAATTCAGCACTTGGCTTAGCAAGGGTAGGGTTTGGGTTTTCTTAATGAATTCTTGTAGCTCCTATCGATAGAGGTTTTTGGCTTAAAGTGGGTTCCAAAAATAGTTTCCTGAGTGACTAAAGCATGCCTGAAAAGCGTGATCAGGGAACCCTCGCTGCTCACGATTAAAACAATCTATTTTTGAGCAGAATAATAATTAGAGTTCATAAAGAGAAGGTATCACTTATCATTTAGTCACAGGAGGCTGCTAAGCTTCTTGATTCCTTCACCAGTTCTTTTTCTAACCCTGTGAAATTGGCTAGCAATGCTGCCTACTTCAAGTGAATGTGGGAAGACTAGTTTGTCAACAGCTATAGCATCCTTTTAAGACAAGGAACTTTTTTTTCCCCCAAACCATTTCCAGTCTTAACTTATCTCTCTCTCATCAGCAGCTTAATTTCGCAATTACGTGTAAGTGATGGAAGTAATTTTGGTAGCCCTAAATAACTACTAGAACAAGGTGAGCTAGTATTCTGCTATTACTGCCTTTGTAACTTGCTTTAACAGGTTAAGTGAGCCTGTCTAGATGAGGAGCAATATATTCCTCAGCTATGCTATGCTGAGGAATATCAAGCAGTGTTAATAAATTGCCAGTTTTATTAGTTGGAGAAGGGAGAGTGATTGTACAACCCCTTAACATGGCCAGGTGTACATGAAATGGGCTGTAGAGACTGATGGCCTGTCCTCACGGTACACATCTCCACATTTGTTCACACCACCATGACTCGCCTCCTTCCTGTTACAAGCTCCCAGCACTTCCTGGGTGTTTCCATCTCACGCCACAGTGCAGAGTGTACATCTCCTACCTCAAGGTGCTCCGGGGCTTTGGCCCGTGGCTTGTTTTACCACTTTGCTCTACTCAGCAGAACAAAGACTGTCAGATGGTGCAACACAGAAATGGAGGGGAGAGTGGAAACACGCTGGAGAGCAGCAAACAGCCGTTCAATAGCGTGAGTGGAGGCCAACTGCTCCCCCCCAGCCTTCTATATAACGTTAAATAAGGGCTGGCTCAGGAGCCAGTCTGCCTTCCTGCATCACAGCTGACACCATGCAAGTTCTAGCCTTTCTGCAGGCTGAGGGAAGATGAACCATGTAGCAACCTAGTGCCTTTTCTAAGCTCATACGTGAGGGAGATAAAATAAACTAGGACTAAGATGGCCAAAATTGCAATCGTCTTGACTATGGCTAGGCATTTTTGTATCCATTCTCAGCTACCTGCCACAGTGCCCGGTCCTGCCGTGCTTTCCCAGCTGGCTTTCTTTTCCCACTTTGCTCAGGGATGTTCGTACCAACGCAGAGAACTGAGGGCATCTCAACGTCAGATATCATCACAAGGATCGTCCGGGACTACGACGTGTATGCCCGACGCAACCTCCAACGAGGATACACCGCCAAAGAGCTGAACGTTAGTTTTATAAACGTAAGTACCACCCACAGTCACTTCTCAAACAGCCTCTCGTAGGACCCCAAACGTAGCATACAGGCTAAGAAAGTGTTTTAAAAATAGAAGGCAGAGCTGTGAAGAACTTAACTTAAAAGGAAATGGTAAGCTGAGGATAGTTTTAATTACTCCTATTAATTAGCAGCTTCGTTTCTGTCTTACACTGTCACATTGGTAAGAAAGCTGCTGCTCCCTGTTCTCCTGACATAATAACACAGTAGGAAGCAAATCGAGTCCCCAGCTGCAGTCTTCTCAAACACTGACCCAAGAGATGATCTGTTTCTTTATTCCCATGGTGAGAAGGCAGCACAGAAAGCACAGATTTTGATATCCAAACTTTCTCGACAGAGTGACAAGATAAAAACAAAAACATCCGAGACATGAGATAACTAGAGGAAGCTAAAATCGATTTTAAAGCACAAGGAAGTACGTCAGGAAGTTAATGCTTAAATGATGCTGAAGAGATCAGAAGACACAGTATGTAGCACGACAGGTAGGGCAAGAGTGCTCTTTGGAAGGGTTTCTCAGAAAAATATAGCAGCTCAAGTTATGCAGCTTCCACATACAGAACTGCACCTTGCTCTCCCATAAAGCAGCAGAAATGAAAGTTGGCTTCCCTCCATTTTCTGTTCCGAGGCCCAACTTCTAGTCCCTACATTACTGAAATCTTCATTGTGATTGGGCTAGGTCATAGGTGCATTCCCCTCTTCTCTGGAGCTGGAAAATCCCCTTGTGAAGGACTAAATTGCGTCACGTCATTAGGATTTTATTTACTTGTTTCTCGTTTTGAAATCCGGCAGATAAATGACGGCACACGGCATAAATATTTATTTCGCTGCACGTCTTTTCGGTCTTCTACACCTCTAAACAATTCTGCTCCAGGTATTCCACCCATAAGGTTCACTATTGCAAATATCCCTTAAATTAGGGCATGCTGGATGCCGTGGTGGATCTTAAAGTCACTTTTTAACTATTGTGAGGTTAAGATACTGTTACATATCTTAGGCTTCTTGTCTGATGCTTTCTGAAGTCCCTCTGGACATTTGGTTATTTAGTTTATAGTAAGTAAAACACAGAAATACTACTTTTCACCAGAGGCATTTGTGTTTCAAAATAAAAATTAAAAAAAAAAAAGAGATTTCACTAAGACAGAAAAGTGTTTGCTTCCTAGGTAAAAGAAGGCTCGGTTACTTACTAGGTGCAAAATGAGTTAGGTTTCTTTGGACTTCATTGATTTTGTTTGGCTTTGTGGCCTGCAAAGATGTTTTTTTCTAGTGATTCTTGAGCTAGAATATCCCCCTCCCATCCCCCTCCCCCCAGCCATAATCAGTATGTATTTTGAAAGTAAAGGGTCAATTAAATCAAGTTTGCAGGAAATGAAAAGCTGATAGTGAGTTGTGCTGCTCTGAAGATCATACCATCTCCAGGGGCACAGCTTTAGGTAGTTTTGTATACTGTACTTCTGTGGAGCACAGAAGCATTTCAGAACAAAAAACCTTTAACCCTTGAAGTGTTTTAGAAGCTTGGCCAGGTGCGTCCCAACATTGAGAGCGTCCCAACATTATCTCCTCTTTCCCTCTCTTTGTCTGCGCTACCGAGCAATTAGGAGTTTCTTCTCTTTTCTACAAAGTTTCTGGCCACAAACCACTGGCCTGCGCCCATCTTTCTGTTGCAGTCAGAAGCTCCTGTATGTGCCAGGCTCTGAGGTGAACAGAGTTTTCCTTCTGCTCTGCAGAAGTCTGACCAAAGAGGCATTTGGGACCAGGTCAACATCCAGGCTGGCAATCAGCAGTGGGAAGCAGAGGGAGATTTGCCTTTTGCTTGCTACAAAGTTTGAGCTGTTCATTTCTCACTTGTATCCTTCACAAGGTTCACAAAGTTTTCAAATTTTCAGCTTTGCATTCAGTTTGCAAATGTGTAAAGAGTCACGTAGTGGAATAAAGGTAGTGATTGCGTAAAACGTTATTTTCAGTATGTACTCCCTGCGCTTCCTTACACATACATTGAATTTGTGTATATAAATACGACGTGAGAACAGTTAACCAAGGCCACGTGCATTACGATACGTTCATGAGATGTTTTTCTTCTCCTCTACTTTCAGTGCCTAAGTATTCCCAAATCCCTACATATTAATCTCTGTCCACACTTTTAAAACAGGAAAAGAAATACCGCTTTCAAAACCAAGTGGACAAAATGAAAGAAAAAGTAAAGAATGTGGAAGAAAAATCAAAAGAATTTGTTAACAAGGTGGAAGAGAAGAGCCATGACCTCATTCAGAAATGGGAAGAAAAGTCCAGGGAATTTATCGGCAACTTTTTAGAGCTGTTTGGACCTGATGGAGCTTTGGTAGGTGTTCTGCCATCCCCAGAAGTCTGAGTGTTGTTTTTTTTATTATTATTATTTATCCCCTGTAACACAGATCAAGAGCAAATTCTTTTGCTGTAGCCCTTGTTTTGAAAGCCAGCAAAGTAGGCTAATGCCAAACCTGCTTGTTTAATCCAATAATGCATGCCAGTACTGCAGCAGGAGGATTTGCCATGTCTGTCGCTTCTTCGGGACAACTTCTATCCTTATTGTTTATAGAATATTTTTTTACCAGGGTGATGCCTTGCTGTGAAATAAGTTGCAGTGCTGGGTACGGCGCCGCACTCAGTAGCGCTGCGTAACAGCCACGTACTAGCAAGCAGGGTAGCGCAGTCTGCTTTCCCCCTTAGCACTAACTGGGAGCACACAGACGTCAGAGAGAAACTATACCCTGAAGCTGGTGAGGGAAACAGCAACGCTGAAAAGTTCAGTTGTTCCATTCGTTCTCTGCATTCAACAATAGAAAGTGACAAATATCTAACTTTAAAAACTACCGATTGAAAGTTCTGAGAAATGATTGTACTTGTCTAGTGGCCAGGGTCACCTGACTGAGTGCCGAGAAGCACTTTTGAAGGAGTCCATGGTATGTGCTAGCGCCCCAGCGCCCATTTACCAAGAATTTGCAGTGATTTGGGAGGGCAGCTGAGAGGCTGAACAGTATCGTTCTGGGGAGAAACCCAAAGGCCTTAATTGCTCAAACTAAAATCACGCAATGAGAGGGTGAGTTGGTGACAACCCAGAGCCCCAGAACAGTCCTGGCCTCCTTTTTTCATTTCTGATAGCCTGTCAGGCATTCAGCAGCTTTGTTTTGTTGTAACACTTCCTATTGGTAGCTTGAAGCCAGCAGCGAAGCTTAATTTGAATGCAAAAGTTGCCATTTGTTTGTACGGAACTTCTCAGCCCTTCTTGGTGGGTGTTGGTCCTTTCCCAAGCAGCGCCCTGTGCAGGGGCTTTCTGGCGAAAGCCCAGCCCCCAGCCAAACCCCTCAAGCCAGGCACGAGCCCAGATGTGGTGTTTCAGTTGCAAGTTCCAAGCGAAGCTTTGGCTCAGTCGCAGGAAATGTGTGGGAGCAGGGAGGCGAGCAGCAAGCGATGCAGAGTAAGCTGAGGGGAGAAGAGTAAGACACATACTCAGCAGAACAGCAGGCTGCTTCAGAGGCACTTTTCCACACTGTGGTGTGCAGACAGGCAGCTCCCTCCCCACTTGAAAGCAAACCCTTTGCAAGAGAATTGCGCACAGCTTTAACTGCTTATGGATTACAGCTGGAGACAAAACGTCAATAGAGGAGGCAAGCCAGAAGAAAACAGTTTGGGACTGGTGCGAAGGAGGTACTGTTGGGGTAGTTTTAAAAAGCCAACACACACATAATGGTCTCTCACCTTACTTTTATCAGCCCATACTTGAACACCACAGCAGCATGAATAGCACACTGTGTTGGAAGGATCTCAGCAGAGCTTCTGCTTATAGACGAACCCTCGGCCTTCTGGCAAGTTGCTCACTAGTGGGATCATTTTCCTTTGGAAAGCAAAGACTAAACTCTCTTGATGAGTAGCCCAGGTTTAGCTGCATTGACCACATCCGCACCAAGAGGGTGCTGATCGCAAGTCAGCGTTCCCAATGGGGAGATGGGCCTATGGCCACAGGCGCTGAACAAACAGAATGCTGACAGGTCGCGTGAAGCCCACAGGGGCTGGGATGAGCTTGGTTGTGCAGAGAGAAGAGAATTTCAAAGCCTTGATCCTATTACTTTGCTGCACCCCCTCAACAACACACACTGAGAACATTTTAAAAAACCTTTAGAGATAAATATTTTACGGAATTCAATTTGCAAGAGAAAAGCTGCTCCGTGAAGGTCTCCTGAGGGGACGTTGGGGTGTTTACTGAGGTAGTGTCCGCAGCACAAAGCGGGAAATCTGATGCAATCAGAGACCTTTGCTAAGAAAAAGCCTGGAAGTGTCGAGAGGAGTGAAATCTTGTACTCTTGCAGGAAAAGCATCAGTGACAGCGAGCTGAAAGGTGTTGTGGCTTTTTTAAATCAGTTTGAGCCTTGCAGCAGGAAAGACTTTTAAAATAATGATAACTTGCTATTAGTGTCAAAACTGTTATTAACATTAATTTGCCGTATCACAGTTAGTTAGATGTTGCTTTTAATGTTGACATTAAAAGTACAGGAATCGTTATGGGCATGCTAGCTTCCTAGATGAGCAATTTGCATTCCATTAATACGCTATTATTATTTCACAAATAGTCATTATAATCTGCTTTATGCTGGCATCAATTTTCTAAAAGTGAGGGCCACGTAACCCACAAAAATCCAGCAGCTTCTGGAAAAGGTGAGAACGTCAGTTTCCGAACTGCAAAGGTGTATGCGACTCGCTTACAATTTAGCCCACCTGTACAAGTCTCCGTGCGTATTTTTCTGGGAGAGTCACAGAGGTGTCAGAAACAACAACAGTTAACGTGGCATGAAACTTCTGCGCTGGCTTGAGCGAGCAGCACAGCACAGCCTGGTCCCTCGTGGTCGACACGGGGCTCCGTGGAAGCAGAAAACAGTGGGACTAAATTCAGCCCATTTCAGACATTTAGGAGCAGACAGCTGCACTTCAGGTTAGTGGAGAGAAAGCCAAGCTTACAGGACAAAGCTTACGTTGCCCCGTTGGTGCCTGTTTGGTGAAGCAGAGGAGCGTCAACGTGTAGGCAATATAATGTCCTTTGCCCAGCTCATGTAGGACGTAGGTGTCAGCACGGATCCCACACTAAACAGCATGAATGCTACAACAAGCCACAGAATCTGGTAGTGGGAAAAATATACTTGCCCAGCAATAGCTGGCCAAAACCAGTCTTATCTGAACTGGCTGTACCTGAGCTTGCTTGAACCAAGGCTTTGAAATGCTCTTGCTGTCTCTCGGAAAGGTCCAGACCCCAGCCCTGTCTAACCCTCCGGTACGTAAAGTGGGTCCCTAACTGGTTTTATTAATCCAGCTCCAGTGCCCAGAGCCCCCCGCACTAGGAACACTTGGCTTGTGAAGACACAGAGGTGTGAGTTACCCTGCTGGGGGTGAGGAGGGTCAGTCCGGAGTCAAATGAACGATGCTGCTGCCACCCCCGGCAGCTGTCAGTGGTTTAGCCAGCAAGCCTGGTGCCTCAGGCACTGGTGGAGGGGCGTGAGCACATCGGTCTGAACTGGGGCGGGGAAAGGACCAGGGAGGAGGTGTCCTGTGGCTCGGTTGAGGGACTAAGCAGGCAGGTGGGGTTCTCCCTTACAGCCCAGGGCACAGCCACGTGCCTGCTGCCAAGGGGGCTATGTAGAGCAAAGATGGGCAGGGAGCGGTCAGGCTGGGCTGCTCCCGTCTCCCCCAACACCGGTACCGCAATACCATGAAGCATCGCAGTGTTACTGAGCTTTCTGAAACAGCTGAGAGGTGTCAGGGGCAGGAGGGAGTCAACATTTTGTGCTTGGCCAGGATAAAAAAAATATTTCATGTCCAAGACCATGCTTTTGGTGAGGGTTATTTTCAGGGCGAGGATGAACCAACACAATGGGCAAACAACTGGCGGATGGGCTGGGCTCAAAGTTTATAGCAAACGGGGTTGGAGCAGGCTGGCAGAAATCAAATGATTCTATGAACAGAAACTCAACTTCTTTCGCTGAAACAGAAGTTTTGCACTCCTACCACTCAGTTTCAACAGGCTGCAGGGCTCTGCCAGCACGGATGACATCCTCACAGCTTTCAGCAGCACCAGCCTTCCCCCGTCTGAACGCCTCCCTTCCGTGGCAGGCTGACTGTATGTGGCAGGAGCAGCCACTGCTGGCTGTGCAGATTTGAGGAAGTTTTGCCTGGTCTGGACCCAGGGGAGGCACAGCCCAGGGGTCTTCATGCATGAGAGCACTGCTGAGCTTGCCTGCAGGCAGGAGCTGCTCCGTCACCTGCACTGCAGCAAAAGCTAAACAAGCGAAAAACAAAAGCTAAAAAGCTAAAAACTCTACAACAAAGCTAAAGGCCCACGGGGTAAAAACACACTGGGTGAGGGAGCTCACAGAGGAACACTCAGGTTTGTTGTTTGTGCTTGATCCTTAACACCCTGGATCAGCCCAGAGCAGAAACCTGATGGAAAAACCACGTTTGCCACTCCTCTGGCAGGAAGTACTGAGCAAAGAGTGAGAGGGGCAGCCCTGTGCTCCCTGGCTGGAGGAAGGACAGCACAGGGCACAACAGCTGCAGGTAGGGAAGGGGAGGAGGAACCAAGCTGAGAAAGCCTGGGGACCTCGGCTGCCGCAGCAGCATGCCCAGCACGTGTTCTGTGGAAGCGTATTGCTCTCAGGTAAATTCACTGTGCTAGAGATGGCTCTTCCATTCCAGCTGAGCATCACCTACGAGCCAACTTCCAGTACTCCAGGCGAGGCGGAGAGTTCTTGCTCCCCCTTTCCAAGAGCAGCAGCGAGTCGCTCTGATTTTGCGCTTTCAACGTGAAGCCTGCAGCAGCCGTGCAGCACGAGCCAGGCCTCCTGCAACCCGCTCCCAGAGCCTGACGGCAAGGCCACACCGGCACCAACAAGCAGCAGCATTTGCCTTACTGCAGCCGCTCACCTGACTGAAAAGTGGGGCTGCTGCTCCCCGCCAGCTCCAGCAGGTCCCCACTTGGCTTTGCAGAGCAAACGACAATAAAGCCCAAAGCAGAACACACGGCCTGCACGCGTTTCTCTTCTTAATAGAGGGCTGAACTCTGGCATTCCTTCCCTTGCTGGGGAAGCGGCTGCCAGTATTGGGCAGGCACGGGGCTGCCTCCCTTGGGGAGGGGAAGAGGAGGAGAGGTGTCTGCTGGCCAGGAGGCTCAGCAGGAGGCAGGTGCCCTGTCCCAGCACACTGGGAGGAAAAGGTCCTGGGAACAAGGGGCACGTGGAGCTCAGGCAGAGAGCCAGCTTTTTGAGACAGAATCACCAACACATCTGAAGTCAGCCTGGAGGTCCCTGGGGCTGGCTCAGGACAACACACAGACTTTTCCCATACCAGGGTTGTCCTCACTAAGACAAAAGCCTCATCAAGTAAAAACCAACTTAGTACGAGCACGGTGTAAGAGGCAATGCACATCTGGGATGGGCTGGCTCTGTTTCAGAGCAGAAGCTGGTTTCTCTGCCCTCCCCGGGTGAGAGGAGCCACACGGAGCAGCCCGTTTGCCCACAGACACCTTCCCCTCTGTGCCTTACTCACGGAGCACCTCTCCCCTTTGTTTTCGCAGAAGCAGATGTTCCAGGAGCGAAGCGGCCGAATGCTCCAGGCTTTCTCTCCGAGGCAGAGCCCAACCAGCAGCCCTACGCGAGGCCGCTCCCCGTCCCGTTCACCATCCCCGCCCTGGGTCTTCAATAAAGCCTCCCCTCCCTCTTCTCCAAAAGCTGCCTCCGCCTCCCTCAGCAGCATGAGCGAGGGGGACGAGGATGAAAAGTAAAATAAAGATATATTTTTTTAACCATGAGACAGAAGAACAAGCTATGAACTCAACCGCTGGATGGGGAGAAGCACGAGGACCACCTGGGGTCCCTCTGACAGCAGGGAACGTGCCCTGGGAGATGTCGAAAACAGACTGGAGCACAGCAAGGGAGATCAAGGAAGAGCTGATCCCATCCCTGCTCCCTCGCGGTGCCTGGAGGCCCCACCAGCAGCGCTTGATGGCGCCGTACTGGGGACTGGCAGCAAAGCACCCGCCTCCGCGCACGTCCTGTCCTCCCCAGCGCTGCTTTCTGCCCCGCGGGCTGGCCGGGCCGGCGGGACCTGCGCCGAGCCCTCAGGCAGCGCGGGCAAAGCCACGGCCACGGCAGCTGTGTCGGGCCCTGCTAACCCTGAGCTCTTCCAGCACGGGAAGGAAGGGCGTTGCTGCAGCAAACATGTTCCGAAACGGGAAGGAATTTTCACCGCTTTCTTTTTGAATGAAGTCTGCCCAGAGCCCAGACCGTGCCAGCGAAGCGGAGAGCTGCCCGGTTGGGTTTACGGAAGGTCTCTCGATGCATTCAGGCTGTGCAATGTTGCTTGTTGACCAAGCCTCTGTCCAGGGCGTACAGAGAGATTCAGGCTGTGCCGACCCCCTTGGCTTTCTCAGATTGTTCCCAGTGTTCCTAGTGCCTGAACAGCTGCCTGACAACTTCTGTTCTACTCCCCGTTTTTGCACTTCGGAGGCAAGTAAGTAAATGAAGACAGTCCTAACTGGAATGTTTTGCTGTGGGAAATCGCTGCTTTGATGGCTTTTACTGGGGAATTCCAGAAATGCAGGTGGGATCCCACAGCCGAAGAACAAACCTCTCTCCCAGGAACCCTGCTGCTCCCAGACAGGCATTGCCAAGCGACGAGCGCAACAGTGCTACTGTCCTCACCTGCTACTAATCCAATTAGATTTACATTCCTCGTAAAACCCTGAACAAGATGTGTTCATAGACACGCTGCCCCTGCACCGGGTCCCGAGGCCATTCCTCTATCCCAACACAGGGAAGAGGCTGGAAAACACAGCAGAAGTCCTGTAAACGGGATTAGGCATGGGGAATTTTTCCCTCCTGCTGTGACACCCGTCTGTCCCCAGGCAGAACCACAGCGACAGTGGCATTGGCACAGCTTTCCCCTGCCCCTGGTGCTCTGGCTGATCTCCTTCCAGCTTGGCAGCGCGAGGCCTGCCGGCCTGGCTCCGCTCAGTCCCTCAGCCGGCACCAGCGAGGGGGCTGCAGGCCCGTGGGGTTTCTGAGCCTGCGGGCAGCCCCGTCCCTGAGGCTGCCCCGTCCTCCCGTGTAGGAGGCTGCAGGAAGCGCCCAGCCCGTGGTGCTTGGGTTAGGGCTGCAAAGCAGCAGTGGGATTCTGAGCCAGGGCGAAGCCTTGCCCGTATGGGGTCCTGAAGGAAGAGCCCGAGCGCGCCCGGCAGCAGTAACGCTGCTGGCACCAGCGCCTGCCAGGCTGCCTGCCTTCCCGAGGGATGTGCTGGGTGACTGCTTTCCCTCCCTCCCAAGCTCTCCAGACAGGTACATCTCAGCCCCCTGCACCAAGCACCGAACTAGCCCCGCATTTAGTTCACTCCCCACAGCCTTCAGCCCCCTATGGGATAATGGGGTAACCGATTTGCCTTCGGGAACGCTTTGCCAGACCCAGCTCAGACTACCACCAGACCAAGCAGTGTCTCACGGCACTCTTTGTCTTCTGGAGCCCAGCGAGCTCCTCTGCGGAGCTGCACGGAGGCGATCAGGGAACAGGGTGACTGCTGCTTCCAGTGGGCAGTGCAAGGAGAGCGCGGCTCGTCCAGCTGCTGCCAGCTGTGCGCCTGACGGGGCGATGCAATTGAGACCTTCCTCAGCCTTAGGCAACCTGTTACTGTAACTTCACACCTGGGATGCACTCGTCGGTCTCTCTGATCCTTTGCAAGTCTAAGTCTTCCCATCACAACCCGCTCCTCCACCGTGGAACCGTCTGCTCTCTACTGGTGCTGTTTACACAACGAGCCATGTCCAAACGCAGTGGAGGTGGGCAGGTTGTTCTTGTTCTGAGTTCCACTGTTTGTTTGAATTCCATAACGCTTTCTGTCCAGCAGCCCCTGTTCAGCAGTTTGAGCGGAAGACAGCATCCACGACTTGTAAATAGGACCTGGAGAAAAACTCAGCGGCGTAGCGGGAGCTGTTTCTCAGTCACAGGTGGCTACCCCGTGACAAAGCCATATGCTGTACCAGGCGTCCTCCTCACGTTTAGGACATCAAAGCTGAAGCCTTTCCCCCGCTGGTACAGGCACCGAAATCCACACGCTTTCTCCAGCAAACCAGAACCTCATTGTCTTTGGACACGTGGAGGGCGATTTTGCACTTCTGAGTCATGGTTGGGTTTTATTTTTCATGAGAGTTGCTTTAATTCAGTCCTATTTATCAGCCAAGCTCCACATGAAAAATAAACAGCGTACAACAGATACACGCCGCCTCTCACCTTCATTTCCCAGCGCGCCCAGACGCACAGACAGCCCCTGGCCCGACCCGCCGGCAGCAGTTACCTCTCGTACCTCCGTCCTCGCAGCCCAGGGCTTCACGCCCTCGCCAGCGCCACCCGAGCAGCCTCTCACGCCGCTCTGTGCCGAGGGGCTCCCCGCTGCCCCCCTGCCCCAGCGCAGAGGAATCAGGGCCTCGCCGTGTGAATTCCTGCTCCCAGATGTTAGGAGGCAGCAGTGCTTCCATAACCCTCCTGCTTCCGAGCCCCAGCTGTGGTGCTCCGTGCGTGCCAGGTCTGTGCAGAAGTGCGAGAGCAGCCCTGGGGCAGCTCCTGGGACTTGACTCCAGCTGAGTCAGCCTGACGGCTGAACGCCCCTGCTTCTTTCCTTCCCCTTCGTCCTTCCTGTAGGAAGTAAGTTCTTGCTGCAGCAGCTGCAGAAAAGTCAGTCGGTTGCGTTTTGTTTTTCGGTTGCTTTGCAGTTTTGTTGGCAGTTTTTCCCCCTTTTATTATTTCGACTGTCTTGCCTCAGGTGGGGAGAAGCTCAGCCAGCAGACCAGGTTTCCGCACTTCCCAGCTGAGCCGTTTTTAACCATGGAACAAGTCTCAAAGTCGGCCAGCACAGCAGAAGGGATTTTCTGCAGTGCAACACAAAGAGCTCGTGCCAGCTCCTGTGTAACACCTGAGTATTTGCTTAGTTCTATACCCCGACATCATCTAGGCGTGAAATACTGTGTAAGCTCGCTCACGCAGATGATTTAACTCACAGTGCTCAAGCAAGGTAAATGAAGCATTTAAAAAACGTTACTGTGTATAGGAAAAATTATTTCCAAATACTGCAGGGACTGAGTTCTCCAAAGGAAGACAATATTTAGAATAGCACAAAACAGCACCAACAGGTGGAAGCTAAGACAGATTAACAAACACCAGGCATTTCAAATAAAGCTACAAGTAAACCAGATGCTTTATCACAGAGTGTCATCCTGTCTTCCCAAGGAGGTGGCTCGGCGTGAGGGCAGCCATCCACTTACCATGGCCGGGACATCCCCAGCATCACCGTGAGCTCTCCTCGCCTGCTTAGCTCCCCGTGGAGCTGGTGCTGCCCTGATGGGAGGAGTCCCATCGACCTAATGGGACCCCGGTACGCTGTGGTCACGCCTGGTGCAGCCGACCTCTGATCTCCTCTTAAACAGAGCTCCGCTGGGCCCCCAGCACAAGGAGGACGCAGAAGTATTAGAACGAGGGCCACGAGGATGCTCAGAGGCATTACGGCCTCTTCAGCGCACCCTGGAGTTTTTAAGTCTAACCTATCATTCTCTCACCCTACCCTCTCATTCTCCAGCCATGCTTCCCTACAAACAAACCCTGTTTTTCAGTATGATAAAGTAACTGAGCTGCAAAGCCATCATCCACTTTGGAAAAGTGGATTAATTATAACCGACTCTGTACAGCTGAGAAGTGGCTGGCTTTCAAAACCAACAGGTATTTTATGGTATGCCATTCGAGCCTCTACATTTTTCATTTAAAAATTAATGCATAAAACCCGTAGGAGCCCAGTTACTCAGTTACTTCACTTTTTGCCCAAACTTAGAACATTTGGTATCATCAGTTTAAAAGCTAAAAAGCTGCACCGTTAACAGTGCCCTAAGTTGTACTGCTGTAACACATGATTAAAAGCCAAATGCCAAAATTAAATATGGAAAATTAAATATCCCTTACAGACAAATTTGTCCCCCTCCTGCTTTGGTTATCTAAAAGGTCCCTCGTGAACGTGTGTGCTATTTCAGAACAGAGCAAGGACGTTTTAAATATTCATGATTTCACATGCAAATAGAAAAGGGCAACACATACTGTGTAAGAATTAATAGGATTTCCCTGCTGAATTTGCTGGCTCCAAGTGAAACATTAAGCCATCAGCACAGCAAGTTTGGTTTTGTTGGTGGTGGTTTGTTTTTCCAGAGTACCTGTTGTTCCATGAATTCCCCAGCACATAGGTGCATCAAACACACTGAGAACACAGATCAGCGAGCTCATGGTCTGTATCTCTTAAAGAAATATGAGGAAAAAAACAATGGTATCAGGTCAAACAGCTCTATTCTAGCGCTTTTTGCCTTCCTGTTTCTGGGAATTCAAGACAATTCATCATTAGTTACAGACAGAAACTAGACAGAGGAGCACGAGGCAAGTCACAAGTTCAATAAACTGCAGGTAGCCATTATGCAAAGGGTGGTCGCGCTGCCATGCCACAGCTGACTTGGCACACCACCCGAATGCAATCAGACCTGCAGTGCCCCAGATGATCTTATTTTTCTGCATGCTTTACCTAGCTGCTCAACTGTTTATCCAGAAACAAAAAGTTAGAGATGAGCTATATATAGTCAAGCACTGACAGCTGTATCAAGCAGCTTGACAAAATGCTTTCACGTGTCATTAAAAACCCAGAAACCTCAGTTCTCTTCCTGTAAAACGCAGCGTTTGGCAAGTTGGTATTCCTCCCCATGAAGCGTACCAAGTAACGGCAAGACAAAACGTACTGAAATATTCCAGAACAAAGCACAACTCCAACTCCTCCATGCTTCATAAGTGGCTGGTAATGTATTTGTGAAAAAAATTGTATAATTGTTGAGTTTTATAATGCAGAGCACCTAGCTACTGTACTTAGTGCATAACATAGCAGGCAGTTTTTAAGCATTACTGCATCATACAAGGGACACCAGTTTACTTTTCTAAAAATAAAGAAGAAAAGACACAATTGTTTCCTTGCTGGGAAAGCTTAAACTTTAGCTCACCAGCATCTAGAAACACAGAGACCACCACACAACCGTGACCGACCACCTCACACGCGCACACAAAAATCCCGGTTCCTTTAACCAAATGCAAAGTAACCACGCCTCAAGTGCTGGTCCTCCACAGCCCCAGGGGCTGTACCAATTAACCACTTAGCTCTGCGAGTATCCCGTTGTGTCAGACGGTGAGCAGTGAGGAAGTACAACACATTTATCTAAAGTGTCAAAATTTCCTTTCTGATGAACTTGTTTCAGATCTAGCAACTGACCAACTTGAGCTTTGTTACTTAAGGAAGAAGTTAGTTTTCTTACCTCGTTGTTCTGAGAAAGGAGCAATGAATTCTAGCTAAGGAGAGAGGGTAAAACAGGTTAACTCAATTTTCTGAGCTCAGATTACAAAACAATAAAAAAAAAATGTTTTATCCCAAGATACTTTAGGCTCCATTTTCCCACCCGCCCCCCACCTTCTCCCTACCCCATGTCCCCCAGGCTGCCAAGCTGTAGAAACCAGGACGCCTGCCCGTGTGGAAAAAGAAGTAAAACAGTTTGCAAAACTGATGGAAGCAGAGTAATTTCTGCAGTGACCAGTTTTTCAAAAAGGTCTCCCGTATGCGCTTTTGCATTTCCATTACTCCACAGAAAGATACAGCTTCAGATTTACGCTCTGTAAAGAAAAAATTCTTACATTACAGATTTCTACGCAAAGCGTAGTCCCATTTTGTTGACTACAGAGCTGTCGTCTTCGTAAGCACTTTGGTGTCATGTTCTTAGCACAACAGCAAAACCAAGAATAGTGAAGTCCTGCTACATTAGCACGTGATTCTATCTTTCTAAAAACAAAGCTTTATGCCACAAAAATCATTGAAAGTTAACTGAAATGGCAAAGCTTTAGAAAGATTGGAGTTTCCTGTGAAAATGTGTTCATAAAGCCCAGACTCGTACTTGACAGGAATAAAACTCAGAAGACAAAGTTTCAGATTTCCAGGTGTTTAAGATACTGATACAAAAGAAATCAAATCAAATCCACCGGAAAATTCAGAGTAATACAATACAGAAATAATTGCATTTACGTATAGTTCTAGAACCAACTAAACCATACGTGAATCATGCTTGAGATAACAAATTTTGATGAAAAGGGGTAGAGATGAACTTGGAAACACTGGAATAATGTATCTGTAAGACCTACAGAAATTTCAAACTGCTTTGTGACAAAACAGACAGGAAAGATACTTTTATCTAAAACCACTCTGAGCTCCAAACTGAACGTCCGCCTAAAGGCATGTCCGAAGTTCCCCCGGGCTGCCAAATCACAGGCTAAGCTCCATGGAAGTGTGCAGAACTGAATCAGTCCCTCAGAAGTGTCATCACATAGTTTTTGCATACTTTTATTTGTCAGCAATGACAAGAAAGAAAGGGGAATAAGAGTATACACAAGTGATATACATGGGTATCAGACTAGAAACGATTCCAACACAAAGTACAGAAGACTCGAAAGGCAACCACATGGAAATTCAGCTTCCTGCTCCTCCGGTACAGGCTGGGCTGGGTCCAACGATGCCACGACAGAAGAAAGCAACGCGACAACTCCTGGACAGGACAGCACGGGCCAGCCCACCAGCGACCTGAGCTGGCACCGCTAGAACTCTGTCCCACAGCCAACGCTGGGAACAAATCCACTCGCTTCGTAAACCCCAGTACAAGTGGCACAAGTTTCAGCACGCTGTTAACAGCCCGGCAGAGAAGGCAAGTGTGAAACTGCCAGCGGGTCTCCCAGGTAAGGGCAGGTCTCGCGGAAGAGCCGAGAGTACTGGCAGCACCACGGGGACACTTGGCCCTGCCACGGCCTGTCACCTAGTGCAGGCTACAGACACAGGTATGAGTTTCAAAGGACTGCCCATCTGGCACCTGTCAGCAGCATTCCATCCCAAGGAAGAATTTCAGAAACGAATTTAACAATAGCTTGACAATGTTAGAATTACCACAGACATACCAATCCTACAAAAAACCCTCTAAATTTAAGAAAATGTTCCCTATGCCAACTGTGAGGTCTTTTAAGGCAACTTAATACAGCATTTAAAGTATCTGAACTTTAAACTTCCTTATTAGTTCTTAATTAGAACTTTAGTTACAAAAAAGACTTTGTTTCAAATAAATGTCAACAGCTTAAATCTTGATCCTGAGAACAGATTCACGTAAGGGGGATTACTCTCATAAGCTGTTACTTGTGCAAGTATTTGCAAGGTTCAGCCCTGAAGTCGCTCCACAATTTGACTGCGTTCCCCATTTGCAGTCAAAGTCACCTTTGAGCTCAATAATACATCCTTCTGCCATCACACTACCTTAAGTTCTCAAAACCACTCTTATCTGGTATAATTTTAAGTGACTGAGTACATCAGGAAGAGGAGATGAGGAGCTAGCAGCAACCACAGCATCTGTAGGGGAACTGGGGAAACATGCACGCTAACCGAACTCCTCACAACGGGACGCGGTTAGATAAAGACTAACAATAAACATTTAGTTCATTCTCTACAGAGTGGTTTATATCGATCAAGATCACTTTGCAGCACCAAACATGTAAGGCTCTAGCAGTGCTTATTAGAGGCGAAGGGGGAGAAATGTTTTCCATATCAGTGAGGTCACGGTTTCACCCTAAATACTTAGCCTGCCTTGAGGTGAAGAGGAGATGGCACTACAGTGAAAAATAGTCACTCCAGTTACTTTTTGGACAAAGTGAATGGCTGTTTAAGCAAAGCAAACAAATTCTACATGCCACCGAGGAGAAAGAAAATTACATTATCCAGTTGCAGCAACAAGTGTAGTTGACACAGCCAAAAAGCAGCTTTTGTCCAAGAACACTGGAATTAACATCCACATTCCTTGTGCATGCCTCAAGGGACCTGCCTGGAATGCTGCCCAAGAGGTGGCACAAACTGCAGCAGCACAAAGGCTTTTGCAGTACCACTCCAGACCATCACCGTGAGTTCCGAGACAAAGACTGTGCACCTGTGACCATTTCACCATCTTTCTCATCAAGTGCTGACACCTCAAAACAAAACCTAGAAAAGCAGGGAGCAGAGGTGTATCTCATTTGGAGAGGCGTCACGTCTATTAACATTAAACTAGGCAGGGCGTTACTGTATTATATTCACAACAGATACACCAGAAAAACTAGCACTGGAAGAGAAAGCTAAGCTACTCTGTTACACTGCAACATACAGAAGTTGTAAATTTGTTTCTGTTAATCACTAAACACAAAAGATACACAGCATTTTCACTGAAAACATCTTTTTTCCTCCCTATTTACTGCACCCTTTAATCCAAGACAAGCAGGTTGCAACAGCTTCAACAGGCCACACATCTGAAATCCATAAAAAAGAAACTTTTATAACATCAGAAAATTAAGCCTGGAATTAACTGCCCCCAAATATTAAAGCAAATAGTTGTAACTGATGCTCATCGAAAAGTAGCAGTAAGTGGGAAAAGAACAGTATCTGTAGTCCAACTAGCCATATTATAAACCTATCCACCCTCATTTTTCACGAATACCCATTGGAAAACTCTGGAAGGTCTGCTGCTGGTGCTTCCAAAGACAGTTTCCAGACATACTGCTATGCAGGAACATGGCATGAGGACAACAAGTAAATCATTTATGGCATACCAAAGACCTCCATTGAAGTACAGGCCGCCTGGTCAAGGTTGGAGGGGAGCAATGCTGCTTCTCGCTCATTCAGCATAATGCCCAAGGACAAGCTTTGGAAAATGGGGAAAAAAATGTGTTCCATGTGCTGTTTTCCTGCTCCGAACAGTTTATACCTTAGTTCTTGGAAATAGTTGCCATTTCAGGGGACTTCAGTTCCCAAGTACTACAACATGTTAGTCCCGAAAGCCAACCAACTGGTTTTGAGAAGAAAGTGAAATGACCTAAGATCCTCCACAGACCTTCACTTTGTTTGCTGGCTTCTTCCATTGTTTAGCCACTTCATGAAAAACATCAGTACATTTGCATCCTCTTTCTTCTGTTCCCTCTCCTCTTCATTTATAAGGAGGGTGCCAAAAAGAAGCACCAGGTCAGGATTTGCTACTAGAAAATACGATTTCTAACAAAAGCTGAACTTCAGCTTCTTACACAAACTATCTTGTTCCTTGGAATGTTTTAGGTAATTTTTAGGTGATGTTCCAGGAAAAAAACGATCACATGCAACTGGGAAAATATTAGTTTCATCACAAATTTCTATTTTTAGTAGAAAAACACAACTTAAAATGAATTCAAGAAACAGTAAGAAGTTAGGGGTGAAGGCGGAAGTTAACTGACTACATTTCAGTAGAACTGGAACGTCGGTTGGAAGTCACATCAGCTTGCACCGATTCCACCACGGCAGCAAAGCCACACCACTTGAACATCCATCTGCCTCCTCTGCTGCCACGCCTACAGCCGAAGGAAATTATTGCTCTGGAGATCACACACGCTTACGCCATGTGAAGGCTTCCCAGGGAGTGTTCAGCAAGTCTGGCTGGGGACAGGGCAGCCCAGCGCGCTCCCTCTTCCCACCCGCTGGGCTCCGAGGGGCAGCGCTCAGCAGCCCTCCTGCCACTTCTGCCTGCCGACGGTGTCGCAGCACTGTGCGGGGACACGCACGAGAGAGACCGTGCTAAAGCCAGCTGCCAGCTGCAATGTGACTTCAGCTCACAGTGGACAGAAGCCTACAGAGACTCGAGTCCTGCAAACTCAAGAATTTTGTGCATACACATTCTGGAATGGACTGGGACAGCTGAGAGCACGGGTCTGGGAGTTTTCAGAAAGAAGTGGGTCTACATGTAATTTATTGCTTACAATCCTTTGATGAAATGTGCTATGCAAGTGCAAAGTACTATCATGAGGTTAAACTAAGGCTTTTTGTTTTTGCTTTCTAAAATCTAGCAATTTCTCAGCATTTCCCTGTTTAACTAACAGACTGGTTCTTTACAAAAGTAAATATTGAGAGGAAAAAAAGGACAGCTCCCCCACAATTTCAGTAAACATATTTCATTTTCCGTGCTAAAATCTGCCATGTCTTTCAAAAAAATATCAAAACATCCAGGAGAAAGTAAAGGTGCCATGTTACTTCCATCTCATCTCCTTTACTCCCACGGCTATGTCATCACCAGAACTTCAAAAGCTCACGAATTCTTCTGAAAGGCCATAGTAGCAGAAACAGTATTTGGCAGAGACTTTTGGCACAGACTCGGTGAAGAACAGCTTCCTAATACTCAGCAGTAACCCTTACAACAAATTTAAGAAGATAACACTTAGTTTTGTCCTCTTTAATTTTCTTTTTCTTTCAAATCAGGTATCAACTATTTTGTCCTTCCCATTTCTATGATACTTTCAGTTTCGTTTATTTAGACCAATGACACTTTCCAAAAGCTGGTGTACAACATCTTTATATACACTACAAATTCAGATTACCAGACTGTTGTCAGACATTGAATATATAAATAACTTTGCAAACTATTTACAGGTTTTAAACTAATCAGGTTCCAAGCAACCAACACTCTTAAGGCAAATATGACTGGCTGGCTGGCCTTTCAGACTTCTCTCCCTTCAGCCCCCCCACCCCCCAAGATGACAGGCAATAAACATGAAATTTAATTACCTCCTGCCCCCACACATTGACAGGGCTTTTTGTATGGAGAGATGATTTAATTACTTATGATTTTTCCTTAAAACAAGGAAAAATGCTTAAGAACATATTTGTGTTTCTGTGTCAAGAGAATCATTAAGGTGCATACCAAAAAGTGGAAGTCCCAATCTCTTACAACAACATAATTTTTGTATGCACTTGACAAAAGGTTTTGGGAATTTGGGGTAAGCATCAGTTTAAAGCTGTACAACCCTTTTTAGAACTATGCAGTTATAAGCTCATTAGATATAAGATCTGGAGAGCTCAAAGGGATTTCTCAAAGGGATTTTCTGTAACAGGTGACACTGAGCAAAATAAAACGCAGCAAAGAGTGGATTTTCAAAGCATATGTTTAACTACACTAGAATTTCTCTCTTACACCATATTGCTGTGCAAGATACTGTTCACCAGGAAAAGGGATTCTGCACAATCTGCCAATCCTTACTGGAATAAAAATTGGCACTTAAAACAGTATCTTTTGTTACAACTTTATGTACTTAGGTGCAATCACAGTGCAATCCCTTTTGTCAATGCATGACTGAAGCAACCAAGCGTATTCTGTGAAGTAGGTAGAGTTCACATACCAAACGTGCTTAGTGCCTTCCTGTAAGTCCCAATCATCACTTTGTTCTTACTATTTTTCAATGCCCTGATTAGGTCTTTGTTTGGAAGTAATTAGCTATTGTGGATTGAAGGATTTTGGAACAAAGCAGAGACTTTATACTGAATGCAGAGGTCATCTCCAGCAGAGACAAAAGGTGGCAAATTATCGATTAGCTTTGTATTTAGAAGCATCCCTTGGTTCACTGCTAGGATTGCTCCAGTCATCTGCTTCAGGTGTGGTCTTGTAGTGTCGCCATGCTGACTTATTAAAAACAGGAAGTCTTTCAAATGATTCACTTGAAAGGGCCTATGGAAAAACAAAAGCAACAGTAAGATATCACTTAGAGACACCAAGAGCAAGACGATACTCTGGGGAGTTGTTCCAATAAAACTTGAAAGCTTCTTTTTTTTCGGGGAGTAGTGCCTACACAGCAAGATGAATTTTTTTTGAGTTTTGGTCAGGAATATTTTAGAGAGAGTTGTCATTAATACTTTAGTTAAACATTCACCTTTCCCAATGAGGTCGGACTGTCAGCACACAAATCTGGAAATAATAGTTCAGTCCATTAGTATGCCTTTTTTTTCCTCTGAGAAACACCATGCCTTTTTCCTCCATGCATACACACAGAGGATTAAATGCATCAGAAACTAAAGTTAGTGCAGGATTCCACAGCTTGTTTGCTACACGCAGCAAGGCACAGAGGTAACCCTGAGTCAATGGCCAGTGCATGAGCTATGTGCTACACTATATTCTTTCAAATTCCCTGATGAAATTCAAGCAGATAGTTTTAACTTAGAGCCCCTGACTCCTGAAAAAGGACAATAGGTTCAAAACTATCTATCGCACAATGGTCAAGGACTGCACAGAAAAAAAAAACGTACCAGTCAGGGGTTAGTCAGAAGTCTTGTTTCAGTTTTACTGCAGTCAAAACTCATAGAATCAAAAAGTATTATCCCAAAATTATCTCTTATCACACAGTTGTTAACCCATCATAAGTGCTGAATTTTCAAACAAAAATGCAAAGATCCAACACAGGACTGAAAAAAAACAATCTAAATTAAGCCAATTAGTATTAGTGTCAATGTTAACTTTTATAAAGTTCTGTTTTTTACAATTCTGTGTAATTAATTTGGATAAAATATAAAGAAAATACTGATTACGAATTTGAAAACAAAGAATGAAAAGTTATTAAGCAGAACATCCGCCTGCTATAACTATCAAGTTGCGCTGCCTTGCTAGCTTATAAGAGGATGAAATTCATACCTTCAAATAAATTACAGCATCTGAACCAACACCTTCCATCGAGTAGAGTTTAAGGTCACCTTGGAAGTACCTGGCATACAGACGAGAAATTGGCAAGCCATAGCCAAACCCAGCCTACGAAAACAAGAAAACGAATAGAAAAAAACATGAGGAAAGGTTAAAAAAGTGTTACAGATCACCGCCATTGTTTATAAAAGATACCTAAATACCAGATTTGCCTCAAATTATTCTCCGAGCTCTCCTTTAATTCCTCAGCCTGCACTGTAAGTTGGGATTCAATGCTTTGAGCAATCTTTTTTCCCCAGACATTTTTTTTAAGCTTAAGTACAGAAAAGGAGAAAATAATCCTGACGAAGGTTTCTTTCTATCTTTTCTATTTTTTATTTTCTCAAAGAGGCAGAATATGCTGATTCCAATCATCGAAGCTGCAAACTGCCTGTGGCTTCCTCACTATGATTACCACTGATGTAATACTCCATTCTTTCTTTGGTAATACCAAATTTTTGACAGATGCCACAGATGCAGCGGAGGTCAGAAGACTACTGCAGAGTAAATAAACTTCATTAACAACATACAAATAAATACAAGATAAATAATCCTTGGTATTGTTTACTCTTTCAGCAAAGAGTCAGGATTCCACATTACTGAATGATCTGCTGAGGACTGAGCCCCTGCACAGAGCATGCTATATGTCAAAACACAGTGGACATGACAGGTAAAATTTTTAACCCTATTGTTATATGCATAGCCACAGCTGCAAACAAGTCAATGATGTGCACCTCTTCCAACCCACTCTTGCCAGAAGTAGTTATCATAAAAATAAACAGGATTCTCTCACTGCAGCCAAGGAGTAAGATTTCTGTTTACAGACCATCTCTTTCAGATGACTGGGTATGTGCGGACAATCACTGTTTGATTATTCACCTGAATCCTCCTGAATTTTTCAGGGCTATCCAAAGCAACAACAGAAGGATTCCAGACATACAAGCACTTGAAAGTAAGGATATACGAGGCAATAGAGTAACAGAGCATTTCCAAAAAAAGTGGGTTACAAGAAGAATTCGACACCTGAAGTTTCAGAAAACCAGTGAGCTCATTCCACTATACTATTTCTGCAAAGGCAACCTGAAAGACACTGGGAAGGGCACGGGTTCAGAGAGAGAGTAAAAGATTTTAGTTGACTGATGTAATACTAGGCTTGCAATAAGTGAAAACGAAGCCCTGGATCTTAAAAACAAAGCCCCAACATAATACAAAGAAGGCTAAGAAGCAGGATTTCTGAGCATTGTAATACAGCTACTATGTGGTGTCGCTTTATAAGAAATCCCTTGGGGGACCAGGGTGAGTATTACAGAGCTTTGTATTACAGTATCCATCACAAATTCTCCTGAGGTCAGCTACCAATTCTAGAGTAATTTTTGTCCTCTTTGCCTTTTTACAGAAGTCTAAGTGTTGTGATCTTTAACTGGTTACAAGGTTGCTCACGGTGAATGAAGACTGTAACACTTCATCTGAGCAAAAGGAGAAAGGGAAACACCAAAGACGGACATCTTTTTCTACTCACATTTTTTTTTCTTTTAAAAAAGGGTCCAAAAGCTTACTTGTATCTTTTCTGGAAACAGGACAATAAATATGTTACCAAAACTAAAGAGCAAAGTAACTGAAAAGCAAATTGTAGATGGTTCATACTGATCAACTCAGGTAAAGGGCAGTACCAAGCAATCCTGGAAACATATTATACTCCCCCCTCTGGAGAACTACACCTCCTTAAAAATCCATGTCCAACTTCTGTTTGTCTCCTGCATCTTCCAGGAAAATGTTTTTACACTGTGTCCTAGTCCACATAGCTACTTCAACTCTTTCCAAAAAAAAAATCCTATTTTTTTCCCTCTATGCTGTCTTCAGGTTATTTTCCAAAACATTTAATTTAAAAGAAATATGAAGACAGAAGATGTCAAATGAGTAACTGGTTAAGGCAAGCCTTGATGCTTTGCAAAAGAGACTGTCATCAAGAATCGATTACTACAGAGGTCTGTGCTCCACCTAGAGGGCAGAATATAGTCAATAATGGCACACCTAACCTTGAGAAGAGAAAGCTTTTTAGGGCCAATTTCTCATTAATTATTATAGTATGTACTATACAAACAGGAAATTATTAGTGTCACTAGTGTCAGCTTGTTTAATTGAACCTGATTTAAGCCACACTTCTCCCACCATAAACAAATGCTGCCAAAGGGAGAATCATTAAATTGTCTAAGAAAATCTACTTATTAAACATTACCATGTATTCCTAACGTTTTCACTGTGCATAGAACAGCACAGATGAGCACAAGACGTGCTAGGATCAGAATGCTGCCATGGTAACAAGGTTTCTCAGCAGATTAAGAAAACATTTTCAATAACACTGAGAAAGAACTTCTACCTATCAACAAAACAAGCCCCCTCTTCCACTCCAAGTCCATAAACATTTCATAAACAAGACGGGGGAATCATACAACAAGGGGAGGGATAGTTAGAGCAGAAAAATACCTCTATTTACACTGCACTGCAATTTAGTTTATGGGTATTACCTAAGTCAAGAATGACATGTGAACACAGATCTAGATAATTCTTAAGTGGTTTGGTCTTTGGCACTAAGCAATAAAGAAACCTTCCTTCTGCATAGACTTTGAAGATGACTCATTCATGTGAAACCTTTCTGCTGCAAGATTATTTTTAGACTGACATACAAAGTATGGAATAATTGTTTTTATAACTGGATCTGAACCATAATACATGTCAAGCCTTACTGTGAAAGCCCCTTTTTCTTTTCCACTTAGTGGAAAGGTACGCCACTTGCAGTTCTTGATTTTTATTTATTTTTCCTATCTGAACCCCCCACATAAAAGCTTAACAATTCACAATGTTCAGTCATACAGGCATTGGTCAGATTCACGGGGCAAAGGCTGCCAGGCTCACAAGAGAGGACACTTTGCAAGTCTGACTACAGTGACATACAGACTGAAAAAAAAAAAAAGAAAAAAAAAGAAAAAAAAAGCCTGAGGATGGGGCAGAACAAAAGAAAGCTAAGGATAAATGCTACAGAATCAAAGCAAGCTGTCTGGAAGATTAGGAAATAAATACAGGAATGTATTGCTAAAGATGAATAGAAAAAATGAATATAGTGTAAATCTTAAGCTGAACATTTTTACAATCAGAGTCACAAAGGCAGAGACATTTTAATAGTGAATACAACTGGTAATCAAGGTACAAGTTTATAGTACGGACAAGTTTCAAGAAATCTTTGTAGACTCCTATAGTAAATTGCTGATCAAAACTGAGACAGAACAAAGGCAAATTATCAATCAAGAAAGATTCCACCATTCTTGATTTTAAGAAAGAAGTTCATATTTGAATTAAGGCCTGTTCCTTATCACTTCACTTATCAGGAAGATTATTATTTTTTTAATTATTTTATGAAAGGCATGGTACCATTTGAAGCATTTTACAAAGATGTATTGTAGAATGAGGAACCTTGAAGAATTAATATCAAGTCAATGTAGATACTAAACTGGGCTTCATGGTGACATCAAGCACTGGTGAAAACAATGCAATACACTTACATACCATGATGCTATAATCTGTGGTCTAAGACAGTACCACAAAGATTCTGTTTATAGTCTAGAAAGAAATGTTACCTCTGAACCACTCTGAAGGTTTCAACCTTCAATTCACTGTTAATTATTTTATATAAGAATAACACAGACATACACCCTCTGGCATCACATTATGTTAACTGCCTGAAGGCACTTCAGCCACAGAAGTACAAAAAAAAAAAAAAAAAAAAAAAGAAAAATCAACACTCAAGAACATGGTAGATGAGAAACAGGAAAAGGAAACCTCCCAGATAATATTTTTTTCTTGACATGCTTGAAGATAAAGGACTGAATGAAAAGCAAAACCAACTAAAGACATTAGAAACAATACAGAACAAAAATAAGAACAGATAAAAAACACAATATCAGTATTAACCTACTTGTTGAAAGCCAAAGGTAACGGAGGGAACAGCAGCCATACAATTTTTTAACAGAATAACCCAATGTGTAATTTAAATTATCAGTAAACTGTTTTGTTAATTTTTCACTAATAATTTAAAGAATCGTGCCTACTAAAAGAATAGACTCATTCCGCGCTGAAATAATTCTCTATTTAGAAGCTATGGGATTTTTTTGTTTGAAATCTGGTCTCAATCAAGAGTAGCACATGAGATCTCCAACTGAACAGGAATATACCAAATGTGATGATATCATGTGCACAGAGATTTTTTTAAAATGCATTTTCACAGTCCATAACTTACACAAGAATCATTTTCAAAGTTCCATATTTTGTGCGTTACCAGGAGGGGTTTAGCAAGTGCTGTTGTTCAGAGCATGGCTCAGCTCTTCAACACGTTCCCTACAGTAAACTCAGATTAACAGTAATTTATGCATCAAGGAGGAGCTCTTTAGGTTATCCACCTTCATGGTAATACAGCACTAAAAATCCTGTCCATTAACTTGTGAAAACATTGTGCTTATGCAGGCATGCTTGTTTTCAAGAATATAATGTCAAGACAAAGAAAAATAATTTTCTGTTCCAAGGACTAAGTGGTGATAACAAGCCTTGTTTTCTCCTGATGTGTTTTACCTGCATAGAATTGCTAACAATAAACTATTAGTTCCATGGAAAATCTGATCCAGTAAATTGCACTGAAAGGAAATTGACAGAGTGGTGCTCAGGGACATTTAATTATGTATTACAATTGCTTACCAAAGGCACAGCTCTCGTGGGCTCCAAACTAGGTCTGGGTGCTGTTGAGTACATGTAATTAAACAATCTGTCTATTTTCCTTAAAGGTACACCTCCACCTTGATCACTTATCTGAGGAATAAATAGTTTTAAACATTATATTCTGAAAAAAACTGCAAAACACATTGAAGTTACCTAAATGACTTTAGAAATATTAATGAATATGAAACAAGTGTCAGAAGTCATGCAGTACTTAATTTGACTTGTCAAATTACAAGTCATATTATTTAAACCTAATAGTTAGCAAGCTGCACACAAGCTTAATCTTTAGACACTTACCTTAATAGATAGATCTTCTTTCCCCAAAGTGACTAAGGTTTTGATCGATGGATAGCCTTCTCTCTTACCTTCATGCAACTCGACAGTAGCTCTCATTGAATTCTGAAGTTAAAAGAAGAAAAGTGTCTTGAACTCTAACTTTACCATACATGCTTTTTATTACAATCTAAAACTTGCATGTATTTTTGTTGAATCTAGATTCCTTGTCCTGCACTTGTACGCAAGACAGGAAAAACATATTTAAAAGAAATTCAAGGAGTGCTTTCAAGTCAACCACTTGTCCAATTAGTTTTCTTACACCAGAACTATCATACATCCTTTTATATATGACAAACTCAAGAGAACCTAAAGCAAGGGAAGAAAAAACTGTGCAAAATCAGATAAGGGACAACAGCATCCTTCACCTCCACCTTGCAGAACACCACTACTGATGTGTACTACAGAGAAAAATCTCTCAATGACATGTCCCAGGACAAGAAAATGTTACATTACAGTCTATCACTCTTGGTCATATTTATTAAAAGAGTTTCCACTGGCAGTCCATCAGACATTAACATAACTTATTGCTAGAATTTACTGGTTTCACACTGTTTCATGATTTGTGCCAAAGCATAAACAAGCAATATACTAATTCTCATCTGCTCTGCTCTAGAAGTAGTGATACAAATGGCAAAAGAGGAAGATCTAAATGAATGTACTTGACTAGTGCCAGCAATCAAAATCAAAATACCATTATTTATGAAAAAATTCTCTGGCCAAATGTAATTTTTCTTCTTGAAATCTATTCAATTGCATCACCCAGAAACCACCTGTCTTATTCCAAAGATACAGTAGCCCTCATGTTCTGTTTACTGTTGAGTGATTCACAAGACACAAAAACAAGACAAATCACACCATTTACGTTATTCAGACATATGCACTGCTCTTAAACAGAAGGCACATGCAATAACAAAGCAAGCTTGTAGAAACTAAGACAATACATCAAAGACTATTATGAGTTAGTTTAAATTAATCAGCTTCAAAAGGCCAAAAGGAGAAGAGGGAAAACTCAGATATTTTTTTTTTAATTATCTAAGGGCATAAGAGGGTTGTGAACTTGATATTCATCAGAACTTCAAACTCTTCACTGGGATAAAAATAAGAAAGGAAAACTGAAATAACACTTCAGAAATACCACTGAAAAGAATCTGTTTCAACAGTAACACAAGTTCATGAACCCTTTCCAAATATTAACAAGCACAACCTACCTTGAATAATTCAAATAACATATGAAACAAATGAGATGGTACGTAGACTACTTGAATAGGCTTGTTTGGAGCTTTAGCTGGAAAAAAAGATTTTTTTTTCAAATGATATCTTGAAGCATTTTTACTTACAGGATTAACATGAAGCTATAGGCAAAGAGAAGTATGTATGCATGTTTGTTTTCTGAGTGCAAAATATGATCCATAAAAAAATCAATTACTGCTATCACCTGAAATGACACATTCTAATAATGTTTTTAAAGACAACATCAGCAGACTTTTAGATATAAAACTAGACTAAGCAGTGGTTATTTAGTGCTAAACATGGTATTCATGACAGCTTTCCCCACTTGTGTGGGATTTTTTTTCTTTAACACGTTTTATTTAAACATTTGCTGGACAAGAAGTCTTAAAACAAAAAAAAAAAATCACTGTTTAAATATTCTAAAACAAACATTTTCCCTTAATTAAAGCATTGAAAATACATTTTCAAAGTCTGAGTACCATACATTTAAAATTGTCACAATTTTCTTGTTCCAAAACGTAATTTAATTGTTTGTCTACTGTTGTCCTTGTTGTTAGTGTTTCAGCAGAGGTGCATGGCATGGCACAGCTCTGGACACTAGAGTGCTAGCTGACTGGCAGGATGCAGTCATCCCTGAACATTCAATTATCTACTGGCTTTAAATTACACAGCCACAGCCTGTCAGGCTCAGCAGCAGTTCACATTGAAGAGAAGGCTCTAAACCCGTACTTCTTAAGTTGCAGGTGGATATCAACATGAATGCACAGAGTCAAGTTCATCCTTTTTTGGCACTGAGGGCTGATGATAATAGCAGATACTACTTTAACAGACAGATAGAAGGCTATGCAAAGTCTTCTAATTTCCAAAAGATTGGGTGAAAAGGTGAAAATCCAAATAATGTTCTGCTTAATTAGTTGTAAGGCAACTTGCTGGTTTATTAATGTTAATTTTGTCTGAGTCCATACTCCAATTCTCTTATGCCTCACCAAATTCAAGAGTCTATTTTTTTTTTTTTTCAAATTCAGAATTTTGAGTGTTTTCTGTTTCTGAGACTTTTACAAATCCTAGCCTTCTGATGAAGTTTGGAAACAACTTCTGTTAGGACTGCTGTCCAAACTTTGTGAGGATTACTCAAGACTTTTCTTTTTAACAGTAAAAAAAAGGGACTGACAGTAGAATTTATGAGGGTATTTCAAAATGAAATAAGTTCCAGCTCCATTAAAAGATGAGGAGGCAGGTCTGTTTCTTTCCCAGCCATAAGGATTCTCAAACACCTTTATTCTTCTTAAAGTGATAGTGGATTTAGCAGATAGCATTCTGTATCAACATCATTGTGATGAACTAAAATCCAGGTGTCCATGGGGACACATTAGGACAAGAAAAGTCGCTGCATATAGGACTGCAGAGTTCAAATTATAGCCTACAATTAATTAGCAAACTGGAAACCACAGATATTAGACATGCTTTTTCTTAACTACATCATTTAAATGAATTTCACAATTACCATTGAATTCTTCAACTTCCAGATCGGGTGCCACCATATAGTATTGTTCACATAACATCTTAGCTGTTTCATAAGCATCTACAAAATGAGAGAACAGAACACCAACTTATGAAAAGCCAGCTAAAAAAGACTAGCAAAGTTTATCCCGTATCTGAAAGACTACAAGCAGAGCACTAATTTTAACCTGTTTGCAAGCATGAAATTGGTATCCATTCTAATCCCTTTTTATATATAGATTCACTGCCAATTTGTCAAGAAAGAGCAAATTCTATTTAAAGCTCTGGGAGAAAAACAAAAACAAAAAAACAGTAAATTACTAGAGACAAGCTATTTTTCCATCTCTGCGCAGGGCTTAAAGAAGAGGAAGGATCTAAACCTAAGCATACCACAATACCTACTTATTTATTACGTCCTATTCACAACTTAATACTTGTTCTCTCCAAATAAAACAAAGATAACACTGCAAACACAACTTCATTTTTTTCAACCATGACACAATTTGCAACACTTGACTTTTCAATGTCATCTCGGGGAGAACCTTAAGTCTTTAAGATTACTCATTCTCTCCTACTGAACCAAAACAAAGAGCTTGCCCATAGTCCATATCAATCTTTACATACTGAGAAAATACAGCAAGAAAGTTGAAGTTATCTTTTGTTTGAAAATTTTTTAGTTGTTCTAAATATTCACTGGTATCTCCTTTGCAAAAACACCTCAGAAACAAGCAACAATTGTTAGCCTAAAGAGAAACTACAAACTCAACTATATGCAACTACGCTGCTTAAGTTACCTTAATGAAAATGGTTTAAAGTAATGATTTTTTTCCCTCATAATTAGGGTTGGCTAGGAACAAGCACATGAACAGATGGTGCAGTTCTGTAGACAAAGAAATTTGCTAAGATACTGTAGCAGTTGCATTTGAGCCAGCCCTAGAAATTGCCTTCTTCCTCCTGCCCAAAGTGATGCTACAAAACAAAGTAAGTCACTGCCAAGACTCACAGCAACACAACAAGCACAATGAAAGTAGAATCATCAGCCCCCAGAAAGGACTGCTTGTTTACCTTTAATTGATCTCCTTCAAGATGTGCTGCCTACAGACATAATCTATATATGTACCCTGTTAACTAGAAAAAAATTTATACCAGTTATTCTGACATCTGTGAGACTGGACATATCAAACACAGCTGACACAGATGTTGTTTTAACTTTAGTAAAACG
This sequence comes from Oxyura jamaicensis, assembly GCF_011077185.1. Lineage (NCBI taxonomy): Eukaryota > Metazoa > Chordata > Aves > Anseriformes > Anatidae > Oxyura > Oxyura jamaicensis. Next base: position 121,648,955 of record NC_048893.1, read on the forward strand.
GAGCTAATCAGTGCTGGGAATGTTCTTGATCAAGCCCACAGAACATTTCAAAGTCATAATTCGTATCATCCAATACGAATCATCCCTACCAAGATAGTCAATTTCAAGGACCTTCTCTAAAAGGAGTCCTGTCGTTAGCACAATAAAACGTGCCCTAGTAACAAGACCAAAATCCTATTTAACATCCAAGCTCTGCAGGAAACCTCAGCCTGGGATGTGCCTAACTTAGGAAAAAAAATGCGGGAATATCTACACCTACACAATATTCTAACATCATCTCAGAACTTCTGATGGCCTTGGGAATAATCCTGTTGTGCTTTAGCTAAAAGGGGCATAAGGAGCACTGCCACAGTCTTGACTCAGTCATCAAAAGTTGAAGACAGGTATGCAGCTGTTATGACTGTATGGTTGTCTACATGGAGAAAAGAATATATTAGCACATTTCAAAGACTTTCCACATCATAAGTGGATGTCAAATGTGGATCAAAGGGGTAGAAGTTGGATTCCTTATTGTGGAGAAAAACACCAAGGCCTCTGAAAAGCATACCAATAATAGGTTGGTAATAAATGAAAAAGACCTCAATATACAGATGTAGAGCAGACACAGCCACTATGCAAAACTTAAGAGAACGAAGAGATTCTGAAAAAAAATCCACCTAGCCTCCCTCAGCTGAATGAATGTAAGACTAACCCATTTCACAAAGTAGCCACCCTTGAGATGAAGGGCAAGGCACTATCACTTCACAATCCAGTGAAGTATCCACTCATGAGGGGAAAAAAAAAAAAAAAAAAAAAAAAACAGAGTGCAGTCTCAAATTTACCCTTCTTCTCTGTCTTTGGCAGAAGCCTAGGACTTTTGAATAAAAGAGACTGTGCCAAAAGGTTCAAGGCACACATCATGTCATGGCTGGAGGTAAGCAGCAACAGGATTGAAGGATCTGTCAGTACATATGAAAACCCAGCTTGAGTAAGCCGGGAATTGCTCTCAGCTCAAACAAATCTTACTGTAGGACGGTCAGTGAGATACCAAGACCCAGCTCAGGCAGTTAAAAGTGCAACACTCAGTAAAGGTGCTTGAAGTAAGAAGTGGTTGTTTAAATCATTTCTTTCATGTTCAAAGGTCTTACAGAGCTTGTAGCTGCCACGCAGGGTGCCAACACCTTAACTCTAACAAATTGCTCCAAATACCACCCATGCACCAGAACTTGTTGGAGCTAGCACAGGACGTAAGTTAACCATTCCACCACCTTGAAGATTAAATGGCCTCCCTTATGTTGACATTGGACAGTCTCTGCCTTTAAGAACATTTGGTTTCTTTGAAACAACACTGGATACTGTTTATGATGTCCTCATTTTGTTAAAGGATGTTTCTTCAGATACAGATGATTATTTTAGCCACTAGCTTGAAAACTGGACTGAGCACCTTCAGATACTATGCACTCCTCTGTTCACGGCAGACAGCAGCTACGAATTTCATGATCAAAATAGATCCAAAGATTGCTATTAGAAGGAACATTGAAATAAATAAGCCTGTAACATACAATGTCAAGGTCGAAGAGTAGTAAGATCAATCAAAAGAAAACAGAACTGCTGAAAAAAGCCACCTTGGAGCCAAAGAGCTAGAAGCCAAGAAGCCCTGCTAACAGTAAAAAGCATCTACATTACAAAGCAAGCTATCACGCAGGCCAAATTCTAACAAAGTTTTCCCTTTCAGCTGAAAGCTGACAAAAAAGTGAAGGCGAAAAACACATTCTTCCTCTATTGTAACTGCATAAATAGCAACGAAAGGGAGAGGGAAGAATTCACTCCTACAGCAAAAGCTGTATTTGTAAATACACCCAGAGTGTGAATCTTCAATAAGCCAATTCTTGAAGGGGACAGCATTGCCTCACGCATATTTACTAACATTCTGAAAGCTTATAAGCATAACATCCAGCAAACAAAACTTCAAACGAGACTAGACAGATCATTCAGGTACAGCCATCACATACATGTCTTCTGTACAAGAGAGAATAGGCTGTGATATGGTAAGATACACAAGATTAATCACTGGAATATCCGTATAACTGAGGACATTTTACTTAAAGGCCTTACTAAATAAATCAGAAAATTGCACATATTCTCAAATTTCTTTAGTACTGGTATTAAGTAAAAACAGCAGTAACTTAGAATCTGTTTCTAAATATTTTTTGGGGAAAAAGGGATGTATGCTTTAATAAAACATTTAGATATTTAATCTGATATTTGTCTCCCTACTTCTGCTAACATACCAGAAGGTTCAACATTCTTAATTAAAAGACACTAGAAATTCTGAATAAGCCATGGCTTAATTGTAAGCAACTGCAGAGCTTCCATTTCTTGGTGTTTTTCTTCTGGTTACTGTTTTAAATGTATTAAATCAATAAAAATCATCTTCACTCTTACGTATCTGAGTAATACATTTATGCATATTCTAAATTGTGAGTTTTTTAATCAACAAAAATACAAAGCCGGTCTCCTTACCTTTAACCACCTCTGCCACATTACAATTAGGGTCAATACTTCCAATATGTTTGGGGTGAGCAGGATTAATGTCTCCTCCAAAAAGAAGTGCTAAAAGGAAAAACAAATGGCAGTGACTTGTCTGTTACACTTGAGGCAGCACAGAAAGTTTAAATCTGATAATATCTTGATCTTACTGAATAGCACATCATTAAAAAAAAAAAAAGATATGCCTGCAAATTGTCAGAATCCTTGTTTAGGAAAACTCTCAGCAGTATGCTCCCCACTCCATCTTTTGCACAGGGTCTGGCACTCACTAGACCCTTAACTGAGATTTTAGCTCTCAAAGATGCAGAAAGATTTTATACTTTCTTTTTCGGAAGTGATTTTCTGCTGCTTTAGCAGTTAAGCAGGTAAGAAACAGAGGAAGTATGAGGTAAGCAAAAGACAAAATACGAAAGCTTTTTCTGTTCCCGTAATGATGAGCTAATCCATTGGCACACTGCAGAACCACACAAGAGATGGTGTCAATAATGAAACAAAGAGCAAACTATACAACCTGTTTCCAAACTCTACTTTTCAATTGTCTTTCTCAGTACTTCAAGATTAATTTTTAGCATCACAGATAGATCGCTAACATCGGTTATCACAGGGAACTTGTACTAGATTAAGCATCTACAAGCTTTTTAAAGTTTCAACCACAGGACAAGGCATTTCAGTTCAATGAAGTAAGTTTTATACTTCAGAACTAATGCATGTTATGCTCACACTTGGCCTAGGAATTCTATTAGGATGAAGCTTTTATTACTGTTGTAACTCTTACAGCTCTAAGTGACGCTTTTAACTTTTTATTCATCATTTGTCTGCCCAGTTACAAGAATAAACGGCATATTTATTTCACTGCATGCTTTGGCACATGAAAGCTAGTTGTACAGAGACAGCATGGCATTTGCTAGTCTCATAAAAGGTTATTGGAAAGACACACAACTTGTAAAATACCTTACAGTGCATTACTCCACTTTTGCTCCCCATTACCTGTAGCGCACCCATATTCTAATAGGCCATAAAAACAGAATACTGGGCAGACAATGAAGCTTTACTGCTAAAAGGTACAAGATACACTGAGATCAAGACTGATCTTAACTTTACATAGACCACTTTCTGCATGGCTGCACATAAAGGTTAATGGGAGCTGTGCAAGTAAGTCCTTTCACTCTGTAATATGAATATGAAAAAGTTTATTAGTAACAACATAAAGCAATGAAATTGAACTTAATGACAGAAGATGACTAATTCAAGTATTTATTTTTAAATAGAAAATAGGGAGTAGAGGGAGACAAGGAGTATAATTTAAACCTTTAGTTAGAAATACTCAACTAGTATTAGTTAAGAGGCAAGGAAGTCTAGATAACTTGCTGAAAAATTAAGCAAAATTATATGTAATTTATCTCTGCATCCTCACATTTGAATGAGAAATAAATGCCAACTCTACAAGCTATGCTGAGAGAATCTGAGCAGAAAAATATAGCTACTCTGTTGTCTAAAAATACTTCATGTAACACTATGCAAGCTGTCTCTGCCAACAAGATTAAAAAGTGACAGCCACGCTGACAAAGCCTGACAGTTCTGGAAGAAAGCATACTGGTGGTTTGGATTCATTTCTGATAGCTGTGAAGTACCATATTAATATGTTGCCAGTATATTTTTACCATAATTAGCACAGAATATTAAGAATTAGTCACGAGTATGAAAAATACTAAAACAAAGCTATAGCTCCTTCAGGTTTACAAGCAACAAGCTGTTGAAGATGAAATAAGCAATTACTTACTGTGTTGGTTAATAAGCATACGGAAAGAGATGCGGTTGGTGTAGAATCTATCTAGAAAATACTGGATGTTACTGCTAACAAATGGATCAAAGCCATATTTTTCCTTGTATTCAATCACCCCTTGCGCCATGGTTGGAACCACATCATTGTGTCTGTTCCTGACTTTAATTAAAACATCTAAAAAGCTAGAGGAAAAAAAATAAAAACAAGTTGTTAAAGGTATAATTAAACTCAATCTCTCACTTCTGTTTTCAACCCTCCACAGCATAACCATTTTATCTATTTGCCATCCCACCCAGTAAATAAAGCAGTCATACCTAAACAAGCCTATTTAAAGAGAAATATTAGGTCAAGCTCTCACTCACAACGTCTGTGAAATATTTAGTGTCTCAATTTGAATAATTCCTTCCCAAAATATCCCTTTTGATCATAACCTCTTTGCTATTAACTGAGAACAAGAGATTTCCTTTTTATGTGCACCATGGTAACTCTCATTCTCTGTAACTAACAGTAGCTGGCAGATTGGAGAGGTAACTCAGAAAATAGTACCTTACTGCCCCATATAATTTCCTGACAAATGTTACACTTCATAATTTCTTCCCCAAATTCACCCTGTGCAGTGCAATTTTTGAATGCATTTCTTTACCTGACATCTATTCTGAAGTTTGAGTGCTGGGATAGGTAATTACCATCTGTGTGACTTCTGCTCCGTTTCCTTTTTACACCACTGGATGGCAGAACACATACAACGGTGCTCTGACAGATGTCTCCGTGGTAGGTTGGGCAGTTTTAGGATACCACTTCCTTTGTTTTTAAAAAGTACTTCTCTTGAATCAGCTTGGGGGATTTTTGTTTCTCCTGCCAAGGCAGCTCTACACTTATCTTTAAAGTGCTCGTTGTTTTTATTCCACATGCAAACTTGTACATACTTTAAATATTAATAGCTTTTAAAAGCCTAGACATAGAAAAAAAATCAGTGCTACTCAGTTCTATGTTCTATAATATTAAATGAATATTAGCACTACAATGTTTACATGATCTTGTTAGAAAACACGTGGTGAAATGCAGCTTTCAGAAGAAAACAAAGCTGGGAGTCTTGTTGGGCTATGCCTGCCTCTGCAAATCTACAGACTTGGCTTTGAAGTTGACTTAAAAAAAAAAAAAAAAGTCAGATTTATACTGAAAAGAGATGTATTGTTTGCATCAAAAGTATAATACGCACCAGCTAAGGAAGGAAAGAACACTAAGATCACAAAAAGTAAAAGACTACCAGTTATCACCACATTTAAAGCACAAGCTTCCTTCCTGTTCATAACCAGTTAGCCAAGACAATCGTTTGATGGTAAAAAAAATACATGCTTAGAATTTTAAAAGCTTATCACGAGCTTTCTTCTACTGTACCTTGCGAGCTCCAAAGGAACGTAGGATTAATATTTAATACTTTTTCATCATCCTTGTTCTGATCACCAGTTTTTGCCTGTATATTAACAAACAATTCAGTAGTCTTTCAACACTATTTTGTTGCATATAAAAGGGGAAGTTTTAACTGCCTAAATCTCCCTGAAAATTTTCACAGTACAGACCAACTGTTTCCTATTACTCTCCAGTCTTGCTGACTGCTTCAAAATATTTTAATAAAGAATTTACAAACCATTTAAGTCTTGATCCTGTATGATCTATAACGACTGAGGTCGGGTATTAGCTCTCCAGACAAGACTACTGCCTAGCTATTTTATTCATGCTGTCTCTCCGTTTCAGAGCAACAAGACTGGCTTAAAACAGAGCTGAGAAGTAACACAATCATATCTGAAAGATAACAACTGACAGCACTCTCTACTAGCTGCTATTTGCAGACGGCTGTGCTTTTCATTTTTAAGTAGCTCCACTACCCACAATATGTACAACATGCTTATGTGATCCACGAGGGCACGCTGTTCGCAGATGTCCTGCTACTAAAGTGCTCAAATGCACCGAGCATGCTGGAAGGGCAAACAAAGGTCTAGGTTGTTTACCCATTACAGACAAGCAAATCATAGCTGACGCTCGGTGTGTAAATGCACACAGTAAAGGAATTCTTCATTCTTACAACAGTATGACAGCCTCTTGTCCTATCTTCAAAGGTAACGGGGTTCACTCAAGTGTTCCCATAAAGTAGATGCTTTTAAGTGACCAAAACGATCAAAAATCCTTTTAAATAGTACAGACATATTATGTATATTTATATACACACATATTCTTTGACTGATAGACTGCTCTTTTTAAAAAAAGTGCTAGTAACCTGGTATTTGAAAACCACCAGAACGACAAACTAAGTTCACACTCTGAAAAATTCCCCTACTAGAACATAACTATTTTCAAAGTGCAAAACACTAAGTGAAGAAGCATTTCACATTATTTTTAAGTAACAAAACACCATGTGCTTATTCCAATCTACTCTGATACTTACTTCAAATTGCTAACAGAATTGCTATTTCACTCTTTGTGCTGCACAAGGGAAAGTTATTTAATTACTAAGTTTCGTGTTTGTGCATTATCTATAGACATATTCACAGCGTATTACTTCAGTTACTATCAATTCCAGAATACTTTTCCTGTCACACTACCACCACTGGGTGAACAAGAAAAATCAGCAAAGAAACTCACGGGTACATAATGAGGAGCATTTTTTTTTCTGAACGTCTAAACCAAATTTATACATTAATTTGGGCTACTCTGATAAGCCGTTACTCAGCATTAGCATTGATTTAGTCTGTACTTACTCATACCTGTTCATCCCTTGTATTGCATTGGCACTGCTCTCCTTGTGGGTCTTGGGGCGCAACAGTTAGGGATTGATGGGGCTGAAAGAGGGCTATTTTTCCACTAGATCAGTTTCCCAACTCATTTCACTGTATGGCTTCGCAGGCAGCTATGCCAACACATGGATAACATCTACAATCCTGTACATTGATATGAAGAAGGGATTCCTCGGAAGGAGACCCTGAGCTCTGAGAATACCCAAGCAGGCTCCCCAGGTAGGCTCCCCAGATGAGCAGAGAGGTGACACAAAGTCAGAAGGCAGTTTTACATTCAACTAATGCTGTCATTCCACCATTTTAGAAAGCATTCATTGAAGAACCACCACCAATATTGATGCATCATGCATCTTACCCTTCCAAAGCCACTCTGCCAGGTGGCTATCAACAAAAACAACAACAACAAAAAAAAACACACTATTGCAAGCGATCCAAACTTTGTCTGAATCAGTCTGCAATTATTCATGCTAGAAATTGCTCCTGAGGACATATGATCCTGGAGACACTGAGCCCAGCTCGACTCTGATAAATGCTGTGCAAAGAAGGGTTAAGTGAGACATCCACACATTTGCTAACGAGTATCAGAAAACTACAAAGCCATGAAATATTTAGAAAGAAAGTAAATCCTGGTCTGCAAGACTGCCTCTTGCCAGCTATTGACTGAAGCAGACAGTGTTGCTCTGTTCCATCCAAGAAGAGCTTGTGAGATTTAGTGATCACTCTTGAAATGACAAAAACTTGTATAATGAGTAGCCCTGGGTCATTTTAAAATATCTGGTACACTTGCAAACTGCAGGAAGTTCATTTCTGAAGAGTGAGACACATGTGTAATACAGGTTTTGATGTCTTCATAGGCCAAACTCAGTATAAAAGACAACTCTTACTGTCTTTGGACAATAAGCATAGTTGGACTTTATCTCAGTAGGCTGCAAAAAAAATTCCTGGTGTCCTTACTATATGTACTTAAATACACATAATAAAATCTTTGACATCTTGTGATTACTGTAACAAAAATTGCACTGATGGAGTAAATTTGGTTCATCATATTTGGTATATCATACTGAAATGCCCGTTGTCACTATGACAATCAAGTAATACCTCCGGTAATTGTGAACAAACTCTAAAAACAGATCTCCAAGAAAACTATTGATCAACCTTTCACACACCTCATAAATAACTATTTAGAAAACTACCTGGAACCTCTGAAGTCTGTAAAGCACTGACATTCAGTTACCTAACAGAACATCTAAAATGAAACAAGAAGCTTCATAACTACATTGCCTCCATCTGCACAACCAGGATGTTATAGGCTTAATGGGACCTGTTATGCTAGCCGTAGGAACTCTTATTGCTAAGATAGTCACAAACAGAAACTCTCGTCACATCAGCAAATACACCATAAATACAGAATCCCCTGAAGTAACAGTTAGAAATGGTCAATGTGTTCAACTGATTTATCCAGTAAAGAATAACCATGCCTAAAAAAAAAAAAAAAACTGAAAGATATCCAATGTGTTCTTAAAAGCTTTTAATATTAGAAGCTTTTTAATATTTTCAAAAGGCTCTACAGCCTTCTCAAATGGTCTTTTTTTTTCAGTTTGTTCTCACTAATATTATAATCTGTACTTTTTGCCCTGTGTACAGATCTCAACTTTAGCAAGTATCAGCCACTTTCAAATACTCCACTTCCTCATTTAGCGTAACCAATCACCCCTTATTATAGTGACTTTTTTTTTGTAGACTCAGACTTCTAGCACCTTGCACTTCAAATCATTTTTGCCAGTCCAAATGACTCCCTTCAACATTTTTCAGAGATAAAACTCCATGCTTCTAATTTTTGTTCCTTTCTCATCAATACTGTCCACCTGTGTTTTAACTTCTTAATAGGTAGTACCAAGAACTGAAGACAGTATTCCAGCTTAGGACTCGCACTGAGAAAATTGTTACTTTCTCCTTGTTCAATAGCTCTACAGCTCAGTCATTCAGTCTGCAATCCTTATGGCTCTTTCTACAGTCCTGCCATGCAGATGATTTGGTACTCATGCACTTGAGTTTCTCTTGCATGCATTGGTTTACGCTTAAAAAAAATAGAAGTAAAAAGAACTCGGAATATATTCCCACAACCAAAAGAGCATACTGTCTAGCATTACCTAACAAAACCCTTATTCAATCAGTTAACATATCTGAAACTAACAGTTTATACAGTTACATTAAACTAACCAGGTGAAGACCACACACCATTTTTGCATAGCACAGGTAGTTTGTTGGACTGCAAGACATTTTACGAAACACTTCCTTCCAGCACTATCTGATAAGGTAGAATATTCAGAAGATTCAGAAGAAGCTCAAGTTTAAAAGACAAGCTACCTGAAGAAAATTAATCAACCGAAAATAAATCCACAAGAAATAATCTTTTCAAACAAAGCTTTATGGTAGAAGGTAACTATAGAATTAATGGTATTTTTTTCTTTAATCTCTGATGCATATGCATACTGCTGCACTACCTTTTCACTTGCATGTTTTTGTGTTTTATGAACAAATTTCTAGAAAACATTGTGACAGCATTCATATTATTTTGCTGTTAAATAACATTAAACATTCCTTTCTTCTCAAAACATAACTAATATTCAATGAGGTAGCTGAACATCAATACCTGAAGACCATTAAAAAACCTTTTAGATAATTAACAATGATTGATACAAATTTCTCTCAGTTTGCAGGTATTCAACCTGTTAATATACATTACATAAAACAGAGTACTGAGCTCAGTGAATAACACATCTAAAACATCACGGAGGAAGCGTTTCATGCTATTTCTTAGCCTATCAGTCTGCATAAATCTAGAATACAACAGTTAAAAGCACTTAGATTCCTGTATTCAGCTCCTGGTTACAATATTGGCTTTCACTACATGAATTCTACATTACAAATAAAATCACACTTTTTTTTTTTTTTTTTAACCATAGGATAAAAACTGTCACAAAGAAATAGATTACTCACTCATCCAGAACATGAGGATCCTCAGGACTTTTATTTTCATATTCTAAAAGCTCAAGGAAGCTCTGCATATACCTGAAACAAGAAAAGATGATAAAGAAGTAGTTAGAATACTAGAAAAAATCAGAAGTAATCTAGGTTTAAGTCTTAAGGATACAACCTCATCTGAAACAATAGTAGTGTAGCACAGACATCTGCAAAAACTATAATGAGGAGCAACACTGTAACAAAGCAACTACAATACAATACTTTTAAAATTCAAAATAATGTATCATGTTGACTTAAAAATTAACATTTATGTCCCTACAGTCCACAATTCAGGAAAATTAATCATACCTTTTAGTTCGGACAGCCAACACAAAAGAGCCACAGAGGTACCACAGAGGCCCCAAAGAAGATTTAAGGGAAAGCACCATTCACTTGACATGAAGATGGCCAGCCCTCTGTAGGAAACTCACCCAACACCAGGATAAACATCACCACTCCACAACACTTAGCCTGAGGGCAAGGTTTCACTCCCTGAAGCAGGTATACTAAGTAATACAGATGTAGCTTTACAGCTAAAAGAACTGTGGATTTGTTTCTTGGTCTGAATCACCCACACAAAAGGTAGGGCTTCAACATTACCAGAAGGAGCTGTCACTCCTCTTCCCTTTTGTTCTCCCTTTGTTCCTGGCTAAGCGCTGCCACTTACATTAGGGTAATACCACTGCTAATAAGATGTATGTGTAAACAACTGTAGCTTTCTGCAATGACAGTCAGCCAGGTAGTTCTATTTCTCTAGTACATGAAAACAACTCATAGAAAGCTGTCAAAAGCTAGCATAAGAGAGAAAAGATGACCATAAAGCTTAATTAAGAAACCTTACCCTATACTTTCAAACTGCAGCCAAGCTTAAGACAGCACTGCTGTCCACATGACTCTCTCCAGGGCCCTGTGCTGCTACCTCATCCCCATTTCACTCCCAGCCATTGCAGGACAGCGCTATTAGTATGCTGAAAACTCTCCCCTTCCTTCTGGGGGCTGCTTGGATTTAAGTCTGGATCAGCAGCTGACCTTACCTCAGTTGACAGACCCAAAACAAAGGGAGCAGTGGGTGCACATAGCTGAAAGCAGACAGCAGGCAGGCCTACTGGCTTCAGCAGCAGTGCATCCCCTACCACAAAAACAGCATCCTACCTATCAGTGCCCCAGTTTAGTCACAGTTTTAGGGCAACACTGATGGGGAGAGAAGTTATTTTAGAGTTATTTTAAAGCGAGTGTCAGATTATAATGCCAAGCATTAGAAAGAGAACCTAGTAAAAGCATAATGCAACTCCAACCCATTAGAAAGCTAGCTTCACCAACCTACAGAATATTGGGTATTCCAGGGAAAAACAACAACCACCACCACTTTTTAAAGGTCTTAACCATATTTATGGCAACAACATATTAGAAGCAACAATATTTCTAAGCAAGCAAAAAGCTTAAGAAAAGTGGTAACAATTTGTCATGAAAGCTTTTACTAGTGACCTTAACATTCAAAGTTAGATATGAAATGTAGCCAAAGTGTTTTAAGTAATGCCAGGGTTGTCATTCTGTATCAGCAGTGCTGGGGCCAAGGGAAGGGAACAACAGACAAGTAGTTGCAACAGAAGTGATGAAGAGCAGTGATTTAAGACAGGGAACAGGCATCTGGTGTTGGGCTAACCCCAGCCAACAGCCACACACCCACACAGCTGCTTGCTCACTCTCCTTGTCTGATGCTGGTGCAAAAGCAGAAGGAAGACGAGAAAACTTACAGGTCCAGATAATGACATTTTCATAGGAAAACAAAAGCTGCAAGTGCAAAGCAAGAAGAATTAATTCACTACTTCCCGGCAGCAGACAGATGTCCAGCCACATCCCGGGATGCAGGGCCTCAGCATGCACAATGATTGCCTCCTCCTTTCTTTAAGCTTCTACTACTAAGGCCAATGGCATATTGTAATACTGAATGTCCCTTTGGGCACTTCAGATCAGCTGTGTCCCCTTCCAGTCTCCTGCCCACCCCCGACCTACTCGCTGGGGTGGGGGACAGGACAGCGTGGGAAGTAAAAGACAGCCTTGACATTGTACAAACACTGCTCAGCAATAACCAAAACACTGGTGTCACCAACACCGCTTCAGTCACAAATTCACAGGCCACTATGAAGAAGTTAATTTCATCCCAGCCAGATCCTGTACAGCAACAAAGCTGAGATCAGTTCTACGAAGTGTTCAGAACTGTACATTACCCCCATTTTCCTACCAGAGCACAAGTAGTCTTTGAAAATCCACTTGTGAATGATGACTGTAGTCTTGCAGAAGTCTATACACAGGGGACAAAAAGTGCAACAGGAGTGACAAGGGACAGGAGCACCTTTCCTGTGGGGACAGGCTGAGAGGGCTGGGACTGGGGAGGGCTTGGAGCAGGTGGCCTCCAGAGGTAGCCTGCCAGCCTCAGCCAGTCTGCGAGTCTGTGATAAGGTTATCATGCAGAACAGTGTTAGGAAATGAGTTTGTCCATGGAAATCATGCAAAACTTCTGGAACAGTCCGGGACTGCTTTGACTGAAATGATCTTAGCCTAGGCTACAGTAAGGATTTTTCCACAGAGTAATATTTTCAACACAGTTGACAAAGTAACGTTAGCTCCTGTCACACTGTGTATTTTCAGCCTACCACAACCACCACAAATAACTACAGAAATCCCCCACACAGTCAGTTACAAGTTCGGCAGGTAGCTGATGTGTCTAGCACTGCATTTTTTAAAGCCCGTTCTTTCACAACATTAGAAGAAAAGTATCAGTTCAGAACCACCACCACACCTGCTCCCACAACTTCAAGAGATTTGAAAGCTACTGAAGCAGTACATAAGGTCCCTGCATAGGTAGAGCTATGTGGAGGACAGACAGGCAGGGGAAGAATCATCAGGACAGTCAGTTGAAAGAGGGACGGGGTTTCTGAAAGAGTGAATGAGAATTTATCTCCTTTGAGAATGAGTCCTCAAATGCACTCCCCTTTTATTCCCGCTGGAGAAAAGCTGCTTTACTTTCAGAGCTCTGCTGCTTCATCTGTGAAACCTAACACAGAACAAATCTATAAGCAACCTCGCTCCTTTGTTTTGAAGACATTTTCTTCAACATCATCTTCCTCATACAAACCAATATCAGTCAAGTTAATGTGTAAAGGATGAAAAAAGATATAATGATTACAACTAGCAAAACACAGTATTAACCAGTGAAGGAAAGACAGGGGAGTGTTAGACATGGCGATGAAGCAATTCAGGGCTTAGGTTCTGTGCAGTGTTTCAGAATTTCAGAATATCAGCTTTTGACTCCTTACCAAACCAGGCAACCTCATGCAGAAGGAACGTTTACACCTATTCCTGTGTCCAATTTTCCTGTAGTTCTCATGAATATTTAAGACTTTTGCAAGCAGGCTTTGTTATCTCTTTCACCGTTTCCTTGACCGATGGTCAGAACGTACCTAAGTCATCCAACCCATGGCTGTCTCAAAGAGGAAACTGCTTTCTGGACTTTTTCTGGGTGTACAGAGAAAAGGATATTCATGGGAGAGCCTCTTCTTTAGTTAGGAACGAAAAAAGCCACATATCTTGACTCAGTCAAGAAGACCAGCACCACCGTCAGGCTGGAGTAGTTCCCTCATGCTATGAGTTGTAACATATCAAAGAAAGCTAAGACCTTCCTTTGCAATTAAATATTTGCTACCTTAAATCTGTTTGTGTGGGGAAAAAGGCAAAATATTTGATTCTACATTGAAAAGCAATCCACCCAGAAAACACCTGTCTGATTACTGTGAAGCAGTCTTCTTCTGTTCCTCAGACAAAGGTTGATCTCTTGGTATTCAATGACCGTGTCTCCATTGGCACCCAAATCTAAACCAGCAGTACAATTTTGAAATGAATTCCCCAATAATCCTCCCTTAGTCAACACTGATTACATTTGCAGTGGTTTTGGCACTAGTAATCAGGTTCTTCTCAGAAGAAACTACAATAGGAACTTCTGTGGATGAGCACCACATGTGTCAAAGACAATACAGCCATCATGACCTGAACAAATGTGTGGGACAAACTGCTGTGAAGCTTTCTAGCACAAGCAGAGCACAATACATACCAAGAGGCAGATTGAACTGTCACAAGTACACCCCACACTGTAAGGTGTTTCTCATGTTATACAAAGGTCCAAATGCTGTAGGCATCAAAAAGTTTGACAACAATCACCCCCCCCCCCATTCCTTATCCTTTCAAATCTTCTTCTGGGCTTGAAATTCTTTCCCTTCCTGCTTTAATTTATGTTGCCATCCTCCTTGTTTTGTGGAGGCCTGTATTTCTTCTCCTTGCCCTCTCCATTTTCCCCACACTTTCAGTATATGCTTTTTCATATTTTTCAACAACAGTTCTTTCTGCCTCCCAGAACACCTAGGGTTCCAACTCAGCTTCCCAAGGAAATCACAGAATCTTTGAGGTTGGAAAGGATCTCGAGATCTTCTAGTCCAACCCCTGTGCTTAAGCACAGCCAGCTAGAGCAGGCTGTCATAGACTATATGTCCGGTTGGGTTTTGAGTAACTCCACAGATGTACCTTCCACATCCTCTCTGGGCAACCTTTTTGTGGTGTTTGATCACCTTCATTGTGTAGAAGTTTTTTTTCTTCTGTTCAGATGAAATTTCATGGGTTTTAACTCATGTCCATTGCCTCTTGTCCTGTCACTGGGAACTACTAAGGAGAGCCTGGATCCCTCGTCATTGTTCTCTCCCATGAAGTATTTATACACACTGATATTCACCCTTCTGAGCCTTCTCTTCCCCAGGCTGAACAGTTCAGATGTGTTTCTGAATATCTCCAAGGAGATATATAGTGCTCTCAGGCTCTTCCCATATGAAAGATGCTTCAATAAATCTGTATCATCAGAGAGGTGACACCTTCTCTGGTGGCGCAGTAAGTTAGAGAAGGTTATTTGGAAGCTGCTGACCCCTGCCATCATACAATATCCTGAACACCCTGCTTCTGAAGATGCAGGATAATAACCACACTTAAGCAGCAACACATCAGTTGCTTTTTACTAGAGAACTCTGACCAGAAATCTTGACCATCAGCAATTCTGCGCTGACGCTGTGTATAACACAGCAATGAATATTTCCGGTACTGAATGTAGCTCATACCTGATTTTTATGCGACTTGGATTTGATTGGCTGCTCACTACTACTACTACTGTGCTATATTGAGATCTGTACATTTTATTTGCTTATTGCCACGTTGGTCTTAAGACTGCTGCCCCTGTAGTAGTCAAACTACTCCTGTGTTGAACGATCAGCACTTTGACTAGAGTAACAGGCAGGGGCAAGCCAAGTGTTTCTCTCCTCTAATGGGGCAAGTAATTGTGCAGAAAACTGCCTCAGTCAGAAAAAGATTAAAGCAGGTCTCAACCAGAAAAAAGCTGCCAAACAGTCACCAGCCGTCAGTGGAACCAGCAGGCAAAACAGCTTCTGAGGTCATTATGCTGCAGGCTCAACACAGCACCACTGAGGAACTGGGAGTTTCTGAAACAAAGGAAAATTATACAAACAAAATGTTCAACACTAAGTAAATTTATCAATATACTGAAGTGGTTTGACTTTAATCTCTATGGTGGAGAACCTTATGGAAATAGGCAATGCTATTCCTTTATTTAAGGTTAGCAACAGTATTTAGATGTGTCTTTCTGATTCTGAAGTAAATTGGTATTACTTTAGAAAGCCAAGTTCATTAGCACAAGCACTATATCCAGCAAGTCAGAGACACCAGTTCAGAAGAAAGGTTATTAACTTCAAATTGAAGTTATTCAAATGTCATCACTCTATTTCTTCCAAACCACAGAATAAATTAAGTTGGAAAAAACATAACCTGAAGTTAAACAAATCTAACCCACTGTACAATGCTTATGGATTATACACCGTCCAATCTGGGACGTTGTAATACCCTGTGCATTATCCCAAGTTTCCAAATAAAAACTCAGAACTGTAAGTGCCATACATTTTTTTTAGTTGCAATTTACAATTTTTCAAACTGCTTACATCCCTTCATTCCTTACTCCTCCCCAAACAGCCCCAAACTGAAAAAACTAAGACGTAAAAATTATTTAAAAGGAAATTTATAGCCCTGATGAACTGTAATAAATAACTCACAACACTATCTTAACAACAACCAATAGGACAGTTTACCTATCAGTGCAGAGTCAGCAGTGCAGTATACTCCTATGTCAGTTAACACGTGTAAAGAATGTAATTCCCTTTTCATACAATTCATTTATTTCCTTGAATTTTCTTTTGATTAGAACTGTAGGGTGAGATAAGGGTAGCTGAAGGTGGTAACTACAGGATTTACTAAGCACTGGAAAGCAAAACCTGGTCATGTTTTAAACACAGTTCATATAAAATTACCAGTCAGATAGAATTAAAAAGTACTAGAATAATGTACACTTTGCTGTACTATTAGTAGATTAATACAACAACACAGAACACAAATCTTAAAAAAAAAAAATGAAATAAGTGTCAGTTATATTTTGCTACTTTCAGTGAGTCCTTGAAAGCAGAAATCAAAGCCTATGCCCTTCAAATCTGTTGTCTTTCTGGTCCTTAATTCTTTAGCACAATCCACCACAACTCACTGGGCAAGCTCTGTTTTCAAGCACGCTAGCCTTGTTCTTTTGTTAATTGCCACAAGGTAGTCTGAATTCTTGTCAGTCTGCCAAATGCAGTAATTCCAGAATGGTACATTGCATACACGAGATCACTGTAAATGCCCATAATGTGAACTCCAAGTTTTAACTACCATTCCCACCCTCCCCGGCCTCAAAAAAAAAACAAAAACAAACAAACAAACAAAAAACCTCCTGCAAGATGCCTTCACTTTCTCCCCATATGTATTTTAGTAAGATTTTCCTTAGAACCTCTAACACCCAAGCACTGATAAAACACATTTCCATGGTAACACAAATTTGTTAGCATAGTCTGAATATAAAGAGAGGAAAATAATTATTAATCCCCAAGCTAATGATATCTCTAGTGTATCTTTCCAAGAATATAAATGGAATTTCATATTCCTTTTCCAAGAAAGTACTAGAGTAGAGAAAAATCAGTGCTAGTTAAAATAGGAATTACAGATATGATAGAGTAGTAGCTCATTGTGACAGCTTCACAGTTACTTTTGGTATTTTATAAGCCCTGACCTTATCCGTTTTATCATAACTATTTTCTCCACATCATGTTAGTGATCATGTCCTATATTAGGCAGTTCTGCATATTCTAAATTTTAGAGAGTGCCCTCTCAAAGCTGACCTAAAAAAAAAAGGATCTCTTTAGTAGTGGGAAGTTGGCCATTAATTTTGAATAACTAAAATAAGCTGCTGATCCCTACCATGCTGCTTGTTGATTTGTTATTTGGAACCACTCCACTTCGCAGCCAAAACACATTAAAAGAATTATCGTTATTTTCATTCATTTTCTTCCTTCCCTTGCTAATTCATGCAAAACATGTGCAAGCAAAGTTATAAATTCTAACTGGGGCTGGGATAATGCTTTAGCTTTGTGCAGATTGAAATTCAAAATTTGGTTTGTTTGATCCTAATTCACCATGTGGGTAATGCCAGCTTGATATGAAAACGAGTAGCCAAATAGAACAAAGGAAGGACAGTTGTCTTGCTTATCTTCATTGCCACATACATCAGGCTAAGGAATCCAGAAAGGAGAAAGACAGACTGCACTTTTCCTGAGAGCAATCAAGCAATCAGTTGTGAAACTCCTGTTGCGCAGTGCAGACAAGGAGTGTGGTACAGGAAGCAAAGTGCCTACAGCATGACCATGAAAATGGATTAGAAGACCGAAAGAACAGGGCTTGCCTGCAGCAGGGAGCTTATTCTCAGAAGAGTCAGGTTGAGACTGCTTCCCAAGGGACCTGTAAGAAACTGAAATTCATGCAATCCCGAATGTTACTGACTGGCTGGATAGAAGATTGACAGGAAAGAATCCACGCTGCACAGTAGGTGGGGCTAATTTATTTTCTTACTCCACCAAACCTAAATTCCATCTATAGCCACCTTACGCTAGTTTAAATGAATGATAAAACCTACTACAAGGATTAAGAGCCCTTTGAATTATTTGGCAGGCTGACATTAAGGAACACACTGGAAACTTGCATTTTAAAGCTCCAACTAATTTGGTGTCTTGTCATAAACACATTAAAACTGTAAGGCTCTATTGTAATTGTGATTTATTTGTACTACCACATTATGTTGGTGACTAGATAGAAAACTATCAGCCGACAGCCGAGATATTGCACATCACTGTCATGCAAAAGGTATGATTTAGACAAGTATGTTAGTCCTATATTCCAAAGAGCTCCAGATTTATTTAAGTAAGCCCTATCTACTTACAATAAATTAGCAATTAAACAGATTAAAGTGAATAATGTATTACAAGATGTATTTGCTCACTTGTGGCAAACCTATATTTTTTGCTTGCATATTAATAAACCGTCAAGCTTTCTAGATCTATGACATACTGAAAATAGAGGATTGTAAGATCTGATCTGAAGGAGTTTAAGTATGAAATAAGTGCATCAAGAGGACATTTCTCCCTTTTAGAAGCTCACAAAGCAGCTGAACAGCTGAATTTATATTTTACTAATATTCAGCAATCTCTCTCTAGGTATGTCTAAGGCTTAGGTTAAAGCATTGTATGTTTCAAAACTTGCTGTCTTCAAAACTGCCTAATATTCTTGGTCACACAAACCTAAGTTTAGTTTATTTATTTTTTAAGACCTTAACTTATAGATTAAATTTTGCCCAAGATTCCTAACTGGTGTATTAACAGGCCTTTTAATCTACAGGTAAACATTAAAAAAAAAACAACACCTCCAAGCAGAGAAATAGGAAATGAACTCTTTAAAGTCTACATCTATAATCAGAAAAACAAAATTCTACAATTACCTTAGTAATTCTGATATAAAATCATAAATACATTCTTAAATAATCTTAAAAATATATTCCTTTCCACAAAAGCTGTTATTTAACTGAGGATCAAAATCAGAGGAACACTCTGAGTCAGATATCTGTTTGAACCTGTTCATCACATTAACTCTACTGATTGTCTTTTGGCCCATTTAAGAGAAAACTATCACTCTACAGCTGAGACATTGTGCATCATTGTCACACAAAAGGTATGATTTAGACAAGTATGTTACGTTCATATATTCCAAAGAGCTCCAGATTTAATTAAGCCCTACCTACTGTAGCCATAATCTTACTTGAAGTCCTCAAAGATCTAACCAAAAATTCTGAAGTGGTCACCCACTCTAAACACCTATTCAATTCCTTTGCCAGACCTGCACGAGCATGGTGAAAGCATATGCCATAGAACATATTTTTGGACTAGAAGAATTATACTCTACAGTCACCAAAGAAAAAATACTTCCTTTTCTGTGTTCATCTGTCTGTATTCCACTAAGACAGCTTCACAAGTACTCTAGATCAGAAAAGCCTGAAAGGCCTGAATATTATCCATTCTTTTCTGCTTAGTATAACAGCTTCCGGTAACATCCAAGAGACACAAACCTTAAGTCCCTGCAAGCTGCCATGTAGCCACAAAGTAATTGCTATTGTGGGGCTCCATGGCATTTACATTTATTTGAAGCACTTAATCGCTATGTTTGAAGTAGTCATCATGACAGCTAATGTTACCTCTCACAGGCAAACACATTTAAATCAAATTATACAATAACATATCCTCCTTTACACTTCCTAAATCTGAAGTTTGGTAACTATGAGACCAAGCCCAGCAGTCAATATACAGTCAGTGCTGAGTTTCTTGGCTCAAGGACTATGACTGAAACTCACAAAATCCAACAACATGAATTGCAACTTGTGAACCTAGCAGATAAGCTGTTATTCACAAAGGGACATTTGTTGTATTTTTACAGATATTTTTACAGAAATTCTTTGAATCAAGTATTTGTAATCAAGTATACAAGTATTACAAGTATATTGTAATCAATACCCTATGAACAACAACATTTTTTTAGCACTTAATCCATACAAGGCAGTAGTCTCCAAAATACACCAAATGTGCAAGTAGACTAGAAATGAATTACTGTGGAGAAGATGGCAGCATTTAGCATCAGTCTGGTTAAAAACTACTTAAGTATAATGCACAATTATTAATAAGAGAATGTTACTTATTGGATAACAACAGAATTTTATACTGTTCCATAATATCCACTGAACACCACTTTTTATTGTTTAAAACTTATTAATGAGAACATGCAAAGTTTAATTTTGTTTTCAGTATTATTTTAAGAAAATTTAAAGAAAATTAATAGGAAAGAACAAGCTATTTTAAGTCATGGGTATAATACAGTAAAGATTTTTTTAAAAAAGACAGCTTTTTAGAGTTATCAATCGTTTCTAATTACCTGCGAGACAACCCTATGTTTTTATTCAAAATACTAACGTAAAAATTATTATCTCCAAGACCCATACCCATACTAGAGTACTTAACATATGACAGAAGAAAAAAATGACAAAGCACCACATACAGTGTCAGTTTTACACTAATTTCTCAATCTACTTAAAAAAAAAAAAAAAAAACTTACCAACTCTGCACTAGCCCAACTGAAGGCCTGTTAAGTAAGTTATCAGGCAACAAATTGACTTCTCTCATGGTGTTAGCTAGCCGCACAGGAAGTTCCTTCCGCAGAAACATGTATGAAGTCTTCTCACATGCATTGTCACGACCTGTTACAGGGAACAAAAAACAAACATACAGCTGTCACAGCAAATTTTAGACTTGTTAGTGCCAGAAGATTGAAAAGTCATTTGGTAAAATAATAGTAAAAAAAAAATTTAAATCAACTTTTTTCAGTACCCACCTTTTCCTTCCCCTCTCACTCCCAACATATATTTTTGGGTGCTTATTTCTTTGGTACAATGGAAGGCACTTTTACGTTGCTAGAGCTTACCCCCTTTTATCTGCCAAAGACATTCTCTAATTTTACATGCTCAATTTCTGACTGCCTCAATCTGATTTTTGTTCATTCATGTGCTTAGACTTCATCCTCACCAGCACCTCACACACATATCAAGGTACAGGTAACTTTCTGAGAAAAATAGAAAGGTCTGTTACTGCCTCCACTTGGGTTTGATCCCCTTAGATTGCTTTTTATGTCCTCTCCGGTTCACATATACAATATCAGCCACCTCCCAACACTCTCACGTGAAAAACTTCAGATTTGAGTTTCTCCTTATTCTTTCAGAGGTCTGAGAAATGGTTTATGGATGAGAGGCATCAAGAGATAGCTCTTCTTTCCATTTACCAGCTTTTTCTTTGTGTTTACTCTGGAGTTTAGAGAGACAGAAAATAACAGCAAGACAAAACTTGGGCAGCTGAAAGCATCCCAGTTAAAAAAGACTTACAGATACTCATTTATTATTCTATACAGGACTCCTTGGGCCTTAAAATTCACATGTATACTGCTACAGCAAATTCCAACATAACACAAACCTTTCTAATCCCTTTCACAGAAAAATCACAGTACTTCTATGTTTATTACTACAACAAAAAAAAAAGCATTTGCCTTTTAGACTGCTTAAATATACAGAACTAACTTCTGCAGTTCTTAGCCCTGAAAGAGCATTAAATATCTAAGCTCTGAAAAAACATTAAATAATGATCAATATGCATCAGCATAGTGTGTTCTGGCAGCCAAAAGGGCCAACCATACCCCAGATGCATCAGGCACTGCATGGCTAGGTGGTCAAGGGGAGTGATCATTTCTGCTCTGAGCTGATGTGGCCTCACCCTGAGCACTGTGTGCAGTTTGGGGCACCACAGTATAAAAAGGACATAAAACTATCAGTGTCCAAAGGAGGGACATAAAAGCGGTGAAGGGTCTGGAGGGCAAGATATATGAGTAGCAGCTGAGGCCCTTCGGTTTGCTCAGCCCCGAGCAGAGCAGGCTGAGGGGAGGCCTCATGGCAGCCTGCAGCTCCCTCACGACGGGAGCGGAGGGGCAGGTGCTGAGCTCTGCTCTCTGGGGACAGCGACAGGACCCGAGGGAACGGCATGGAGCTGGGACAGGGGAGGGTCAGGCTGGGGGTTAGGGAAAGGGTCTGCACCCAGAGGGTGGTCAGGCACTGGGACAGGCTCCCCAGGGATGTGGTCATGGAACCGAGCCTGCTGGAGCTCAAGGAGTGTTTGAACAACACTCTCAGACACAGGTTTTAATTTTTGGCTGGTGTGGAACCCAGAGTTGGATTCCATGATCCTTTTGTGTCCATTTCTACTCAGGATATTCTGAGGCTCTATGATCTTAAGAGCATTAGATACAGTAGTTACAGCATGAGAGCAACATTACTAAACTGCGCACACTACAAGCTATATCAGATAGCAAAATGCTATACATTTTTATCAGTGCATTACAGCATAAAGGGTAATAGCATCATCCTAGCTCTCATCCTATATAAATAAAAACCATCTAATACCAAATACTTGATATTAGTTGGAAATAAGACTGTAAAAATACTAGCTTTTATCAGTGACTTCAGTAGAAAAGTGAGCTTTTAAGAAACACATGCACATGTAATGGAGGCAAGGAAAAAAAACAAAGCAGCAAATAAGAATGGCAACAGCTGGCTAGTATTTCACATCACAAGCTCCTCAGACCTATTAAGTACTTCAACATTTCAGCAGCACATGGGAAGACCAAAGGAAGACCAAAGCGGTCATCTGTCCTAGGAAGAGGCTACAAGGAGCTCACCAGACAGCTGCAAGTAAAGCGCCCTGCTCGTAACTACATTCTAGTCTTGAAAAGCTGCAGCTGAGAATCTCTGACTTTCATTTTTAAGAGATTATTATCCAGCACAATGCATTGAAAATAAGAAAACCCTCTTCAAAAGTCAAATAAAAGGGAACCAGGATATACTAGTACTCTGCCGTGGACCAACTTGGAACAATGGTAGTTCTCCTGAGTTACCCTACAGAAACCAGAAGACCGACATGACTGACAGTATTCTTCTGCTAAATCAGTCACTGAAGATAACTATAAACCTTTAAGCACAAGTACTTGAAAACATGAGATTCTTGCCCAGATAGTTCAGAGGGAAGATCAGGCCTGACTTGACATACTTTTTGTCCCTTGTAGCTTCTCACAAGGTAGGGAAAAGGTTTCTCACCAAAAACTAATTTCTGAAGAGTCCAGGTAAATTAAAAAACAATCAACAAAACAAATAAGTTTAACTTGTAATGAACAGCCAATATTCTCCTTTCATCTACAAAGACAGTAAATGTCTTTTGTGATCATAACCAGTGCAACCACCTGCAAAATTTATGAGTGAAGACAATACAAGAGCAATAAATTATGTTCAAGCAAACCAGAAAGCGTTAAAAGCACTGCTAGGCACATAATCACTAAGATTTGCAATTTGGAAGACTCAAGTACAATGAAACTGGCACAATCAATGTGATACTTTTTAAGACAGTCCCATTATAATCAGCTGAACAGCGGAGATTTCTTCGCATAGGTAACATGCATTGGTGGATTAGTTCCAAGTCAAACCACGTAACACAAGCTTGGGGGAACAGGCAGGCAGGGTTAGGGTTTCCTTTTTTTCTTGCTCATCTAAGTATCCCTGATCAGTGGATCATTACATTCTATTGGTATCAGCAGTTCTGCTAACTGGTCTTCCAGCAAACATTTGCTCCTGGTTTACTTATTCTGTAATCAAAGAGGTGAAAATGCAAAACACATCCTGACAAAATTAGAAGAAATGCAACATCACATTGCTGCTTTCTTGAGGCACAGTAATGATTTCAGAGTTCACACCTTCAATGACACTTGACACTGCACCACCCACAGAGGAGACAGCCACTTGTTTGTTCACAACTCATCTGATGTTGCAAGTCTTCAGGAAGACTGGCCAGACAACAGGAGAGACATCTTTGACTAGCTCACCCTTCTGGGCTGCAAAAAACCTCTGGAACAAAGACGATGACTGTTCTGCTTCTTACTGAGAGTGTCTGACAAGAAAGTTTGGTTGTTTTATAGGCAAGAAAAAGGAGTGAATGCAGCCCTGAGAATGAGGAAAAAGTGAACAAGAAGGAGCAGCCTGTGAAAGGGCACAGAGGCCCTCCAAGGACACAGTCCCTGAATTTGTGCAAGGAAGGGAACAAAAGCTGCTGGAGTGGAAAGCAGGACTGGCAGAGAAGACCAATGTCCTGTCCTCCTATAAGCAAGGGCACATTTCTGTTTCATCCGTCTCACCCCAGCAGTTCTGAACTGCCTCTTTGCAGAGAGTTGCCTTGCTGTGTTCAACTGCAGAGCATTTTGGGGTCCCTTTGCATGGTCACTTCAGGTAAAGGAAAGGAAGTGCTATTTCCAGAGTGACTTGAAGCCTTGTTTCACCATAGCCTCAGTACATTGTTTTGCGATACACGGTCAGAATAACGTCTGCTTAGCTGTACGTGCTTTATCTGCGAGCCTCCACAGCACTGCTTCAGCTTCTAGCATAAGGTCAGTTTATCTGCTTGCCAAACAGCAAGTGCATGGCAGAGAGAACAACTATTTGCTTAGATCAGCAATAATTGGATACCCTTCAGCTTTTGAAACAGAAAACATACTGTGTCTTAATGGTTGCTCCTTGGCTGCTGTTCCTTACAGCAGTTCCTGTAACACTACATTTTCCTGTAATAGTGGATTTGTCAAAAAGAGGGACAACCTATTAAATGCAAAAAAAAAAAAAAAAAAGAGTCTATATTATTTCCTTAATATAATTTATCATACTCAAGTTCTAAAGATTTTTCCTAAAAACAATGTTCAAACAAGTTGTAAACCCATTTCTACAGGCTTAAACTACAATCATATATACATTTTTTTTTTCATAGGCTGGCTTTACTTTTGCTTTGTTAGATCCTTTTTCAAAATATACCGTGTTATTTCTTCATTTTGTTATCACTCTAGCTAGGTCTGCACGTTGCCAGGCTGTATCCAGTTTCAGTCCATTAGGTTCAGTTCAACACAATTTGAAGCCACACTCAAGGGTAAGGTCAAAATGGAACCTGTGAGTAACTTCACCTTGATTTATGCTACAGACTCCAACAAGTTACTCAGTATCACCAAGTCATGACCTGCTTACCTTTGTATGAATTCACATATAAGAATACAGTAATCCTATTCCCTAGTGCACTAGGGACTAGCCATCAAGCACTGCAATTAGCTTTATTTCCAAAACAAGGGGTGCTGTGTCAGAGAGCTGTTTAATTATGGTGCACTAAGGAGCAGTGGTAGCAGCAGACTCCACGACAGGATGTAATGATATGGAAGCACAGTGCTAGCGTGGCATTATAATATGCTACGAATACAGCTTTAGTTATCAATTACTAATAGAAGGCCTGCTGCTTGTATTTTGTAAAGCAATGTGGTGCAAATATAGCTTTTTGCTATCTCGTTAAATTATATGAAATTACCATTCATTTCTAACTCTGAGGAGTCATGAATTTTTACCCATAGATCACCAAATCGCTGAAAATCGCTGGAAATAGGAAATAAAAATGCACTGCAGAAGAGTAAGAACTGAGATGCTCTGTATTTAAGTCCTAGTGATTAAGGTTCTTTGTCTTGCTCCCTTCATGTTTTTCACACACTTTCGTCTGAGTGAAATGAGTATATTTAAATTAAAAACAGCTTACCTACACCAAAGACTTGTTCAAAGTTTTAGACTGAACATTCTATGAATGATGGATTGTCTTACATTAAAATAATTTATCTTAATTATGGATTTCTGTGAACTTTTATGTTCACACTGAGTTTGAGTAATTTGAAGAAAGGCCAGGTTAACATTTCATCCTTAATAATGTTTCAGTATCAGTACATGTTAACTTTCTTTAAATGAAGATTCAGTAATCATGGCTTGTTGTGGTTTAACCCGGCTGGCAGCTAAACACCACACAGCCATTCGCTCACCCTCCCCCCTCCCTCTCTGGGATGGGGGAGAGAAACGGGAAAGTGAAGCCTGTGGGTCGAGATAAAGACAGCTTATTAAGATAGGAAATAATAATGATAATGATAATAGTGTGTACGAAACAAGCGGTGCACAATGCAATTGCCCACCACCCGCTGACCGATGCCCAGCCCAACCCCGAGCAGCCGGCCCCCCAACCCCAGCTAGCCACCCCCATATATTGTTCAGCATGACGCCAGATGGCATGGAATACCCCTTTGGCCAGTTTGGGTCAGCTGTCCTGGGTCTGTCCCCTCCCAGCTCTTGCTGCACCCCCAGCCTGCCTGCTGGCAGGACAGAGCGAGAAGCTGAAAAGTCCTTGGCTTAGTGTAAGCACTGCTCTGCCACAATTAAAACATCAGCATGTTACCAGCACTCCTCTCATCCTAATCCAGAACATAGCACCCTACCAGCTGCTAGGAGGAAAAATAACTGTCCTAACTGAAACCAGGACACGGCTCTATGTGATTCTGCTTGGTGGTCAAATAATTAAATTCTAGATTTCAAGCACTAGTAGCAAAGGAGCACAACAGAAAGTTGTTTGTTCAACTTGTACTTTTAATGCCTAAAAGTAAAACATTGGATTTGAAAGCACTTTTTTCTTTCTTTCTTAAGACTTTAAAGCAGAATTTTAAAGAAAATATGTTGGAGTGCTATTTCAAGAAAATTAAAATTCTCTGCAAGTCAGGCATTATGGAAGATCTTAATTGCAAGACTAAAAGCTAAGAAGTTATTTCCTTAAATTGAGAACAGCATAAGTTTCCAATATTAGCACCTAATTTGTGGTTTAGCCCCCACACTATGATATACCCATGAATTAAAGCAAGAGCTTGAATTTCCCAATGTCACGTACAGGATATTAGAAACACTGTAAAAGAGACAAAACCCAAGATGCCACAGCACCTGGAAGTCTTGGATCCTCTACAGCTGAACGGAAAGTTTGAATCCAGTTTATTTAATCAACTTTTTCTAGCTACACTTATACTGGCAGTGTTTCAGTAAAGCATTCAACCTATCACCCTCCGGTATCTAGTTACTTATGAGAATACAGAAGCCCAAAGTCACCAGATCCTTTCTTTGCATATTTCAGCTAGTCCTGAACATATTAATGGAAAAAATAAAAATGAAGGATTAAAACTTCTGCGAGTATAGAAATCAATCAGCAATAACTGTTTTTCTCTCAAACTGTTGAGCAGTTAAAGATTATAATGCCATTTCTAAGGTACCTAAGCTGTCAGATAGCTAAGATTCTGCATTAGGAAAATAAAAATCTTTCAGACCAGTGCATCGGAATTGCAATTATTTCAGTTTTTTAAAGTTCTGCATTGATTTTTGTGAAAACAAAACTCTGCCAAGTTTCCACTGAAGAATTAAGCAATATTCTGCTTTGTTAATGCTCTTGTGAGGAGCAAACGACAGATATATTTGAAATATTGCAAATTTGAATCATTCATTAGTAAGTATGCAAATAATTTCTGGAATCCATTATACTTCATCTGAACTCCTTCTGATTTGAAGGAATTAACTTGAACTTGATAATCAATGCTTAACACAAGCAAAACAGCGAAAAAAGGATCTTATAGCATATACTACGTTTTATTTCATACATATAGGTCTATACACCCAGACACACAAAGCAAACTAGATTTCACTTTCTTGATAACACACACCACACACTGAAATTATTTACAAGTGTGCTTTTAAAAAATCAAGATAGAAGCATTATAAGCCTCTATTCAAAGGGAAACTCTTATGCACAGAGGCATGATGAAAGGACAAGATGACATCACTTGATATATGGGATTCACAGTTTTATGCACGTGCTCAGTGTTTATTTTCCATTGTTTGTGAATACAGCAATACTTCATTTCAATTGAATAATACTTCAGCCTTGGTGCTTTAAGTGGGGAAAAATCTGCGAATCAAGTTCTTAAAACAGGCACTGAAAGAGGTTTCCTTCAATGAGAAGTATCACATGAACTTTTATGTTTATTAACATAAAATATAACCCTATAGAATACCTCTTGCTATAGGTCCACACTGCTGCAGGGAACATCACAGCTCAGCTCTTCATGGTAGAAAAACACTTAGTAGGGATTATTTCCGAAGGGGCAGATTTTAGCTCAAATTCAGGAGCCTAGATTATCTCTAGATTTTTGCTATTCTTAATGCAAGTTACACTTTCAAGCTGATTAAGAAATTCCCAGATCATGCCTACAGTGCTTACACCTTAGCTGAAAATTTGACCAAAGAGGGTGAAGGAAAAGCACACAAAAATAACCCACCCTGTTCTACACTGGTAAGACTGAACTGGAGGATTACACATAAAAAGAAGGTAGAAACAGGTAGAAAAGCAAGCAGAATTTGAAAACTCTGAAGCATACTGGAGTCAGTAAAAATGAAGCAGAGACTGCGTAGATTAAACTACATATGAGAAGTTACTCTGACAGAAAGACAGCAATAAAACGTTTAGTTGTAGAAGTCATCTTCAAAGGATTACTTTTGTAAAAAGTACCTAGTGCAAAAACTAAAAGCTATACCAAGTGTCACCAAGGGCCTTAAAAAAAAAAACATGTTTAATTTTAAAAAGGCTGTTTAATAAGAGCTGCATCATCCTGAGTGTTCTGAACCTCTCACCTGTCTGGACTAGTCAGCCACACTATACTGAAGTCATATAGGAAAGCATGCTCGTGGCCTCCCCTCTGACACCTTCAGATCTGCAATGAGCTGATTGTGATGCCAACCCTGAGGCTCTTGTACTAGTCAGTGTAACTGAGAACAGATACAGCCTTCAGCATAGGGCAAAAGAGAAGATATATCATCTGAACAGGGAGGTAAGTCCAGATCTCCTGGACTTGACATGAAACTACGGTCAGTGAACAACATTCAGTGAACATCCATCCATAGATCAGCCTTCGATGATAGAAACAAGCCAGGCGTGCTTTATAACGATGCAGAGGGAATCGTTCCTCCACAATGCTTCATTGGAGCAGTCAGCTACCACTACAGACAAAAAGAGATGGCAAAAACGATGGTACATTTGATTTTGCAATGAAGTATGACACATCTGAAGAACTGAATGATTAGAACTGATTTGATTACCCTTGCAACTTCAGATTCAGTTGAGAATACAGGTAAGCTTACCCAAATAAAACAGTAAGACATTAATATTTCATGAGGAGGTCAACCAAAAGGTGGCATCTAACATTCAAACCCTTTTTCTTATATGTGGAAAAGCGTTCCACCAAAACATTTCCACCAAAACCTAACCACACCATTAATGAGATGGGTATCAGAAGGGAAAAAAAAAAAAAGAACACAAAGAAAACATGCTCTATCAGCATCAGAGTTACACAGGCCGTAACAGCAGGCCTGAATGCATTTAAGTCCTCCAAATGCAATACCATCAGATGGATAAAGATTTAAAGTGGAACATTTGAGAGGGTATATGCCAACATTATCACCAGGAAACCTTCAATCTGAGGGAAATTCAGGAAGCAGAGTTATGTTTCCAGAGAGGTTTCTCTACTTTATCTTTCTATTTAACCCTCACTGGGATTTAACTCTGAACATTAACTATTCTCTTTCCTATCTTCTCCTCATCTTTTTTTCACCCGTAGTGCTAAGAAATGGGAACAAATAGAGCATTGATAACAAGGTCCACTCAGGCTCTAGGGATCATGTGCCTGTAGTAAGGAGGGAAAAAATATATGCATCTTTTCCAATTGGAAGGAATGAACTTTCATGATGGTGCTCTCTCTGAAGCAGGGTCTTTTCAGTTCCTTCCATTGTACAGATGGAATTAGACAACTGATGCAAAGATGGATCTAGTAAAAAAAAAAAAAAAAAAAAAAACAAAAAACATTTGTTCCAGATCCTGCAACAGAAGGCACAAACAACACAGAGACCATTCACACACATGCAACAGATGCAAATTCAATTGACAAATTCTGCAAACTGCCAATAAAATACCTTGCTGACCAAGATTCAGATCACAGACGGATTAGTCACATACAAAAAGCTACTGAAGAGGGCACATACCCATCTCAATTTCACCCCAGAAGGCAGAAACGCAGCAAGAGACCATGAAGTTGTGTCCCTCCAGAACATTACTAAATGCTCAGTTCAGCTGCCAGATTCCCACATTAATGAAACACCCATGGATGTACAGATCCACATACAGGAGCATGGATGATGATCAAAAAGTCATCTGCTTCATAAACCTAACACAGCTGCCATGGCCCTACCAGGTAATGGACTGCCCTGCTCATATCATAAGAGTAGCAGTAGTTTCTGAGTATTGGCACTCGCCTGACAGAGGAGACAGGAACAGGATAAATTAAGTGCTTTTTCATCTTTTCACTGCACCTGGAGGTCTAGTTCTCTCCACTAGCTGTGTATCTGACACTGAGCTGAGACATCAGACACCACACCACATTAAGGCTCTAAAGCAGGAAAGTCCCACCCGCTGTATGTCAGGGAGGACACGCTCCATTCAAAAGCCACAGAACAAGATCAGATGCCTTTCACCTCCTAAATCTGTGAAACTACTTTTGGTTCTTCTCTAGGGCAACACTAAAGGAAAACAGGAAGGAAAGCGATAAACCACATCTATTCTCTTCTGTTAGACTTCCGGAGTATTTTTAGCTCCTGTATAGCAAAACAAGTGAAACGGACAGAGAAATCTTCAAAAGAAAATGCAGTAAGATCAAGGCATCAGAACAGACTGAGCAAAGGCTAAAATTAAGATCTTGCTGCTGAAACTAGTAAAATAGAGCTAAACAAGGATCTATGATTTCCACTGATTATACACCATTTCAGAAGCATAGACTATATATTAAAGGTAAGCAAACCATGCTTGCATAGCACCAACAGATGCGGCTAAAAAAATAAAAAAATAAAACCACCACCACTCAGTACTTCAAAACCATTCCTATTCCCAAACAGGAATAGAGACTTTCAGCACATTCTCTAGGGATTTATCTCAGCAACCACTAAAAACATCAATCCCACAAAAAGCATACAGGGCTTGTTTGCTTGGTTTAAGAGAGGGCTTTGGGAGATGTAATAAGGATGATGAAGCAAGAGGAAAAAGCACACACATACCATAATCGGAAATGTTCTTGCTGACACTCACTCCCTACCACACGCTGCCCCTAAGAAAGCTGTTTTTTTGAACTGGATTCCCTTTTCCTAGCCACCACGTTATGCTGCAGAACCCCAACTACAACCCAGGCAGCTGTTTCAACACGGAAAGCTAAATTTGACAATACAGACCATGCTAACCTTAGGTATTCAGCCTCTGTTTTAAAGGGCTTCACTCCAAGCTCCTTCCCCGCTCTCTAGAGCTACTTTCACTAACATCTACAGCTTTTCATCCACGTGCCACATTTTAAGGACATGCTTTCTCTTGGCACACATGACCTGTGTATTAAGAGATTCATTCTGTTATGAACGAACTGGAGAATCACTGAAGTTTGAAAGAAATATATGAAGAGTTAAGGACAGGACAACATTTTTAGATCTGAACCATAACAATACTGAACCATAACAATAAATTCACTTTCATGAACAAAGTATTGTTTAATATCTACTCTCCAAAAGCTGCGTAAAGTCAGAGGAATTACAGCCTGTGAGATTCCCCACATAACGCCTTTATGTTCATCAATCCAACTCCCATCTGAAAGCACCCATTAATAGCTGCACCTTCACAATTTAAGGGAAAACACACCAATACAGGTACACTGAGTGTTCTCAACCTACAATATTGATGTTCGTAGATGAGAGGTTAGTTGTTAACACCATATGACCACTGAATTGTGCCCTGTGGCATTTCAGTGCTAAGCATACTCAGTGCACCCAAACTAACAAGCACACATGCCAGTTAGCTTTTGAGTTAAGCTTTCTAGCAGTCATGCGTCACATCATATGGACAATTCACCAGAGCTGGCATACAGAAATAGCTGAGTTTAATAACACATTTCTGATTTAGGCAATCTGACTAACAACAGATTCAAGCACTCTGACTGCCAGGCCAGCTGTAACACTTTCAATTCCAAAGGAAGATTTCAGAGAGCTGCTCACTAATGAGAACACATTAGACTTTATTTCTTCATCTAGATGATCGTCCCAAATCCTTTTCATGAGTCAGAGGTCCAGACTTCAACTTAAGGAGTTTAAAATTAAATACCATAACTACTGTTCCATTTGTACACAGAAAAAATATATTCATCTCCCCTTACTTAAAAAATCTCCGAAGCATCAGCTTGTTTACCCATGTGTATTCATTACTACAGTCATACAGATGAACACCATGGGTGCTAAGAGAAAGTCAGCTCAGATTTTCACTTGAACACAAGTTAAGGACAAAATATTTAACCTCACATGGTTGTCACCAGTGTGTCTGAACAGCTCAGCGCAGAAGAAGTCACTGGATCCATTGTTACATTAGCTGCATACTGGGATGTGCACCTTGGTAACCCCAGTAAGCAGGCTGCAAGCGAATGGTCCTTCACATGGAATTGGTTTTGTGGGAAAGAAGTTTAATTCACTGCTGAACGGGAACAGATAACTGAATGAAGGAATGGTCAGGTGAACAACACATCACTGATCTGTCAAAGTCTTAGTCAAACTGCAATCACTCAGACCACAGCCTTCACTTCACAGGAAGGATTTGAGGCAAGATATTTGTCTCTCAAGGGGAACAGATCATCAGACAACCACTTGTAACAGCTGTAAGCCAGCACCAATTTATATAAAACAACACAAAATCACAGAGATACATATATATTTTAAAATAAAATTCCCTGATCTAAAAATATTTAGCTGCTCACCACTCAGTTCTAATGAAATAAGTATTTTAAAGCACTTGCCAAGAGAGAAAACAGTAGTCAAGCAATCCATAAAGTTTAATGCAAAGGTGCTCAAACAATTACTCATCAGCTGTTTGTTTGTTTTGTTGTTGTTGTTGGTTTTTTTAAGAAGAATTCACATATACCCAAGGCTGTCTGTCCTCAGGGCAATTTGGGAGTAGGCTGGAAATCAGGTGAACCATTTAACAGACAGTGGCTCTTCAGAGAGCATCAGCTCCTCTTCCAGTAACTCCCCTAAGACACGAACAGGGAGTAGCCCCAGAGAAAAACAGGTGCAGCACA
The DNA here is from genome assembly GCF_011077185.1 of Oxyura jamaicensis. Taxonomy (NCBI): domain Eukaryota; kingdom Metazoa; phylum Chordata; class Aves; order Anseriformes; family Anatidae; genus Oxyura; species Oxyura jamaicensis. The sequence continues at coordinate 121,682,258 of NC_048893.1, forward strand.
ACTTGCGCCTACAATGGGAAGAGGCTCCAAAGCTTTTAAATAGGAGACACTGTGGGTCTTCTGGCAAGACCCACAATTTTCACAGAATCACTGAGATTGGAAAAGACCTCTAAGATCACCTAGTCCAACCTTTAATGTAGCACTGCCAAGTCCACCATTAAATCACGTCACCAAGCTCTACATCTACATGTTCTACATCACAAATTCTGTGATTCTGTGATGTTGTATGAATACCTCCAGGGATGGTGATTCAACCACTTCCCTGGGCACCCTGTTCCAATGACGCACAACCTTGTCAGTGAAGAAATGTCTCCTAATACCCAACCTAAACCTCCCCTGGAGCAGCTTGAGGCCATTTCCCCTCGTCTTACCACTTGGTACTTGGGAGAAGAGCCCAGTCCCCATCTTGCTATAGCCTCCTTTAAGGTAATTGCTTTTTTTAAAAAAAACTTTTAATGTAGAAGAGGCTTAAAACACCAAGCCAAAGATACTTTATTCTGTTTTTGGTTGTTTTTTTTTTTTTTTTTTTTTTTTTGCTCTTCCATTAGATTTGATTACAATAAACTGACTAAGAAAAGGATTGATTTTGTACCTTTGGGCTTATAATCACTTTTGCCTCCCACAAAAATATATTTCACACTGTAGGCCATAGCTGGGTATTCCACAGTTTTAACAGCCTCCCTAAGCTCTCAGTTTTGAGAGCTTACTCCCAAGCCCTTAGGGAAAACATCCATAATACCCATTAACTGTTTCAGAGAAATACAGATCTCTGCATTATTCTTTAGTCCCAGTCAAGATGCTAAAGGGAAAGTTATTCTAAATCACCAGCATAAATAAAATTAAAGTTTATGAGCAAAGACACACAGTTAATACCAATTACATAAAAATACCACTGATAACACATGGTGTAATTTCCCTTCAGTCTCAGTGAGGTTAACTAAGCTGTTATTCATCTTGTTACAAAATGTTCTCAATGCTCTACAAAATACATTACAAAAAGATTTGAAGATTCATCCTTGCCACCACTAGTTACCAAATCAATGTATTTACCCAGTCTACGCTTTTTTTAAAAAAAAAAAAAAAATGCTTGAGAAAGGAATAGAACAAAGGAGCAGCAGTTAGCAGGTAAAAAAAAAAATAAAAAAATTATTCTGTATTTTTTTAACCTTTCCTCTTTCTCTATTTGCACAGTCTTAAGCCTAATTTTGGAAAATAAAAACCACCAAAATTTGCACAAGTGTATGACATCAAAGAATTAAATCAGTGGAAGTATTTATAATACTGTGTTATTTATTTTACATTGACTGCAAACTAATGTTCTAGAGTTACACGTGTACATGGTAAGCGTGGCCTCCACTCAGGGAAAAGAATAAACAGGTCAAAGCAACATGTTAGAGAATGTCACGTTTACATTCAAAAGTTCAGAGAACAGACGGATCAATATAATAGCCTCTTACAACACACAAAGAGCGTTAGAAAAATGTTTCAGAGTCACGGTTCAGCACTCTAATAAAGTAATCCTCCTTGTCAGCCTACTATCCCAACAAGAAAAATTAGACCCTTAACTGACTCCAGGAACATGCACAAAAACATCAACTTGCTTTAAAAAGGGTAAGTAGTAGTCTACAAAACGCTTTTGCAATTTTGGGAAAATGGTAGCTTTAAAAAAAAAACAAAACATTAGTGCGTTAAGGATAAAGCAGCTTTTCTTGGTGTCAGTTAATGTGGCAGGTATTGAATTACATAAAACAATTCTTAAATTCAAAGCCAAATCCTATCACTGATTACACTGTTTTGGACCACAGAAATGCTACTTTCTATCCACAGAAGAGTACTGTGAAAACTAATTACTGCTGGTGAAACATCGAGTATACGTGGAATATTATAATAAAGATTTTGTACTGATCTGATTGGAATGGAGTCAGCTTTCTTCACAACAGCCCATAAGGTGATGTGCTTCAGATTTGTGACCAAAGACCAAAACAAGAGATGATGACACAGCAGTGCTTTTGCTACTGCCCAGCAGCTTTGAGGCTCTCTCTTCCCCAGTGAGTGGGCTGGGTTGGGCTAGAAGCCAGGAGGGAACACAGCCAGGATGGGGTGACTGACGTCACCTGGCCAAAGGGATGTCCCATACTACATAATGTCACCCTCAGCAACAGAAAGCCTAGGGGGGCTGTCTTCCAAGACAGCCTCTACTCAGGGCATCAGCCTGCTAGTGGGAGGAGGTGAGTGCCTTAACATCACTCATTTCTCTTCCTCTTTCCCTCTCTTACTAAACTGTCTCCCTCAGCTCACGAGTTTTCTCACGTTTGCTCTTCCCATTTTCACCCCCTGCCCCATTGGGGAAGAGCGAGGGGAGGCAGATGTGTCGGTTCTGAGCTCCTGGCCAGGCCAACGCAGCAGGACACTGTATACCTACTGCTCATCTTGAAGTTACTCCACAGGCGCTGACTGTTTACCACCCCACTATCTCCTGCTGCTTATCTGGCCATTACGTCACTACCACTTCGTTCAGTTTTTCAGCTATTTAAGTCAACATGACTCATCTAATTTTTGGCTTACCCTCACGTCCTTCTCCCTGAGGCAAGTACTGAATTTGTCCAACTCCGCAGCTCTGGGACTATCACCACTGGTTACTGCCACAAACCCCCCAACCAACAGCCATGCTGCACCAGGCCTCCCACATTTACAAAAGAAACTGCTCAGCTCCTCACAAACACTGCCTTTGCATGTTGCTGCTGCCATCCACTGAAGCCGAGAGGATCCACGCATACTTCAGCTTATCCACAATTTGTATCACCACTGCGAGGGGTTGTGATTTCCTTCTTTTTCCTTAGCTGTCTGGATGCTATTTATCTTTTCCTGAAGATCAAACCAAAGATGAACTCAGTAGTCTTTATCATTATGTACTTCACTGAAGTAAATGCTGTATTTCAATGTTCTCCTTAACTACTGCAAAATATCTTTTTCTCTGCTTTTCTCTCCCTTGCCTTTTCACCTTTACTGTTATTTGTACTGCAATCCATGATATTTTCTATATATATATACATACATATACACGAGAACTGGAAACAAGGACAGATTTCTTAACGAATAGCATTTCGGTTCCTAACACTGCTCTACTGTTCTCTTATCTTTTGCCTGCATCAGCATTTTGCTTTCAGAAATTGGCACATCTGATATTCCTTACATCTTAGGAATTAGCTTTAAATATAACTGGGTATGACAGTTCGGCTGTCCGCAGCAACTTAAGGAATTTGTATTCCAAGTACACTAAAACATTGGATTCAAAATACATGGAGTTTTAATTACTGATAAAAAAAAAAAATGAAGTCATTTATTGCATAATCAAAACCATTAAAAATTTAAACCAACACTAGCACTTTTTGAGGACTCTGCAGAACTGAACTTGTGAAAAATATAACTAGCAGCATAAGGTTAATGAAAGCAAACCGTTTCTGAAAAACAGTCACTATCAAACAAGCATACTTCACTCCCAAAACAGCCTCCAAAAGTGACTGATACAGACGATTCTGTAATTGATCTAATTCTGCACTGTGAGCTAATACTACAGAGTACAACTGCAAAGGAAAAAAAAAAAAAAAAAAAGAAAACTTCTCCCATGCCACAGGTCGATAATGACTGCTGATCTAAATTATTTAACTGGGACAACTCTTATGAACCTTCAGAACAATCGATACCAGGCCTTATAAAAAGCTTTGGTATTGCAGATAGTGTGGGAATACCGCTGCATGCCAGAGAGGGGCAGAGCTGTAAATAGTAACAGGTTGTAAATAACAGCAGTTGCATCACACAGAGGCTTCCAGCTACTTGCTGTGCTACAGCCCACTCAAAGAAGACCCCTTTTTGTACCATGGGGTGCAAACAGCATCCATGCCCACAATACTGAAAAGCAATACTCCCAAAATAATTCAAGCACAAATGTATACAGGCAATTCAGCACTCCCATCCTGCTTGCACTGGATCAAAAGGCTAGTCTGTCCATACAAAAACAAAGCCAAAGTAAAGTTATTCTATTCCAATGCTAAGCAAAACTCATAGCAGGATTCTATTTAAAGCTCTGACAGACGTATCTGAAGAATAATATTGGAAACCCTGGAAAAGCCAAAGAAGTTAATGCCATGGTATTTTCGTGAGGCCAGAAAGATCTCATGTAAAGAATATATTTAGCTTTACAAGAATGAGACACAATGTATAAATACTTCAGAGAAAAAATTCTGGGCATCAAAAGGATCCTAACCTACCAATGAAAGCTGTAACAAAACCACTGGTTGGGAGTGAAGCCAGACCAGACAGATTAAAAAAAAAAAAAAAGGGGGGGGGCAATAACGTCTGACTAGCATTCATCTTTTTGATCTGATTCAGCGGTTAGTATACCAATGGCTAGCATTCAGGTTAAGACTTTTTTTGGAAGATTCCCTTAATCAAACAAGGTTTTAGAGTACACAGATAGCAGTAGAGAAATGTAGCTGCGTGCAATAAGCACTAGGTAATTACTCCACAGTTCCTTTTAGTGCTAAACTTTGTGAAAGTCTTAGCCAATCTCTCCACTAAAGTTGCATGCATTAAAAAAGCCTTTTGCGTGTAAAAGCATCTTATAATAGTCATCTTCTAAAAGAAGATCAATAATTAAGATCAGAGAAATAAGGCTGCTTTCAATCTCTACTTTCCAACCCCCCACAATCTTGTTGTTCAAACTTTGTCTGCTGGTTACCTTGTCAGGTTTTTTTGTTTGTTTCTAAGTATGCTTTCAGTTCCAGCATTGATGCCTTCTGGCTGCCAACAGGACAATGTGAAGTGTAAACACTCCTGCAGGAATCTGACCTGGCACTGCACACACAAGTGACAACACCTGACAGCAACGCCAGTACCTGGCCTGCTCTTCCTGCCAGGTTTGGAACAGACCTACACGTTTCCTCAAGACAGGTAAGTTTAATGGGGACCACAAGCTAACCAACTTCATACCAAAGATTGCATTTACAAATGAGGAAGATCCATTGCTCATCTTTTCTTCCAGACAGGCTCCAGAACACGTCAGCACCCAAACGGCATGTACTCACTGTGATTATCTGCTGCACACTCCAGTTGCTCACAGTACAGCACGACTGCAAAATTACTGCCTTTGTGATACTCCTCAATGCCAGGCTTTGCAGCAGTTGCCACAGACACTTTGTTTATAAACCAATAAAATCAGGACCTCCTAAACCATGTTCCATAACAAGAGCTCATTCAGCCCGTGATTCGCTGTCTTCTTCCTTAAGTATATACTTGACGTTTTTGTCCAGAGTCACGAGAACTACATGGTCTGTGATCAGTAACATGACAAACAGTCGGGGATAAGTGTCACTCTGTTAAGCTTTACCTAAACACATAAAGAGCTAACTGAAAGCAAGTTTGACCTTGTCCAAAAGGCAGACGGTCCGGGAGTAACGATGCAACCTCGATGCGAGTATAATCATCCTCCTCTAGCTGCTTACCGCAGTCTCGGAGAACTCAGTCGAGCTGGACTATCTGGCGAGTAACCATCCTCTGCTACCAGATGTCGGAAAGGGAGACGGTCCCGAGTAACGATGCAACCTCGATGCGAGTATAATCGTCCTCCTTTATTGCACGTTCTCACAGAGTATATATAGGCAACTAACTACAGCACGCGCCGACAACAACTTATCATTGGTCTAGCTTCTCCGTGCACTCGTCTCTAGCTTGTTTCCTCATTATCTCTAATTCAGGGATGTGGGAAACAGCGCAAAGCCACCTGTGAATTCCTTTCCCACATGACCTCAGCTACAAAATTCATCCAAAACATTCGGTTTGAGACTTAGAGCACAAAAAGGCTGCAGCTCCAACTGGCCAGGACAGCTTTAATACTAAACAAGCCCCAAAAGCACAGACTACCTGCTAAACCACAGGTACTTCATCACCTGAGCGGCAGCGAGACTCTTATATTAGTATAGTTTGCCAGTGTACATTTACAAAACAGCGTTAGCAATAGCAAAACAAAGTGAATATTTCATGCATAATCAAAGGACTGCATGTAATTTACATCACTTCTCTTTACCCGTGCTCAATTATTTTGTGAACAACCTTTTCAGTACAAGTGAGTGCTCTGTTCAAGAAGCATTCACTAGTAGCCCTACTGCCAGTTGTTTACTGTCAACAGCATGACCCAAACTATGCAGTCGCACAGAACTTGCTAGCTCAGGCACTGCTCCGCGATAGTTTGGCTGTACGGCTTCTGGCTCGAAGCTAGCCCTTAGCAAGCCAGGTGGAGTGGCTTTTTCATACGCTCAGGCATACTGGACACAGAGACTTCACTCTCTCCAGCAGAGACTCTCAACTGGTTATTTGCTTTCCCCAGATGTGCTTGACTGCCCAGTTACCCACGTATGTAGCTGCCGTGGCAGGCTACTGGCTCTTCCAAATTAACCTGCAGTCCTTTAAGGCTTGCTCTGCACAGACAAAGCAAATTTACATTAGGATGTTCTATCAAAGCTGACATAAATATGGATCTCCAGCACTGGTATACCCCACTCCCCAAAACAGTCCAACCCCAAAAGCATACAAAGCCTCCTGCACCTGAATGTCTCTATTTAGAAGCTTGTTTCAGAAAAGCTATTTTAGCGATTACAACCGTGTCATTTAGGAATGCCTGCACTTGGAAGCCTACCAAAATAACTTCCAGTGTAACTACCAAGTTTAGAAGTACACGTGTGAATCCAGGTTTTGGGGGGCTGTTGGAGGGGGTTAGACCAGAATAATTATAGAGGCCTGTATAAACCATGCGCTCAGTTTGTGACGCAGAGGTCCCAAGCCCATGACATTGTCCCCTCTTACAAAGCTGCAGCCGCTCCAAGGACAGTTGCACGCTTGACAGAAAGTAAATCACATAGGGCAGAACATGGTATGGGGACACAAATAGGACTCAGCTAGAAAAAAGAACAAAAAGTCACTGCTTTAAGTATTGCTTTCTGTTTTGTTTCACTGTTTTTTTTTTTTCACATTAATGAGTTAGTTTAAGTAGCTAAAATGTTTTTTGTAGTAGTTGGACTGGGTTAAGCTTTTAAATGCAGTTAAGTTGCACTGAGTTAAGTTTTTAAACTGTACGATGTAGCCAGTTTATAGTAGCTGCCTAAAGCCAGAATTTCTTCTTCCCATCAAGCAGTCAGGCCAGGTAAACAGAGCTGAACTTAGTGTCACACTGTGGGAGCCTGGCCTATTGAGAGCTTGTTCCTGTGCCATCAGTAAATTCTTTTTTGGGTAGCTCAGGCAGAAGTAACGTAGCCACCTGACATACTGAGTCTTGTCCAAGCTTTCCATGCCTACAGCACCAGAGTTCTTGCCCCAACATCCACCACCTTGGCATTTTGTTGCCAATTTCTCCCCAAGGCCTCTAAAGTCTCCAGTCAAACTTGAAAACATCCCAAACCCTCAACACTGAGGGCCGCACAAGTTAAGTAACTTTTAGTTTTAACCTATTTGATTAAGCCACTGTAATCTTCCTACTCAGGTTTCCTTAGTAAACACACACGCTAAAGAGAAAGCCAGTGGAGATGTAAGCAGCCCACACAGCTTACTAAGATCAACCAGGACGCAGCGTAAGCTACTAATCTTGTAAACTCCTGAAAACATCCCATGCTGACCTCAGGAGCCTAAACTGCAGGCATTTCTTTTCTGCAGAGGTTTTAAATGATAAAGATTACACAGTTTTCTGTCAGTCTTCAAGCATGACTGCACTTAACTATTTACCACAAGCACACACCAGACTTCACAGCCACATCCAATGACAGCAGCTGGCAGCAGACCCAAAGAACAGGGCTGGCCGGGCTGTAACATACTTGCCTTACTCTGGTCATTTCAGCTAACTGAAATCAGGCTTAAAATGAAGAAATAGGACTACTTCCTCCTGGAGAAGACGGAGACATTTTTTAAACTATGAAGTAATACAAAGTCTATGAAGTTAAAAACAATAGCATTATTAAAAGGTTGCCACAGCAGAGATACCCAACAGCCAGTAGTACCGCAGGGACAACTTGGAATGGTGGAAATCCTCACCAAAATGTTATGTTTTCCCAGAACACCAAAGACATTAAAATAAAAACTGAAGTATTTATACCTCTCTAGTCACAACTCAAGAGCCTCACAAATATCAACACTTTCCAGCAACAACTTACAAACTGAACGTTCAATTAGACAACGGTGAAATGAATTATTTAGTGCCAGCACGAAAATAGAGATACTCTGGTTTTAGGCCACTGCAGAGCGACATGGCATAAGCAGCACAAACGCTGGGCAGGGAAAGCACAGCAGCGAAGGAACGCGTGGGGAAGGCCAAGACAGGCTCGTGAACAGAGACGAGAGGAAGAAAGCATGGGTGCTAGTCATGTTCCCTTTTTGATGTAACCCAGGACGAGGCGTGCTGTCGGTTTTCGTTTTGTTTTCATCATAAAAACCCTGCGTCACTGAGGCACCGTAGCAAGAACACTCCCAGTGCTGGCTGTTTAAACTCGCAGCCTTCTTTCGCTGATGCCACTGCCACGAACGTGCAACCGCTTCCACTTTTGATCACTTTCTGGCTTAACACCACGGCCTCGTTTCTGACTTCTCGTGCCTTCAACGTGCTACTGGAACAGAGGAGCACTATATTGAGCTTCGCGGTGCTACGCGCGACCTTTATGTTTACTCCACAGGCAACATTCGTGGGATAACAACATGTAAGCAGCCCTGGTGCCAGATGACGGCAGCCGAGCAACCTCTGACCCAGATATGAGAAACTTATTGTGATCTCGAGCAACACGCCAGCTCCCCAACAGCCACGCCAGCCATTCCCGGGTCCGGATCCCGTGCTCCCGAGGAGAAATACCCATTTATGCACCGGGAACGCTGCCTAAAGCACACAAAACCCCCACGAGCAGGTGAGGATTACACCCCACCTATAGGCACAAGCGGGGGGGAGGGGGGGGATGCAAAGGCCTCCCGTCCCTCCTGCGGCCTCGGGGGGAGCCCCAGCCTCGGGGGGAGCCCCCGTGCCCCCCCGGGGAGACGAGGAGCGGCCGGGCAGGGCCCCCAGCGGCCTCGCAGGGGAGGACGCGAGGCCTAAGGCGGCCTCGGAGGCCGGGGCCGGGGCCGTCCCGGCGGAAGCCGCTCCCCCTCGGTCGCTCCCTCGCTCCCTGCCGTCACTCACCGAAGTCGAGGAACTGCTTGATGGAGAGCGGCGAGGGGGAGAAGCGCGAGTAGTACTCGATCTGCTTGGGGATCGGGCTCTTCAGCAGCGCCCCGCACAGCCGCATGGCGCCTCCCCGACGCCGCCCCTAGCGCGCTGCGGCGCCGCGGCCACCCGCGCTCATGCCCGGGGGCAGCTCACGCCCGGCCCGGCCCGGCCCGGCCCCAGCGCACCGCCCGCTGCGGCCCGGCACGGCGCTGCCCTGCCCGGCACGGCGCTGCCCCGCACGGCGGGAGGGGCGAGCGCAGGAGGCCCGCCCCCCGCCCCCGCGCAGGCGCGCGCGGCGACGGTTGGAGCCCCCCCCCCGCCTTCCCCAACGGTCGTGGCGCTGAGGCGGGAGGGCAGCGCCTGACTGAGGGGGCTGGGGGGGGTGGGGGCGCCATAAATGTTTTCGAGACCTCCTCGCAACACGAGGCTTGCCGTGGCTGTGCTTTGCAGTCCTGCGTTCCGGATACGTCTATAGCAAGTGAATCTAATGGCAAGTTGTCACAGATTCCTTTATCTTTTCTCCAATGAGCTCAATGCAAACTTCAGCACCTCCAAGGTATTACTGTAATTTTGTAACCGAAGCACAAGAGAAAGAGGTGCTCTTCAGTTCTGAACGTCTCTCCCCATCCTTCCTAACGTGATTGCCCTTACAGAATTTGAGACTGAGAAATCCTGACCTAATGTACAAAATAACTTCTAATAGCTGGAGAACGTTTTAAAATCACTTCAATTGCAGGTTACAGAAATAACTGTCCTGAAGAGACATGTCATGTAATCAAGGCTGACAAAATGAAACATCTCCTGTAATTCTGAAGCTTTTTTGGCAGATGACGAAAAGTGTTTTTAAACTTTTGCTGTACACTCTTCAGGCTTTGATTGCGGTTTATCTATAGCGTAACTTTGAAATGAGTTGGAGAATTATGTGGCAGCAAGTATTATCTTTTTCCATTACAGACAGAATTATCTTTCCCCAAATTAACATGAACATTAGCAGCTACAAAGGATGATACATTGTCAAAACTTAAGCCATATGGTTGTGTATACCTTTTACATTTTCAAGGAATCCTAGTGTGATTTCACTTCTGCCTCCAAAATAGCAAGACCACAATTACTTATGGAGATGTCTTTCTGAACTCAATACATTTTTTGCTAGATAAACGATGTCACAGTATCACTTTGTTGGGATTTAAAAAAAAAAAAAAAAAAAAAAAAAAAAACTACATTCACCAGACTAGGTAAAAATTGGAATTGCTTTTGTCTGTTCTGACACGGACTGAAACCATAATGTAGGTACAGGCAAAGTCACTGGAGAGCAGAGCTGTGCTGTTCTCGCCAAATGGACATTCAACAGCTCCTCTCTGCACTGAAGAATCCAGTCACATAACCAACAGACTGAGTTCCCTGAAAACTCTTCTTAGACACGGTTCAGACAAATACAGCTGACAAACTCACCCAACAACGCTGCCTAACCTCGTACATACGAAGACTGCAAGACTTGGCTGAGTGAACATAAAGTGCACATAGATAAATCTGTGATTGTCTTACCAACTGAAGACAACAAGAAGCATATGAGTAATCCTAGTTCTTAAATAATCTGCCTGAGCAAAGAGAAATCAGTGATATAAACCCTGTTAAGTAGAAAATGTCACTGGGATCAATAGACGTAAACTATAAGCTCATGATTTTATCTCCTCAGGAAAGTTTGCACACGTAATGAAATGGCTGAGAACTGTGTGGTGACCATGCAAGACACTGCAGTGAACTGGAAGCGGAGGAAAGAGATTTGGTTTGGCAACTGGATTGTTGTTTTGCTTCCCAGAATCACCAGCATCCCTACTGAAACTGAGATACCCCTCGCAGAACATAACAGGGTAATCAGAAGTCTCTAGGATCATTTAGAAATTAATGATGTAACATAACGATTAGAAATTAAACTTTGATTTAATTGGCGTCATACTGTGTGGAAAGAAGTGGAGTACCTAGAGGAAAACTCATACAGAACTGACAACAAACCATTCGCACCACTGGCTTTCGCCTACACTTTGATGTTAGAAAATCAAGGAAGTGATGGAAGCCATGCAAATATGCTTTAAGCAGACATGAGAAGCAGGAGCTCATCTTCAAGATGAGGATATTGCAGTTTATATTTTACCATAGGTATTTATTAAAACATTCATATTGTGTTTGTCAAAGTAAACTCTTGGATTTCTCTTACTTGGAGCTTTGTTTCCTGAACAGTCACTGAAGTCAGTATCTATGTTCCCAAAAGGGTAGGATCTTGCTGTAAAGATCATGATTAGTCAAACTTCTTTTTCAAGGTATTATCTTCAAATATATATTTTATTCTTTGGTAATAAATAAATAAATAAAGGCTTCTTTAACCATTTCACTATTTTGCAATTTTGATAGTTCTTACTCCTAATTTTCTAGTTTATTTCCCAGCTCAAACTCACGTATGTATTTTCTGCATAGAAGAAAGTTTCTTGTCATAAGCTGTGCTCAGAATGATGGCCTGGCGACACACCCAGACCTGGGAAGTGCCCCCAGGCCCAGCAGTGCAGAGAAATCCCGAGAACCTGAGCACAACTGTCAGACGGACAGACATCCAGCAGAGCCAGCTTCACCACAGCTCCTTCCCTTAAACTCCTAGAGGTTGGTTTTCATTACTCCTCTAACACTTCCACACTGGTCCTGGAGGGGAAGAGGGCCAGAAATACTCTCTGAGGTTCTTTGCTCCGGTTCCCCCTGCCCGTGCCCGGCCCCGCAGGGGTTCTCAGGCACAGCCTGTGTTCAGGAGTTCACTGCTTTTGGCTCCCATCATGCAGAGCATACACTTTCCTTCTTAACACCTATGTGTATGAGCAGTCTCGATATGGGAGCTCAGTGGAGCCACAGGGATGAAGAAGGAACACTTGTAGAAGTCAGAAAATTAGGTTACTGGAAATGAAAGGCCTTGCCCAAATTTGAGTTTTCTTAGTGCTTGCTTACAGTTAGAAATTACTCCTACAGAAAATTACTCCCTTAGAAATTTGTAGCAAAATTTCATCTGGGAAGTTCAGAAGTCACGTTTTTGTTAAACTTTCGGATCTTCTTCTTTCAGGACCTGTATATTACATGTGCTTCTGTTTTCAGGGAGCAACAAAAGCCTTTAAAGTTTAGTTCAATTAAGATTTATTCTCAATGAACATTTCAGATTGTTAAAACACCAGAGCCATAATCTCCTTAACAAAGCTTGTTTTTCTTCACTGCAGAATACTTGGTAGCTGCAGGGGATTCAGCATAATGAACTTCTTTGTATATGTGTCAGAGGAGGGGAAAAGGAATGTTAAACTGTAAACCAAGAAAACATGGTTATTAGTGTGTTCTGGACACAATGTCTCTGTGGAATTCATCGTAATTTTTTAACAGCAACAACAACAAAAAGCTATATTGAAGTTATTGTACCCCTCTATCTTAAAGTTCAGAAGCACTCATTGAGAATGGGTATAATACAATTGAAACACTAACAATAACAGTAACCAATATCAGTTATTTTGGGGAAATTCACGCAGAGAATTTTAGTCCCAAAGTACATTTTACAAAGCGACAGAAAAAAAAAACAGCACAAAACAGGAAAAATTGGTATAGTACTGTGATGTTTCATACAAATTACTTCAGCTCATAGTACTGATTTTTCTCAATAAGACTGCTGTATTTTCCCACCTGCCATTATGTGCTTTCAAGGAGAAATTAAAGTAATGGATCATGCAAAGCCACATCAGGAACACACGGAGTTAGTAAGGTTTCTTGATGAAGCTTTCTTAAACTTCAAAAAAGACTTGTTTTCATTTTTAATACTTTGTGTCTTCCTAACATTTATGCACACAGATGGGTAAGTTTGGATGGGCTGCTACCCATAATGGTCAGAAGATAGGTAGCACTCAAAGACATGAGTTTAAAGTATAGTCATTACACATGGGATAACATGAGTAGCATTAGATTCTGTCACTGTCATAGTCTTTCCTGTCTGTTATCCAAGAAAACAAAGTTTCTTTACCAAGTTTTTTGTTTGTTTGTTTGCTTGTTTGTTTTTTCAGCAAAAGCTGGTTGTCACTGTATTTAGTATTCCTTGTCCCAGTTATCTAACCAGCAAAGTTCAGAGATCCTATCAAAACAAATATCAGGGGCTATCAAAAATTATATTCAGCAAATCTAAGAGTTTGGAATTAAATATATATAAATATATGGCTTTGTAAATAATAACAGTTACTCTATAAAAATGCTTTTGAAAGCATTTACAATTAGTTGGCTTCAAAGTATTAGTTTTTTTGGAGTATGAACTCCACGTGTCTCTTAATTATGTAGCTATCCTCAGTAATTTGCTTTAGAAGAAGTAGAGCTGTCTGCCGCCATGGTGGCACTGTCAGCTGTCTGTCAGATGACACCATCTGTTTGTCCAATATTAACAGACAGAGCTACATTATTCTTTAACAGCCCATAAAAATTTCATCTCTTGGGAAAAAACAAATATGTGATTTTCTTTTGCAATTGTTCAGGAGGTGCAGGAGAGAAAATACTTGCCACTAAATTACTAACAGTAAACACATATAAAAAGAGTTTAACTACTCCTCTCCGTCAGTGAGGAAAGCTCACTTCATGAGTTTACCTACTCTTACCTTACTCTTTTCCTAACACTACACAATTAGCCACACTTTTTCCTTTTGCTTCATGGGTGTTTCTCTCTATTCCTTTCCCTATCAGAGTTTACACATTTTCTCAAATGCATTTCAGGGGAAGGAGGACAAGGAGCCCAGAAGGAGCCAGGCATTGTGGTTGTCCAAATGCCCTGACATTCCATGTCATGCAAGCAGAGTCCTCAACCCTGACAGGACTATGGTCCTGTTGCAGGGGGGTTTGCTCTTCCAACAGGCAGGTAGAACATCAGTGGGATGGGAAGTCTCATTTTAACCAAACAGACAGTTGACAGAAACGTCAACTTTAATCCTGGGAACTGCCTCAGAGAAGGATTCTTACTGCAACAGTATTTTGTTCTACCTGTACCATAAGAGCAACTGTTGGAACAAGTGAGTTAGAACTACGACCAGGTGGAAGAGAACCATACCAAAACAACCTCTTCCCCATAAGAGTATGTCTTGGTGCTACTTTTACTATTCAAATGTTCAAAAATGACACAGCCAGATCCTAACTTGCATTTAAAACTTGTGCAAAACTGAACCTAACCAGCAAACTTATGCCAAGGATTTGTATTTAATCTTATCTTCCAGAAACAGCTTGCAAAAACACCAGCTGAGGAACGGTTACTAGATATACATGAGAATACACCTGTGGGTTTTGTACTGATATTCTAGATCCATTAAAATAGGATCACCATCCTTTTCCAAGAAGGAGGACAGCACCAGTTTGGCATTGGAAAGAGGGCAGTGTCCCTAAAAGATTTTTTTTTCTTCCCTCTCAGTCATTCACCACCTTGCGAGGGAATCTCCTAGAGGAAATTCAAACATTTATTTCAGTTTGAGCTGATGTAACCATACCCTGGCATACCCTTACCTCAGTGCCTTTCTGTTTGCAGAAATTGAACCCTGTAGGAGTCTCAAGAGGAAAAACATGAAAAGGAGTTAAATCTTGCTACTTGGAATTTACCATGCTCTGCAGCAGCAGAAGTTCTTGTATTCTCAGATAGATGTAATAAAATCTGCAATTTAGGAGAGTAGATTTGAGTTGTCTTGGCTCTGAATGTTCTCGGCTGGAAAGCAATTCACTTTTCATTCATTTTCCTTAGAACATTTGTTTTCCACACATTCAGTTCTTCAAAAGGAAGTCAGTTTTGTCTGAAAATTGCCCATAATCTCAGAGGAAGTTGTTCCCATCTATGCTGGTACTCCCACTGCTTGATACCCTATAAAGTGGGCTTCTGGAGCACTGGAGAAGCAAGTTTCCCAAGGTTTTTATGCCCCAGTCTCCACAGCGCAGGAATGAGAGGAGTGAGGAACAGCCTTGCAGGCACCAAGGTCAGTGCAGAAGGAGGGGGAGAGGTGCTCCAGGCACTGGAGCAGAAGTCCCCTGTGCCCTGTGGTTAGGACCATGGTGAAGCAGGCTGTCCCCCTGCAGCCCATGGAGTACCACGGTGGAGCAGGGTTCCACGCTGCAGCCCGTGGAGGAGACCACGGTGGAGCAGGTGGCCCTGCACCGATGGAGACTGCAGCCTGTGGAAGACCCCTGCCGGAGAAGAATCCTGGCCAGACCTGTAGGCCGTGGAGAGGAGACCACGCAGGAGCAGGTGACCTGGCAGGAGCTGCTGCCTGTGGGGGACCCAGGTTGGAGCAGTTTGCTCCTGAGGGATGGACCCTGTGGTACGGAGCCATATCTGGAGCAGTTCTTGAAGAGCTGCTGCCTGTGGGCAGCCCACGCCGGATCAGTTCATCAAGGACTGCATCCTGTGGAAGGGATCCCACAGCACAGGGGACGAGAGTGACCAAGAAGGAGCGTCGGAGAAGCAGCACTATAGACTGACCGCAACCCCCATTCTCCCATTCCCCTGCATCGTTTGGGGGGAGGAGGTGGAAGAGGGTGGATAGGGGGGGAAGGTGCTTTTGGTTTCTTTCCTTTGTTTTTCACTTCTCTAGCTCATTAGTAATAGGCTATAAATCTTACTATCTCCCTATGCTGAGTCTGTTTTGCTCATCACAATGATTACTGCATGATCTCCTCATCCTTATCTCAAACCTTGAGACACTTTCATCGTATCTTCTCCCCGTTCCTCTTTGAGGAGGGGGAGTGAGAGAGCGGTTGTGGTGGAGCTCGGCCGCCCACCCGAGTAAAACCACCACAGAATTAAAGATGCCAGGAAAAAGCATGTTTTTTGTAGAAATATCAAAACATTCTTGTTTGAGAAACAACCCATTTTATGGGATTTTTTAAACAAAATAGTATGGAAGTGCAGCTCCAGAAACAGCTGGGAAGAAGTGCTGCTCTGCTTGTCATAGCAGAACTTGCTGAATGTTAAAAACTTTTCCAGAGTATAATTTCTGTTCCTGAGTTGCACTTTCCAGAGGTAGCTCTGTGCCAAGAGGCAAACAAATGAATATAAATTATAAATCTAAATACCTTTGTAATGAATTGTCATCCATTTTCCTCTAAAATCAATTTTAAAAAAGTGACAGAAACGGAATTTTAGGGAAGGACAAATGCATTTTATGATTACCCTTTCTTTCAGATCTTGGCAGTAGAAAGTGGGATGAGAGAAGAGTTCCAGCAGCAGCTCTGCCCACGGAGGAGGTGGTGATACAACACTTTGTTCCTCTGCATTGATCAGTCTCCTTTTCAGCCCATTATGATATTTCCCTGTATTTCATGCACCAAATGATAAAAGATTTATAATTCAGTATTGCATCAAGTGCTTTTCTGCAATCAATAAGTATTACTTCTACCAGAATGCCTCTGTATAACAAACATGCAATTACAGTGATTTTAAGTATCAGGTTTGTCTGACCTAATATGTTTTATTAACCTGTGGTTTTTAGTGTTCATCAGGCTTTTTCACTCTATATATTTACTCATGATTTTTATTTTATTTTTTATCTTAACATAAGCTCATGGAAAATTTAAACTAGTGATTGGAGTTTCTTCAGTTTCTCTGTGAAAAACACTCTTCTGCTTTTATTCAACCAATAAATTTTTATTGTTCCTGTTTTCATATATTTATTCTGTTTATTTATTACAGTGCAAGTGCACAGTAAAGAAACTGAGCTGGCTTACGTAAAAGAAGTTAAACATTGTCTTTGGCCTTTTTGTGACATCCTGAACTTCAAATATACTTTTGCACCTTTTGCTGATACTGCCTTTTGCCAGATTCTGGAGTTCCTCTTCACTGCAGAGTAAACAGCAAGATATGTTTTGTTTGATTTTCTGTAGTGGTTTCCGAACTGTAGCTTGTAGATGAGTTTAGATGAGAAAATAGGCAAACACAATGGTTTTGTCTATTTACAGTGACTTTAGAAATTAGCCCTGAACATAACTTTCAGCAAATGAAGCTCTGCAAGGAGAAAGAAAAGAACCGTTAAAGGAAGATTGCCTCTCCTCACTAACACAAGAAACTTTTGTCTGGTTTAGAACAGCACAAGAGTTTTTGGTTAGAGGGAAGCTTTTCTTGTACACATTGAACAGCCACCCCGGCACCATAGCACCCGTTTCCCTTTTGGCAGTGGGGAGTCACATCTGAAAGTCAGTGTGGCTGCTCAGATCAACACCTGTAGTGAGACACAAGACCAATGCCAAATAAGATCCCCACTACATTTTTAGTCAGCTTTGCGTTCCTAGTCCGAGAAAGAAGTAAACACATCCCGTTCATCTGTCATATCCACGCATTTGATCTTGGTAAATGGAGCAGGCCTCAATTCAGGCCTGAAGGCCCACCGTCAGCAGCTGATAGCTGTTCCACGAGTACCACGTGGCAAATTGCCTGGGTCTCTGTGCAGCTTCCTTGAAGAAGATGACTGAAAAATACTGTAATTTAACAAGAAAAACGAACATGTATGTATATCTTTTAACTGTTCTACCTACAAAGCATATTACGCAGCTTGTTTTGCAAACTATTGTGATGGTCAGCAGGGAAGCATAGCCCGAGAGTTTCATGGGTAGGGAGAAAACTTTTGTTTAAGTGCTTGCTGGTAGATGTTTGCTTTGAGATAACAGGAGTAATAAAATGCTGTTATTTAGGTGAGAAACGGATCCCGTGCAGAAATCCGACTACATGGAAGTCTTACTTTCTCCATGTTGCACCATAACACAGGTCTCCACATTTGTGGTAGGACGGATTAGCTTTGAAAGATTAGATAGGAATATGGATAAGAACAGAAACACTGACGGCCCAAGGTCATATTTACACTTCATTAAACAACCAAATATAAAGCATGAGGTTCTCACACTCAAATCATTAGCAACGTTTTCACATCTATGTATATTTCATGCTTTTCTGCTGTACTTTGGGCACACCAAAAATCAAAATAAAGAGCAGAGGCCATTTTCTCTTATTAAGGTTGCTGAATGCTTGCTGTTAGAAGCCATTTTCAGTTCTGCTTAGTAGACCTTCAAAAGCCCTTAACCAATTCACCAGCATTGACTTCTGGTAGTACGGTGTCACAAATGCCTAATGAGTGTGATACAAATGCAATGTGACCTTTCTAAGTCAGTGAAAAGGGGAAGAAATGTTCACCAGGTGCACTTATGGCAGTGAAACTGCAGCATTAGCAGGCCTAGATATCTGTAACCTGTAGCTCAAAATGACTGTGTCTTGTATATATAACAGATACTATGGTTGGATGAGCACAACTAGTAAACCCCACGTTTCCAGATAAGACACCATGTCAAACATCATCTGGACTTCTCAGCAGAAAGTGGTAAGGTAGCCTGTGGATGAAAAAACACTTGAGATAAAGAGGCACTGAACAAGTTGCTCTAAGAAATTGTCTTTTGTTCCATACTTTCACAACACTCAGAGGAACACAGAGGGACTAGTGACACTCCTTACTATCCTTTAATAATGTGTCAAAGGGAAAGTTGGATTAAAGTTCCAATAACAGGAAAAATAACCTTTCTGAGCCAGGCTTAGTCAAGGAAAGAATAACAACAGTAGTTGCAAGGGTGCATTTTTAGGTGTTTTGCTTTTGTCTCCTGACTCATTGTTTATAATGGAATGATATTTACCATTTTGTTTGTCATATTTATACCTATTATATAATTTTTCACCCGTGAAGATCAGACTTTGATTATTTTATTGTAGATTGCATGTTTTACATGAAAAATATTCTCACTGCTATTCAGTGACAGCTGGAAAATTAAAGTCATATGAATATTGAATATTGTTCCTCCCAAATAAAAGACCCTCTCCTTCTCACAGAAATGTTATGAGTGACACAAACTGATTACATGACTACTGTGTGGGTGAAATGTTTTAGATGTGCTGCAGGGACGATCACCAAGGTATTAAATTATGACTGTAGAAACATTATGTGATGCACACTATTTCTAAGATACTTAACTGTCTTTCTTCATCCAGACTAGATCTACCTTCCAAATCACATCTTATTTATTCTTGAGTGTCATAGGTGGCTTAAGGCTTAAGTTCACAGAAAAAAATAAATATCAAATGCTTTTCATCCAGAAAATCATTTCATATCATCCTTCTAAATAACTTTATTTGTGAAAATAAATGAAGAATTTCAATTGTTATTATTGTTGCCAGCATTACCAGCAGGTGGACAGAGGTGATCACCTGTACTCAGCACTGGAGTGCTGTGTCCAATTCTGGGCTCCCCAGGACAGGAGAGACCTGGACATACCAGGGAGAGTCCAATGAAGGGCCACAAAGGTGCTTGGTGCTCAAGGGACTGGAGCACCTCTCCTGTGAGGATAGGAGGAGAGGGCTGGGACTGTTCATCCTGAAGAAGATGAGGCTGAACGGGATCTCATCAGTGTCTGTAAATGCCTGAAGGGAGGGTGCAAAGAGGACAGAGCCAGGCTCTTTTCAGTGGTGCCCAGTGCCAGGACCAGAGGCAGTGGGCACAAACAGGAGCACAGGAGGCTCCCTCTGAGCACCAGGCAGCACTTCTGGGCTGTGCGGGTGAGGAGCGCTGGCACAGGCTGCCCAGAGAGGTTGTGCAATCTCCTCCTTGGAGATCTTCAGAAGCTGCCGGGGCATGGCCCTGGGCAACCTGCTCTGGGTGTCCCTGCTTGGGCACAGCTTGGAGCAGGTGGCCTCCAGAGGTCCCTGCCAGCCTCAGCCATCCTGTGATTATAGAAGAGGAATTATGAAGTCTATTTTCTTATTTATTGTTACTCATCATCAGCATTCAGAGAAAAGTTTGAAATGTTCCCATACTTATTTGTTGTCTCAACTCTTTCTCCCACCAAAGAATATGTTTAAAGTACATAAATTTATTTCAACATCTTGATTTTTGACAAACACATTGAAATGTTTTGACAAAAATTCTACTGAGCATATATACTGATACACAGAGTTTTTTAAAAATATATACACACACCACACATTCTATTTCATCTTTATGATTTGATGTAGGTTCATGGAGAGACAAAGACAAATGTGAAGCACTTCAGTATAAGCATATACGATTGCAGGATGTGGAGAAGAGTGCATTAAAAATGGTCAGCTCAGTACAGCACACTATTCTGCCTTGCCACATTGAGCAGATCAAAATGACCTCCAAAGAACAACATTCATGACCCAGAAAAATGGCTTAAGACATGTCTTGGTAAACAGTTTCAGGGAAGAAAAGATGCTGAGACAGCTCTGAGCAAGAATCTCCAGCCTGGCCCCAGCTGAAGTTGCCCAGTTGGCTTGCTAGTGCTCCAGCTTCAGAATCAAAGGGCACTCCTTGGCTAACAACTCTAGATAAGCCAGTAGAGTTGTCATGGAGTGCTGCTCACAAAAGGCGGGACTTTGCAATTCCATCCAATTTTGATCCTCTCGGTCTGAGCGTACAGACGGCACCTGCGTCTGTTTCAGGCTCATGCCAAGCCACAAGCACGCAGCATGCAGCAGGCAATTTCCCCCTTCCCCTCCCTGGGGCTGCCTCTGCGCCCTGCTGTGGGCACGAGCCCAGACTCAGGGTGTGCTGGTGTAGGGAGCTCAACCCGCAGAAGCAGAGATCTGCTCCCACGTTACCGCTCCTCACCAGACCAGGGAAGAGAGGAGGTTACAGGTCCTCTCCAGGGCTGTGAGAGAACCGGGGAGACAGTAGAGCCGTTCCTTCCAGCATGGGGTTTGCTCAGCTGTGGTACAGCACCTCATCTTTAAGCACAGCCTGACTCTAAGTGTGGCGGCAGCTTTCTGATTCTCAGATTCAGACGTCAGGTGGGAGCTCATTTAAATCAAGCCATATGTAAAGCAGATGTAGGAATGTGACACCAGTTCCTGCCTTCAGACAAAGGTCAAAGCGAATTGAACTGGAAAATGGCATGTTCTTTCCCACCAGTTACCACTTAAATTGCCTTCTCTTGAGAAGATTATAGATGTCTCATAATAAATCCTTTTGGGAGATGCTACATCTCGTTACAAAGAAGCAACAACAGCAGTCCTGTACCAATCAAGATTTTCACTGAACTGATTAGAGAACTTTTATCGCCCAGTAGAGCAATCAAGACAAGTACACATCTCAACCATTCAAAAACATACAAAAACAAACAACGTTTGTAATCTTAGAATGGTAAACACTTGTTTTATTGAGTGACTTACATTTCCCGTTAGGAGCAAAGCAGCTATTGCATCAAGAAGTCAGTCATTTAGTCAAAAGGCAAATATTATTGCCAGGAGGAAGAAGAGCTTTATAACCTTTAAAGCAGCATAGTCTAACTGCACCTCCTGCCACCTTTCCGAACGGCAGCGCAGCAGAAGTGGATTTTAGCCACTGAAGTTGGAGCATCCCATTGCTATGGAGCTAGAAAGAGTTTTACATCATTAAAAGCGAAACCTACCATAATTACCCCCAACAGGTCGGAGGACTATGACTGAAAAATCTCCTTGTTACAAGCAAAATCTTGTTTCCAACATAACGTGAATGGACTTGCAGACCAAAGCATCCCCAGCTGAGTCCTGCCAGGAGTCAGCCCTGGAGCGGGGCCGTTCTCTGTACGTGCCGGGTGATGCTGGCAGCAGCAGCAGGAGTCGTGCCACCAGAGCAGGCTTACTGCAGGTTCTCCTCTCTGCTGAAGGAGAGCCACAATGGTTTTGTTTTGTTTTAATCATTAATCAAAGGCAAATAAAATGCAATGAAGGAAAGCAAACACACACACCGTAGCACAAATGCAAACAGGCTTTTCAAATGCAGGGCAGGTTTCCATGGCTAATTCCAGGAATGGAAGTGAGGGAGAGGGAGAGGAGGAACTTGGAAGGAGAAAGCTTGCTTTCATTATAATTACATTCACAGCAGAGATTCCTGAGCTTTTACCTCACATGAGCAAAGAAAGTCATGGTGTGTGCTGCGGGTGGCTTGACAGATTACAGAGTGTGACTAGGAAGTTCGACCTGTGTGTATTCAGACACACGGATACCTGCTTGTGCTGGAAACATTCCTGAAACTGTCTTCACAGGTCTTCTCCCTTCAGTAGCCACTAATTCTCCTGTGTCACTGCAATCTGGCTTACTCAGCAACATGCTGCTGCCAGCTCCTTTTGTTCATGAGGAAGATATCCCCATCAAACGCAGCCTCTCTGGTGAGGCTGGCAGCACCGTCCTTTGAGAGGCTTTGTCAAGAGGAAGGAGGGAGTCTGGTCTCCCACTCAAATTCTTACTTTGTGTTTTTATAATTATCAGTCCTGAAAACTGAAACTGAGATCCAAAAGAAGTTAGGAAGGGGCAGAGAAAACAGGCTGTTTCACTGGTGGTTAGGTTTGTAGATTATTGCTATGAATTAAAATTACAGGACCAGTAGCCCAGCAGAATACAGCTCAAAGGCTGTTACTGCACTACAAGTAACATGATTTAGGGATATGAAAAGAGAAAAATCACAGTGTGATTTAAATCCCAGTGTCTATTTTGAAAGCTACCTTTACAAGAGGAAGAAGCCCCAAACTCCCCATTCACATGCTAATTCCCTTGTTTCAACAAACCAGTATTCTCCTTCACCTGTTTACATTAGCATAAAATCAGGATCCTGAATCTGCATTTTCCATAGGTTTCAAAAGGCAGCCAGCTTTCAAAATTTCCAAAATGCATCTACTCAGGGATAGTTCAGACATGCAAAATGCCCATATATTGTAAATGCAATAGTCATTTACCTCCTGCATCCAGAATGTAATTTCCATTTTTATTTTAACCACTAGCGATCCATTGTTCCAAATTTCTTTCAATAAATGTCCCCCACTGCTGCCCATAGCTTCTGCAGAAACAATTTTGAATATTTTGCAGGCAAAAATAGCAGAAGTGCTGAAAATCATACCGTTCCTTTCCAGAGTAGATGATTGATGAAATGCACATTTCAAAGCCTGTGAAAATACGAGCCAGAAATAAGTAGCAAATGAGATTATCCTCGTATTGATTTCTCTGCAGTACATTCTGATTAACTGGCATATCAAAGCGGTTGTTTCCAGCTGCCCCACCAAGATCACATCCTTCATCCTCGGTATGTGTGGCTTCTGATAAGTAAGTGGTTCCTTTAGTTATCAGATACCTGACGGCTTTTCTGCCCTGCTATCCAAAAACCTTGGTCTTTTTCCAATATGTCTGAAGATTAAAAAGGTAGATTCT
Organism: Oxyura jamaicensis; assembly: GCF_011077185.1. NCBI lineage: Eukaryota > Metazoa > Chordata > Aves > Anseriformes > Anatidae > Oxyura > Oxyura jamaicensis. The sequence continues at coordinate 121,705,750 of NC_048893.1, forward strand.
AGTCTTCTATTTGTTCTCTACAAAAGAATCCACCACAAAATTTTGTGCTGAATTTTTTTACAGCCTGTTTCAAAACCATCACGTCTTGCTGAAAACATCCTGGTGCATGTGGTCCTTCCTGAGCTGTTAAAGCAACCCCTGGGACAATCTATGTAAGCCTCTGGGAAATTTCTGACCATTGGAAGATTTTTTTTTCAGAAATCAAAATCAGCATGTTGATCTGAAAGTCTTTCTGCATTGTAATCAATGGTTGGTTCAGGAACTCTGCTGCTGGTGTTCTTATGAGCTGTCTAGCCCAAACTTCTTGCTGCAAGATGGAGCACAGGAAGTTCCGCACCGACATGTGAAAGAACTTCTTCATGGTGAGGGTGACGGAGCACTGGAACAGGCTGCCCAGATATTCAAGACCCGTCTGGACGCCTACCTGGGCAGCCTGCTCTGAGGAACCTGCTTTGCAGGGGGGTTGGACCCGATGATCTTTCAAGGTCCCTTCCAACCCCTACAGTTCTGTGATTCTGTGGTTCGTCATGACAGTACCACAATACCTGAAGAGCTGGTAGTCTAACCTGCCCTAATCATAGAAAAAAAAAAAAAAAAAAAAAAAAAAAAGTTAATGATCAGTCTAGGTGTCATGACAGAGGATAATATTATGTCTTTAGCTTTATTCTGTTGGGAATCTGCATCTAACTTTCAAACACCAAACTGCAGCCCAGCTGTTCAGCTGTCCGTGACCCAAGGTTTGCTTTTGCTGTGGACAGCTTTTAAAAACTGGCTGAGCTTTGCTTACAGAATTGTTGTCCAGCTGCAAGAAAGTGTGTAAGTTAAAGCCACATGAAATTAAGTATGCAGGCAGAAGTGAAATTGTAGATATAGCTAGCAAGTCAGGGATTCAAAAAGAAAAATACTGTGGAAAAAAAAAAATAATAAAAAAAATGCAACACAAAGAAAATAGGCAGAGACTCAGCAGACAGCAATTCACTTAGGTGAGGGACCATAACAGGGTCCAAAGAGCCAACTCAGCAAAAATGCATGAGGCGTCTTGCCAGGGTGATGAGCATCAACGATACTTAGCTGAGCAGCCTGTAAGTCTACATATTGTATGCCTTAACCAACAAGTAGTTGTCATGTTTTTAAAAGTTGCAAGCTTTTGGCACAATACAAGGTGCCCAAGCAGAAAAAAATGACCCTCTGAGAAAAGGTTGCGAGTGTGAGTGCTAGTCCTGGGGCTCCTCCCCTTCTCCTTCTCCCCCTGCTTCATTTCTTCTTGCCTGCAGTAAGACTTCAGGGTCTAAATACCACCAACTAAAATGGGGATGCATAAAATGACTGCAGCACAAAGTAGTGCTGATGCTGTTTACTCTCAGAAGGGGTTGCTGTGAAGTGGTGAAGCATTTTTTTCCAGTAGTAAGTGGAAGTCTCTCTAGCCTTCTTTCAAGGAAGGAAGAACAAACTAGGACACTAAATAATTTCTGACAGTGCCTCTTTAACCAAGGGTTTGGGAAAGACAAGGCTCTCACTAGAGGGCACATGAGCCTGGATTTTTATACATCCTATCCCAGACATAAGCAATATGGTGAAAAGCAGCAAGGCTGAAAAGCGCCACTGTGTATGACTGAATCCTCTTAGATTCAGGCACAGTGACAGGCACTTAGGGGAGCAAAGAGAAGGGAGGGAAGAAAAATACTGCACAGTAGGCATGTTCTTGCTAATTGATGGCAAAATTCTCAAAAACCTTTCATCTGAAAGAAACAACATACAGTATGGAGATCAGTGAGGGATAGATTCAAGGATTGCTACTGGAAAAAAAAAATACTGGGATAAATTTCACATTAAGACTCAGTAACAGTGACTCCATGGACATTTGGCAAGTAGTGTGGCACAACAGAAATAAATCTGTACAGTGCAGTATAGATTTACTGTACAGTAGATCTGTACAGATGCAGTATTTGAAGTCTTGATATCTCCATTGCTCACATATTGACCTAGCTCTGGGCTGGTCCCGCGGGCTAGAAGCCTGCTAGCAGCCAAGGAGCGCTGGGTGTGCTCCTGGAGCATGGCTGCCCCCTGAGCTCACCCTAAGGGCAGCCCGCTGGAGAGCTCAGAGTTGAGGCCCACGGTGCAGTCCGAAGCATCATTAGAAACAAGATCTGCTTCACAAATGCTAATCCCATTTCAAACAGTAGCGTAGACACACACAGTCTGACCAGAAGTAAAAATTAACCCCAGAGGAGTTGTTTGCTTTCTGCCAGGCTGGGGTGGGCTTTGGCCCAAGGTAGAGGACCAGGCCAAGGTGGAGACCCCAGGCCAAGGTGGAGAACCAGCCGGACCAAGGTTGGAGCACCAGTGCCTCTGCCTGGAGGGCAGGGTTGAAGCAGCATACGTAGATATAGCTTTAGGTCCCATAAGCGGTCTCGTGCTAGCAAGGCTGAAAGTCAGAGCCAAACTACAGCAGTTACTCACTGCCTTTGATTTTAGCGACACAAAGGCCTGCCGTACGATAGAGGAAGCTCGGTCCCCACCTGGCAGGGCTGACACGGCAGGATCTGAGCACAAACAACTGAAGCTGCCGCCCTTTGCATGCTTTTATTTACATTTTCCCTCTGAGGTAAGTGCAGAAGCACCGGACGGCCAGCAGATAAGCAAGCATTGATTCTTGTGGTTCACGCTACCCATCGCAGCGATGGGGACTCCTAGCAAATATCTGGGGGAGCACAGGCAAAGGGACGGCAGGGACTCTACAAACACCCTCTTCCTTCAGCACAGCACCCGGGGGCAAACCCCAGCGGCCCCAAAGCCCCCAGCCGGCGCCCCCGGCCCGCGACCCCCGGCGAGGGAGGCGCTGAGCAGTCGACGCCTGCCATCTAGCGGCCCTCGGCCGCCCCGGGCCCCACCAGAGACCCCCGGCCCCTGGGGGCTTCTGCTGAGCCCCCCGGCCCGGCTGGGGTAGGGGAGGCAAGATTAGGGGGTCTGGAGCAATAGTATGTAGCCCTGTTTTGCTCCCTGGGGCGGTTGGGTTTGACTTCCTAGCCCGGCTGCTGAATCCTCTCAGAGGCGGTGATTTGGGCCTTGTGAGAAGGGCGGAAAATAGTTGAGGTTTGCTCGCGATGTGCGGTGATAAAGCCCCTGCAGAACAGAAATAAGTCGAATGAGTTAAATCCCCAAACTGGACTGCCAAGGAACTGCCGCCGAGCCCCACAGTGACCGGCCCTCCTTCACGGGGGACCCGTTCGTGGTGCCCCTCTCTGCTCCAAGGCCACTTCTGCGCACACAAAGACGAAGGCCACGCGTACCAGCTGCCGGAGAGTTGAAGTGTCTCCTCCTGATGTACAGAGACACCAAAGGCTCGACCAAACAGCCTTGCTCACAGACATGCGCAGTGAGGATAGTGTGGATGCTACATCCTGGGGAAAGCATAAAGTATTTTGTGCATTGAAACCATCATGCCAGGTGCTCTGACATATTTCTCACAGAAAAAATATCCTTTTCTGAGAATTGCTTTCAACATTTAGTTTTATGCCATGTCTGGCACAGCATGTCCTTTAGCTTTCCTAGGAAATTAAAAGGGTATCAGTTCTCTGCTAAAATAAATGATCAACGTAGAAGGACAGCGTAGAACACAAAGCCTGTAACACAGGACAACTAGAAGGGATGCAAGAGGCAGGGAGAACACCCACACAAGCTTGCAATTTCAACTATTACCAAAAATGGCTGGAAAAGAGAGAAAATCCCTCTTGGGCTCAGGGTTGGGAAGGGCTGTCACACATTGCTGAACGGTCAGCCTGCAGCTTTCCCTGAACACAGGAACTTGTGTGGTGTGCGGGGAATGGTGGTCAAGCTCTACTAAGTGTCTCTCACTGCAGATTTTGCACCCAGCTTCAAATGGCAGAAAAGCACAGACAGAAGAAAATAAGAATAATAAAATGTAAGCAATAAAAGTGGCAATTCCCTCTCTTCTCCTTAAAGGAGGTTTCAACAGACACTGCATAGCAGCATGGAGGGGAAGCATCAGTAGCTAATCTGTTCTCAGGCAGCTACAACTGTTTACAGAGAGGAATTTGCTTAGTGTCAGGCAGATCTGCTGAGACTATCAGTGGAAGTCCAGTCTGAGGATGGGATAAGGTCACTAATCTTAGCTAAATCCTATTAAACCAATAAAGGATTCAGACTGCTTCTTCAAACAGAGCCATTCAAAGGGTGGTTTTAAGATTAGAAAATTAAGGAAGATAAATCCAAATTAAATCCTTTTAATCTCCCTCCATTTATCAGCATTATTTTTTTGAGAATGTGACAGGCTAAGGGTGTTGACAGGGCTGTAGACACAATACTAGCATTGCCTTCTGTTTTAAATTACAGAAAGAATTCAAAATCCTGCTGAAATCATTACAAGGAAAAGAAGGGAATTAACTCCTTGGCAGGGATCTGCTAAGGCATTTTTACTCAAGAAGCCACAGTCGAGGGCAGCATAAGACAACCTGGGGTTGCTCCCTAGCCAAGAAGATGGGACGAGCTGCACTGTGTGCATGGGACTGAAGGAGCTGAGCAAAGCATCCGGGCCATAGGGATGTGGCATGCTGGGCCAATGCTTAACAACAGGTCGGTTTGGGATCAAATAGAGAGCGGCTTGACAGCCCAGATAGCTGTTGGTAAATACTGTTGGGAAAAGTATAGTCAGATAGCTTTTATGTTGGATTGTATATAAACAGCTCCCCAAAAATCATCCTTTGGCTCTCTCAGCCTAGCGTACACAGGTTTTTCTTCATACAGCGTTGATACTAGCTTTGCATGCCACTCAGTTAAATCTGGGTAAATGGCTGAAAATAGAGAATTTGTAGGATGGAAGTTGGTGCATTTGTGTGTGTGTACGCATTGGAAGAATCACCAAAAGCTGATCATTATTTATTTATTTATGTTTACTTTGCTACCAAACAGTACTAAAAACCTTAAAATTGGCATCCACAATTTTCTGGTAAGATACCAACGAGCATTTGACTCCTTATGATTTTTAAGAGACAAATCCTAGCTGCCAGAAGCTGGCAGATTTTCTGATGCAGAGCAGTATGGACAGCAAACACCGATCGTAACCTCGCAGTCAGCCACCTGAGGGCTCAGAGCTGCCGTAGGTCCTCAGCAGACAGCAAAGCACAAGCTAGGAAAGTAACAGCTCACCAGAGGATTTTGCCACGTAACTCTCACTGCACTTCTTGAGAACCCTTTTCCCCAGCCTGTTTTTGGGTCAGCCCATGAGAAGTTCACTGCGAGCGTGCAGCTAACCCAGTGCTAGACTCCGTGGAGGCCAGTGGAGCACCTCTCTTCAGGAGAGGCTGGCAAAAGCAGAAGCCCCGGCCAGGTGAGGAGAGGAAGAACCAGGCACATAAACAGGATTTAAACAGCAGACGTTGTCCTCTTGCATATGTCTTTGAGGCATCCAGGCTATTTCAAAACTCAAGTCTGAAGGATGTTGAAGACCTCCAGGCCTCAAAGAGAATTTCAAAGGGAGGAGGGAGCATGAAAGATGAGGTTGCCTAGTAGCCAAAGGGTAAAAGAGGAATAAAGAAACAAACAGAGGGAGTTGGTTGAGCTTTACTTCCTTAACGTTATCCGCAGGCAGGAGACAGGCAGCACTGGGTCTGACAGATGACCTAGTGGCTTTGGTCTTCCTTGCTCCAACAGCGTAGGTTCCTCACCAGCTCCCAAGGCACCTGGCACTTCAGAAAACATTTTCTCTGAGTTACCAGGTGTGTCATTTGTAACACAATAGCTGCTTAGGACCAGAGTGAAAAGACCAGCATTTTTTTCTTATAAAATACGAGTTACTTGACGAGAACTTCCTCCGTGGACGTAAAAGATAGCGCACACAGGGATAATACATAGTTTCAGAAAAATAAAGATGCATCTCCAATCAAAACCATGAAGTTTAATGTATTAGCCCCTCAGGCTCACTTGCTCATGCTCTCTTTCACATTACATATGAGCAGCGGAGGGGGGGGATGTTCCATACAAGAGAAGGCGAGATGCTCTGGGGATGTGACACACAAAACATTGCCTCTAACCAAAGCAACCAAATCACATGTGAACAGTTTCTATTGAAGCACAGAAATAGCAGCTGATGTCATTAACAAAAGTAGGCAGGTGAATAGAAACAGAGCAACAGAAAAAAAAAAATGGAAATGAGAACTGCAGTCCACAATTGCAGAAGCGACAGTAATTCATGAGCAAAGAGCTATAGAAAGTAAAATTGACTGAGAAAGGAAATCATGGTCAGCTTGCATGAGAATGCAAATACGTACCACCTGCGTGGAGCATTTCCAGTAGCACGAATGCTGCTTGATAAACCTGCATGCAACTCACAAATGCTGCTTCTGTGCAGGAAGAAACCCAAGCTCTGTTTACAGCCATCCAAAAACGCAGTAAAAATAAAAAGCTCCGAACTATTAACATGTGTTCAAAACAGGTTACCTAAGCCAGAGAGATTAATCCAGCAACAGAATTCCCATGTGCTGAGTCACATACACCTGAAACACAACTGGTATCTTGGTGAGAACTGTTGCCATAGATATCTGCGGACACAAAAGGAGACAGGGTAATGCAGAAAGAGTTGTTCCCAGGCCACATTTCCCTCCCTATGCTTTGCAGGGCAGCATTTCTACTTTAAGGATGCTGGTTGACACCACAAAGCATTGGTAGATCAGATGCCACTTAAAACCACCCTACCCTGGTTTGTTTGTTTGTTTTTGTGAGAGATTTTGGGGGTTTAAAGGCAAGGAAAAGCACCATTATCCTAACAATGAGCAAGCAGAGCTCATATACACAATCTGGGTGACTGCATCTGTGGCCAGAACTGGACTACTCGTAGACCAGGCATTAGCAGGGATAGCATGCCTGTGCTCTGCAGCAATCTGCCTGCTGGCAGGGCACGGGCTCTTCTTGTTTGCAGGTGGCAAGTCACACCCTCCTTGTCAACGGGCTGCAGCGTACTCACACCAGCAGGGCTGACAACACCCTTGGGTGGAGCTGACTTGGCCACAGGAGACCAAATCCTTCCTCGCCATTGCAGGCTTGGTGGTAAGAGACGAGTAATGCACCGAGCTGTACTGGTGCAGAGCTCTGAGCTGTAAGGGGAGCATCGCTTGCCAGAAACGATCTCTGGTTACGCTAGCCAATATTATCTGATAACGCATCGAGGTGGTGGTGATGTGGTTTATATCAGCAGCTGAAACTTTAAGGTAGAAACTCAGTTTGTATTTTGCAACCGCATTTATTTCTCCCACCTACAAATCTGCTCTCCCAGTTAATGGTCCCACCTGACCACCCTTTCTTTCTAAATGCTGCAGTGCCTTCACAATCCAGGAATGCTTTTAAGGATCAGAACATGGTTCTCCAGGGAACGTGCATTTAAACTTTGCAAAACTCAGACTAAAGTCACAGTCTGAGATGATAGTTTATGATCTCTTTTTAGAGATAATTGAAGCTAGTCACTCTGGAAAAGTCTGTGCTGACAGGAGAAGGAGAAATAAAAATAGCTCCCTTCAAAATAAAACAAACAAAAAAATACCCTGAGCCTTCAAAAAAAAATGTTTTTGATTTTTCAAAATTAACACTAAAGTGTACAACTCTCTAGAGAATCAAGCTAAATAAATAACAGAACACCTTATGCAGTAGATACCTATACTGAAAGGATAGTAATAGACCTCTGGGGAAACCAAGCACACCACTTTCGTGCCAAGGAAATTAGTCCTTCTACCATTAGCCTTTACGTTGGTTTTGATGTTATACCATGTGTTAATTATTTCCAAATCACAAGTGCAAACACTCACCCTGATTGGAAAATTAGCATATTTCAAACTCAAGTAATTTTCCCCTAATGAGGAACTTGTTGAACTGAATTTAACAATTAGCTCACACCCTTTGCTGGCTGGGTATGGCTATGAGGAGATGCGGAAACACATCTTTTCCAGTAATGTGCTGTAAAGGAGGAATGTAAACTCAGAAGTTGTTTTTGTGCTATTTCCAACTCTTCCTTCTCGCCCTTAGAGACACGATTCTCAAAGGATGATGCAGGAGGAGGTGCTGCCCATGCTGTACAGTTCTCCCTTGTTTTGCAGTCTTCCCTCTGTGGGTCAGTTCATTGTCATGGCTTTTGCCACGTGCCAAGATTATGCAAGAAGGATCTCCTAGCTTAGAAAAGTAAAACTTGTGATTTATTGGTCAATATACACCACCCACAGGTACAACAAGCTGCTGGGCTCACTGCCCCTGACAGAGCACCCAAGGAGTCGCTGCTGGCCAGGCAGCCCTCAGTAAGCTGGGGAAGGGTCGACATCAGCTGCCGCTTGGAAGGGCTGATCATTGCCAAACTGACATCCTCAGGCTACCTGATGTTTTTCTGGACAATTTTGTATGCTTTTCATGTTGCTTTTTCTCCACAGGAAGCCTTGGGCTGCTAATTATTCGTGTGTCAACACCCTCACCTTTGGCAGCAGTGTCACCTTTCTCGTCATGGCTGTACTCTGGAGAACGCCTTGCAGTGCTTCCTCACAGCTTGGCTTTCTTCTTAGATGTCTGAGCCCAGTGCAGCCTGTAAAAACTCCGCCATAGACCCCAGGAGGTATCTGTGGTCTGATGCCTGAGTCTCTAGAGGGGAAACTGATGCTTTTCAGCTGCTCAGTTGCATTAAACTAGACTAAAGTCCTTTTATCCTACCATTTATTTTCTCTGTACACCACGACCCTATCTGCGTAAGTGCTGGGCAGTCGGGTCTTAAAGATGGTGGCCTCTCCGTAGTCACAAAGGGAGGTTGCCTTGGACAATCTTCTCTCTCCCTGAAACTGACCAAAAATGTCCAAAATATTTCCATGATTTTAAGCCTGATTTTTCCCATTTTTTAAAAAAATGTAAAAACATCCTCAATTCATCAAAGCTTCTTCCCGTTTTTTCAGTGCATATTCTTATATTCTTTAGTAGTTCTTTTTTTTTTTTTTCTAATTTGAAGAACAAGAATGAATTTTTGCAGAGCTCAAGCTGCCTTAGGTATGTCTCTAAGCACCTGTGCCATCAAGTGTGCTGGCACACCTGCTGCTTTATTATGTGGCTGTGAGTGGCATTAGTATAAGCCTAACAAGTCTTGTTGAACAGAGAGAATAGGTTGCAATAAGTGAGGGGGGAAAGAAAAGAATATACGGAGGAAGAAAAAAAAAAACGAGTTTTGAGCTATTTAAATCTGCTGCTTGTGTTCATGTAGAGATGTTTAACAGAAACTGGGATTTTGAGAAGTGAAGAATGTGATGAGTTTGTGGAAGGAGATGCTGTATCTACTACTGAGGCTGTGCCACAGCCCTTCAGCTGGATACCAAGGTGTGACTTAGCAAGGAAAATAGCCTGAGACTGTTCTGCTTACTTTCTCTTGCAGCTCAGTGACTTGAAGGCCTGTTCTTCCCACCAGTTCCACAAGGTGCAAAGAGGTGCTCTGACCTGCAGCTCTTACTCAGATGAGGTTCGGAATGCTGAGAGCAACTCGTTGTGTTGTTGGGGCGGCTGCATCTAGACATCTAACCATGATTTAACACTCGTAGCTTAATTTGTGATCTTACCGTGTTTAAGAGGCAGTTATTCTGAGAGCAGGGAGGTGAGACTGGATAACTTCCAGAGCCTGATCCTAGCCGATACAAAACTTCCCTGTGTTCCTTGCCTCTTTGGGCAAGTTCACTAGATTTTTCTGCTTTGATTCCTCTTGGCTAAAACAAAGAAGATCAAGCTCTCACGTTCACCTCTTTCCCCACAGGTCGTCTTGAAATAGCACTCCGTTTTACCTGGGAGCTATGGAGGTGCAAGCAGATTAATCAGTTGTCCTGAAGGATCACCCTAAGAGAATGGCTGTCAGTAAAAGGATTAGCATTCAAACCGTTAGCAGCTGTCAGACTTTGTTTAAAAACTAAGGAAGCCAAATGTCAGTGTATCCAGTAGGTGCAGTTGTTAAAACAGACCCTGTTATTCTAGTGTTTTCATCAGCTGCGTGGCAAATGGCTGCTGTCTTCCTTGCTCAGTTATCCACAGTCTTCTTTTGGGATTCCCTGCTGCTTACTCTAAACCAACCTACCCCCAGCTTGTTCAATTTGACATCACGTGCATCTTTGTCATATTGTCTAACTTCTTTTTCCCCTGCTCCAGCTCTGGGAACCATGAGATCACAATTCAGCTCTTGTATTGACTCATTTGTATTTTTTTCTCCCTTGGTCCCTCTTTACAAACAGACTCTTCATAGAGGGCAGGCTTCATAGCCTGGCTGCTCTGGCACCCCACGCCCTGCCACCTCCTCCCAGAGGCCAGCCTCAGGAGCACTGTTTCTTTCTCTTGAGCAGGGAGAACAAGGCAGGGGCATGAGTGAGGGTCCAGGAACAGAAAGAACAGTTTGTAGAGTGGTGGAGGGACAAAAAGCTCTATAATCATTAGAGCAGCCCCTTAACACCTGAAACAACCCTCTTGGGCATTAAGTCATGTTGCCTTTGCTGGTGAGACCCTCGAAACACAAAGGCATGCCTTTAAATATACGTATAGAAAAATAGAAGTAGCTTGAGTGGTCGATGAAAAAGAAGAGCACTGAGCAGCTCTTGTGTGCCAAACAACTCATGCAAAATTACTGGTTGCTGGCATTAGTTGTGACCTTTTGTGCATGTGCTGCTCCCGTTGCACATCCATACGCCATACCCAGGTAAGCTTCGTGTCAGTGTTCACCTCCACACTTGTATTATTAGTGCACGGCCACCCAAAACGTACAATTCATCTTTTCCTGTGTCACAGATTGCTTTCCACTGCCTATACTCTCAACCTTTGATCACCTATCTCTCTTCCTATTTAATAATGTTAGCGCCTTTTATCATCGCAAAAGACACCAATAAAATTACCTTTACCCTTCCTGACGTGATAATCTCAAGCGAAGTTAGCATAAAGATAAGGTGCTCACCTTAACACTTATTCCATTACAGCAGCAGTATAAAATGAGTTGTGAAATTTGGTATCTTCTAACTCTCGTTAAATGTTTTCATGTGCTCTAATCACAACGCATAATTGAAAACCAATTTTTTCACTGACCTTACAGGGGCCCTTATCGGAGCTGAGAATGGAGGAATTTCCTGCTTTCTACTTTGTTTTTTCCACTCGGACTGCCTGAGGTCCAACCTGGAGGTTGGTGATTTGCAATATTGTGATTTCAACAGCACCTGACTGAATGTGCTGCAGTGCAGGCCCCCTGCTGCCCCGGCTTCCTCCCTTGCTAGGTAGGGGCACCTACATTACAGGGGTATTGGTCTGAGACACAGGTGGGGCTCAGAAAATGAAATAAATTTGTAACAATAAACCCCATACATTCTACTGCCTTTCCATAAGCGGTAAGTCAGAAAAGCTCTTAGGCACATCTTTAGGAATGCCCAGTTTTGCTCTGAAGAGGGTTCTATGTAAGCAAGTGATTTCTGGATTGAGACCTCCACAACTGTACATAGTAAAAAGGAAAGTCCTTGCTGCTAAATCTGACATCTCCTTGATGATCACCACCTGACGGTACATTTTATTGGACGAATATCACAATAAATATTGAGTACCTGGCCAAAAGCATGCCAGCTAGTGACACTTGCAGCTATATCAGCCCTACGCTGATGTTTACAAGATATATTTGGTAGACATTTCAGAGACATGGCAGATCCCAGACCAAGGGCGATGGAAGAAAATGCCTCTGTTGAACAAGTGCTCCCAAGGAAGGGTGGATGAAGACTCTCGCTGCAGCCTGCCTGCTGGACATACAAAGACCACCATTTCTGGATGTGCTCCAACTGTTTCCAGATGAGATGTCCATGCTTTGGCACACGGAGCTGCTCTTCACGCGACAGATCCCACTCACCAAGACATCACCTTTACAGAACCACTACAGAAAACATTTTCCAGCTGTGCTCATTTGCTCTAGTAATTAAAGTATTTCCCACAGCAATTCACAAGGATACCTTACCAACTCAAAACATTTTATTTTCCAGTTTTGAAGCTTCTTCGACTCACAGCCAACCATTCCCAATACTGTTATGAAATTAAGTCTGTAAGAGCAACATTACAAACATATCTGCAGACTAGAATACGCTGATATAAGGCAACATTAGGAATATGCTAATAGCCATAATGTTAAATTCCATTAAGAAGATTTCTCATGTTAAGAAGATCCTAGTTAATTCTACCGTCACACTCTAGAGCAGAGTGAAAATTATCACCTAAATTATTTTTCAAAGAAAAATGCAGATTCACTCACATTAATGGAGTTCAGAAATCTGTATTAATTTCTCAGATTGTCTGCTTAGAAAAAAAGCTAGGTATAAAAATTGTTTCAACCACTTCAAACCAAAAATAATTCATTTTTTTCTAGTAAAATGGAATCCTATTGTTAAAGAAAATATTTTTTACCTCAATCAGTAAGAAAATATTTTGTTTAATTCAACCCCCTTTTCTCCTCCCAGCTTGTTGACTTGTTGGTGAGGTTTTCAGAATATTTCACTTTCCACAGCCAACTCCCAGACTGAAAGTATTTCTGGAATTCCTTAAAAAGTACAAATAAAGCCCCACTATCTGCCTACGTTTGCTCTGATGGAATGTTGTATTTGATGCCTTATAGGTAAAGGACGTTATTAACATCTTTTCTTGCATGAAGCATTTTCCCAGTCTACCATTCCTGCTATACAGATGAAGCATTTTCTTCTAGGGGTCAGACTAGATAAGAGACAAGTGCTAGCATATGGTGCTGTACCTCCTTTCCCAAAAAACAGCATAACCAAATGCTTACTAAACATGGTGTCACTTTATAAATTATAGTGAGCTAAACCAAAGCAATTAGGTTTATCCAAGAACATCAGGATCATTTGGAAAAAATAAAACTAAAACCTTTTTTCAGCAGAACAGAGCAATGGATGTGAATTCAAAAGATCTAGTAGTACTTTAAGTCCAACTGAACACCTGGGCAGGTCAGATTTGGGGTGGAGATGATGGGGAAATAATGTTTGAAAGAGATGATGGGGAAATAATGTTTTGAAAGCAGTATTCACCTCCACAGACACATTGAACGCAAGGATCCTGAGTATCACAGTTCCCATTTTCCACACAGAAAACTCAAGTGCCACGTAATATCCCAGAGCAGTGGCACAGCACATCTCGGACTGACTCCTACTTTCTTTTTTTCCAGACCAGCGACAGAGATCTTCCTTCTCGAGGTGGCGCATCAGCTAATGACATATTTAAATACAGCAACCGTGTATTTACCAAGTTAGGTGGTGAATTGACAAGGAATGTAAGAAGTCTTCCCATAAATGGAAATTTCCATTTATGTAGGTGGAGAGCCCAGGGAGGTTTGGGGATTTAAGAACAAACTTGCAAATGTATTTACTGATCAGAATTAGCTACGGTGACCTTGTGACAGAGTGAGAGCTGATAAATTTTAATGGAGGAAGGATAGGAAAATGCAGTTTGGGACGTATGACATCAATCCAGGCTACCTGAAAGAGGATTAAAAGAATTCAAAATAGATGATAGAAGAATGGCTCTGGGTTAACTTTAAATCACAGCAATTCTAATAGATAAAAAAATATATATCACATTGTGAGACAGTTTGGCTACCATCAAGTGCTCAATCACAGAATAAAAGAACATAGTGTGAAAACGTTCACACCATGTATGATGAATCACTGGAGAATAAATAGGGTTATCATTCCACTCATTGGTCCTTTCAGTGCAGCACACACGCATTTATGTCAGAAGTTGTTCTGACATGGGCAGTGGCTATTTGTGGTGAAAGATGCTCCTGAAGCTGAGCTTCCAGCTCCTGCAGAACAGGAGCACTGGGGGCTTCTAAAAGCCTGGCAATCCATCTTCACTAACTGCACCATTCAGGATAATCTTAGGAGTCTGCTTGCTGTCCCCTTCTTCTTCACAGGCATGCTCTGGAGGCTCTAGTTCATCGTATCTTCTCCGATAGACCACCCTTGACATTAGGGTTATCAGAAACATTTCCATGATGAGGAGCTGGTGGGTTATATCTGAAGAAAACAAAAATGAAAAAAAAGACTACCAGACAAGAAATAAATACCTATCTTATTCACCATCCTCTATGCAAAAGGAACAAGTGTTACCATTCTGCCTCCATAACAGATTGTCTCTCACACTGGGCAATAAAATCAGTTACCGAGTTACAGTACTGCCCATCAATAAGCATGCAGCTAATTAGGCATCCAAAACCCAAGAGATTTAACAGTAATCATGCATGTTGATTTCTTTTTCTTCAATTTCTGATCCCAACTGAAGTTATTCTCTGCAACTATGACAGCTATAAAAGCTGTATCATTGTTTTTTAAATAAAAGCTGAGATTCTCCAAAAGCTACATAATCCCAATAAATAAATATTTGGGGAAAACACCAGATATTGCAGTTAGCAACACTGAACCTTTATAAGCCAATGAAGAGCACCCTTCCCAACAGAACTTACAGGCTCCTCTTGCTGAAGAGGAGAGTGGCGGAGCGCAAGGGATAATTCTTTGCATGGCCAAGATGTTGATAATAGCTGCTTGCAGGTGGTTCAGAATCAGGACAAACTGTGCCAGAAAGAGAAAACAGATGCCTTAGCTACCAGGAGAAGGATTATTGTTCACACAACGATTTTGCTTTCATCATAGACCCTCTTTCACCTCATTCCTCCTTTCTTGCCCTCCCTCTCCTCCATCTACCACCAGGCCACCTACCACTCTGCAAAATTCAAACCACAACAGCCAGGAAGATACTGCTCTTAATGCGGGCATTAAATTAAACCTCTGTTTTTAAAGTGTTTTCTCAACCCTTTATTTGGGAGGTGCAATATACAGAGAGCTCCCAGCTGGGATTTTAAGCAATACTGAGCTCTGAGTAGTAAGTAACAATGTCTGAAAAGCTTCCTGTTAATCTATGAGCTATGCTGTCCCTTAGTGGGAGGAAGCATTCAAAGAATGTTGTTTTTTTGGGTTGTCTCATCTTTTTGCCACAACATGGAGATGCGGTGCTCCCCAAAATATACAGGACTGTCTTCTTTGGCAAAGGGGCTGGCGGATTCTGCGGCTTGGGTTCAGCAGTAATCACACATCACCTTGCCTGCTATTCACTGAGCTAGGCCTTTGCTGTCTCAGAGATATCAGCGTCTCTCTGGTGAAACTGCCTGAGTATAAACCCTCACGTGCACCTTAAACCCGGATTCACCTTGATGCAGCTTTGCATGTGCGACTATCCTGCTGATTGCTTTTATAAGGGTTTAATGATCTACTTATCAGAGCTCTTAGTGCAGCAGCTGTGCTCTGTGTCCTGTACTAGAAGGCTGAATTTCCATCCGTTCTTCTCTCTTCTGGGTGACGTGGGAGAGAGTGGCCTTGTCCCTGTCCCACAGCCTATCTGGGTCTGTTCCTTACTATGTAATGAGTCCCAGCCAGTATTTTCATTATTATCTAACTCTGTAGTGAAGAATGGCCAAGAAAAATATTGTCAAAACAGCACATTATGACATGCCGAAACAGTTCAAACAAAAGCCACCCACACAATGCTCCACATCCTCTCCTCGTTTTTAAAAGTACACACCAGCCTTTTAACATTGTGTTTCAGGATACGGCATCGAAAAAGCTTCCTTCAAGCCCTGCAGAAGGTGCTGTTTTGATTTCAGCTGCCCAGAGATGAATGGATTTCACAAAGGTCTCGCATCTCCAGCACTCTTGAAAGACTAGAGGTAAATTGGCTCAAGCTGAAACTGAACAGCAGCCAAGGAAAGCGCTTCAAAGGGATGCAGCATTAATCAGGTATAAATACGCCTTTGCACAATGCATTTAATGGAAAAAAAATACTATAATCTTTAGGCAAAGGGTCAAGAAACAGAGAGGAGGTGTTGCATCAACAGGAAGAGAAATTCTTACCAGAAATATTAAACTTCTCACCTGATAAAGAGCAAATTTAGGGATGATCTTCTTACAGTTAAGGAGAACCCTGACTTGCTGAAACATGATTCCAACTGGCCACAGAGCAATAATGGTAAGGACAGCAACGAAGCAGCTAATCCATATCGCAGCTCCTTCAGGAGACAACTGAGAAGAAAATCAAACAAATGTACCAATAAAACTTTACAGGGCAGATGTTACTATTTCCAGGCAGAAGCTGCAAACTGGATGATGCAGGCAATAAAATGTGTGTTTCTATCTCCACGAAAGCTGATGCCAGCAGTGGTCGCTGGGGCTTGCATGCGGAAGCTGCACAGCCCTGACCAGAATGCTACCACCGTGGAGGTGTAATGGATGACAAAGCCCCTCCATCTGACCCCAGCAGCGCTCGGGGATGCTCAGCAGCTCATGAGAGTGTACTCAGCAGGACAGCTCAGAGGGGTCGTTTATTTTACCGCCATGAAACATCAACTGCAAAAATACTACTGTTAATCTGAATTATCCAGGAGGTGCAAAACTATTAGCAGATACAGACCTCTCCATCAGCTTGCAGCGTACACAGTACAAAGCAGAAGTACAGTACATGCTTCAGGGTCTCAAAAGAACATGACAAGGACACACTTGGAAACGCTCCCAAATTCCAGACTTTCGTTGTAGGCTAAGATACTAAAATTGAACCAAAAGCTGTGGACTTTGTGGCCCATCTCTGTTTAAAACATTTACTTACATTAGAAAGGCTGTAATTGCCGTTGGTCCAAAGCACTATTGACAGAAACATGAACATAGGTCGGAAGAAAGCAAACTGGAAGGTGCCCAGCTTCAGCCAAAAGAGGGTTTGCCTGGTAAAAAATAAAAATAAAATCACATAGACCAAAGTCTTATTAGCAACCTTAATAACATTTTTGGATGCTGTTAAGCAGCAAAACCTCTCCACTCCTACTGCACATGGCTAAAATCTGGGGAGAAAGAGCTTCAAGATTAAAAAAAAAACTTTCCAAGAATTACCCAGATGTCTATTTAGCAAAGTCTTTCCAAAAGCAATACTTTTCTAACCACAGCACTGGTAGAAGCATACCCAGTTTCTGAACAATGCCACTTGCTCTTGCCTTGTTGCCTTGCTATTTCAGTTCTCTGTCAAAATTGGGCAGAGCAGCCTTCAGCTGAAAGGCAAGGTACTGCAGAGCTTCGATCCCTGACACGGCCAGCCTGCCTCCAGCAGTGATGCTGTCAGACTTTATCTTCCTGCTCAGACAGGACTTGTCTGCCAGTCCTGTGGCAGATCAAGACAAGGAATCATACAAACCTAGGTGAGAGGATGAGTAATTTTTCAGTGCATCATGAATACTGCCATGTAAGCATCTGGTTTTTCTCCTCCGTACAGGAAGAGCAGAAAGGGGCTACCTTTCACTTGGCAAACTGGCAGAAAGCCAGCAGCACAGCTCAGGATTTCCCTACTCCTGTCTCTCAGGAGACAGCCCATACGCAATGACCTGCCCAGCCAATACTAAAGGTCACCAGAAAAGGGGCAGATGCCCTTGCAAACTGAGGACATGAAAGCTGACTGACACAAACTCTCCCCCAGTCTTCACAGGACAATCTATGGCAGCTACTGCTGCTACGTACTTCCCACGCTGTTAATGCTGTCTTCACGCTAGCTCCTCGGCCCCTTGGGACTGCCATCAGATGTGCCTCAGCAGACAACAGGCTGCCAGTTAGTGTGCTATGGGGAACAGACACGAACCAGGAACTGCATGAATTGCTCAATTAATAGAGCTAATAACCACAGAATTATGAACAGCACAAACACATGGGGAGGGGCCTACCACTGTCTGGCCATTTAGTGCCTGTGCCTTTTCAAAGACTCATTATTCCCGAAGGGCTTTGAAGAATAATATGGAGAACAGTGCAATTTCTGCAATGCCAGTTTTTTTTTGTTTGGTTGGTTTTTTTCCTTGGAAGTGCAGGTCTGCTGTTGTTTTTTTTAAGCATCAGACCTCTTCTGCCACATCTCTCTGCTGGACAGCTTGTTGCTTTGCCTTACCTGTCCTCTGTACCCTCTTAGCTTTCCCAGGACTACTCAATAGTATATGACACATGGTCTGATTTTTTGGGGACCCAGGAGTTGGACTTGATAATCCTTGTGGGTCCCTTCCAACTCGGAAATTCTCTGATTCTGTGATTTCTTTTGAAGTAATGAATCCCTCCCTTGGAGTAACTCTGTCTCGCTAGAAGGTATCTATGGGAGGAGCATAAGACTGATCTTTTTCTGGCATAACTTACCCATTTTACATCATTGTATCACATCTATTTCTAGAGGTATATTTTAAGTTTGTTTTTTTTTTTTGCTGCCTATTCTTCTTGGTGTCCCCTCCATGTAAATAAACACTGTTATCCCATTAAAATAAATTCATGGGAACAAGAGTTAAAATTATAATACCAAATGAGGTAAAGAATAATTATTACAATAAAAATGAAGATTTTTTCAAAAGCATACTGTAAGTTAAATTCTTCACATATTTTTCACTGCAGCTTATGCTCCATCAGTAAACCTCCCCTTCAGTCCCTTTCCATCAGCACTGTTTCCTGCTTGTTCCAGGATCCCTCACAAACCGCCGTGCTGCTTTCTGTTTGCCACTCCCTTTTAACCAGACCAAAAAGTCCCTAAGATCCCTTCTGACATGAACGTCTAGACTCTCACAGAAACGTCTCCGTGTTGCACATTCAGCCGTTGAGATTTTGCTGCTAAGGGGAGAAACGTTCTCATGCTCTGTGCCAGTAGGAAAGCCCTGGAACATACGAGGCTTTTGGGCTGTGGAGCAGCATATAAATGGCAGGGTCTGAGCTCCTGCCAGAAGAGGAGCCCCACCAGGCAGGGTTTATGTTACACTCAGTGATTCCTGGAGGTGCAGCTCAGAAAGAAACATTTCAATTTATCAAAGCAAAAGAAATTTTCTTTCAAGACAGACTCAATTTGATGATTTTATTTGTGAAAAATACCCAGTCTGGGGACTTTTATTCCCTCCTGGAATGAAAAGAAACCAAATCCCAATTATCGGGTTTTCTAGAGTGGAAATTCCTCCTCCCACATACCACTGCTTACAGTACGAATGGTTTCTTGGTGAAGAACGGGATTAGCTGGGGAGATAGCACAGAGCTCAGCACTACTGCAGAGAGGGAACGCCGCACTGGGTTAAAGTGAGTTTTGTTGTGCTCTCGCCTCTCCCGCGCAGCTCCGCGTCATACAAATGAAAGAAATTAGCGGCGGCGTGCAGCCCCGAGTGACAGCCCCGTTTAAGAGACAGCTTGAGAGTGGCTTTCGGGAAGCAGGGAGGCCCTTTGCTGTAAGCCTGGCTCGCCAAGCTGGCTGAATTCCAGCTGCAGTTTTCCAGCTGGGAAATCTTAAAGGGCAACTCACCTAGTGATGCGCACGCCGGGGAGGCAAAGGCAGCAGCAGCAGCAGGGACCCGTGCTGATCTTGAAGCGACCATTTTCAAACCGCCTGAGGAACAGCTTTTGGCCCCCACACTCTTTAATCATCATCATCAGGAACTTGTGGATAACTATGGCAAAAAATCTAGGAGAGGAAGAAAAAGCCAGCTTGGACGGAGTTTCTGCTTGCCTCTCGCACGTGCCTGCACAGACCAGTCCTGTCCGGGTTTTTTAAACTTTCTGGCCAGGTTGTTTAAAGTTCGTGATTTGCAATCAACAGAAAGTCTGGCACTTGCTGTGAAAAATCTTCAGGTTTTCCCCAAGGCACGCTGGTGGCAGTCAGTATCACAGGCTTTTTTGCCCAGGTCATTGTAGCCGTATTTTTCTACCAGTTATCTAGTCCTGACTGGTCCAACCTTTTCAGAACAAGTCCTATTCCTCCTCTTAAAAAAACAATAACAATAAAACCCACAGAAGAAAAAGCAACACCACCACATGGCTAGGTTTGTGTGTGCATTTAGGTAGCATCATGTGCTGCCCCAGCCAGGGTGCGGTTCCTCTGCAGCCGAAGCAGATCCAGGCACTGTCTGCTGCAGCCCCTCCTCTCCCTCCTTCACCAGCTACACATTCTCAGCCCTTCCCAGGAACTACAGATCGTGCAGCCGCCCTTTCCTCCCGGCCCCACACAGATTTAGGAACCAATTCGCTGAAATACAACCCCACCAAATAAGAGGTCCTCTCCAGCTGCACTGGCTCCTTGAAGGAGCTTGCTGAGCAGCTGGAAAAGTGCTCCTTCAATCTCCTTCAATGGGGCAAGGGAAGGGACAGAAACCTGCAGCTTGGCCAAGAGAGGAGCGGGACTGAGGTAGGCTCAACGTGCCATAGGACTGGATCCTGAGAGTAACCTGGACTACCTCCATTCATTGCAACGTGCTAGAAGTCCCACTGCTTTGCTTTCCATCCTCTTTTACTCTCCTCTCTTAGCAGATGCACTGTGACACGGGGTGGGGCAATTCACAAGCCTGTGATACTGTCCCACACTGGGTTCCAAAACCATCCTGGCCCTCGTGGTGTGCCCATGGCCGCAGCGTGCCCCCACCAGGCTCTGCCTCGAGGGCTGCCCCATCACCTCCAGGAAGCAGGGACCGCGCTTCTCCACTCCTCTCTGTGCATGTCAGAGCTGTCACGCGTGCACGGAAAGTGCTTTTATCAGGACAAGTGCAGAACATTTTTACATTGATATACTCACTGGAGGTTCACTTGCCACCATTAATAATAGACCTATAGAGCTCATCATTAACAAAAGCACAGAGAAGAAGCCACAGGTCAGAATCTCATTCCACATGACACTCGGAGAGAGAAAAGAGTGCTACTTCAAAGCTCCCGTCAGTCACGGCGATCAATTACATGCAAGTCACAGTTCTTTCATCCTGACGTCCCCACACTAGGGGGCTGCAGCACTGGGAACTGCTTCAGCGTTTTCCACCTCCCATAAAAGAGCTGCCAAGAGATTTCAACTCAAACCAAAAATTACTAAATTGTTAAATTTACAAAATGACTGTGTTTACCAAGACTAGCAGATGTTTAAAGGGAAGAAATGCAGGGTCTGGGGCAACATTTAGAACAAGCAGAATACTCACACTGCTGCTGTGAAATCTGTAAACATTGTTGAGCGAGGAATCCACATGCCAATGCATGAGGTAGTAGCAATCACCTACAGAGAAAGGGAGGAGGGCTGTGTGAAGGGCAGAGATAAAGCAGGCTCATGCAGATTTTCAGGGAAATGCTAATTTCAACATTCAGTTTCATGTCTTTTCCATAATACTTACTGGAGCCGCAGCATTTATCCAAATTAAGATTGATCTTTTGGAGGAGGGGATTTTCCTGTAGATGTAGATCACTTCCTCTATAAATACCAGATCAGCAATTAGCGTCATCAGAGTCAAGATTGCAAAGAGAAATCTACCAGCTAGGTCAAGGCCTGCAGAACGTGAAAAGAAAACAAGCAAACAAACAATCTGGTTCATGTCATCGGCACTCCAAACTTTAATGTAAAAAGAGCATCTTGGAGAGAGGCATCTTAGTGCTGTTCCTGCAAAATCTTGCACTGAAGGGAGGGTGCAATGAAGACTGAGCCAGGCTCTTTTCTGTGGTGCCCAGTGCCAGGACAGGAGGCAATGGGCATGAGCTGAAACACACCAGGCAGCACTTCTGTGCTGTGTGGGTGACAGAGCGCTGGCACAGGCTGCCCAGAGAGCTGTGGGGTCTCCTCCTTGGGGATCTCTAAAAGCCGCCTGGGCCTGGCCCTGGGCCGCCTGCTCTGGGTGCCTGGGCAGGGCTTGGAGCAGGTGGCCTCCAGGGGTCCCCACCAGCCCCAGCCATGCTGTGGTTTTGCATGGTTCATCCTTAGCTACACACAGGGACCACTGACTTCACAGGATGATTCAAGTACTTAAATTTAAGTTCATAAATAAATCTTCTCGGGATCCTCAGGCAGCATATGGGAGCAATATGCCTCCACGTTCCCAAAGCATTCCGCAAAAGTCCCCTTCAGAAGGGGAGGGACCCAGGGCCAGTGTGCTCAGATGGCTATAAATAAACAGACAGAAACCAGAGGATGTTCTGGGAGCTTTACCAAGCACACTACAAGCAACGGTGTATTCGCTTGGAGTAAGTTCTTTGCTTCTGTCGCAGGTTTGGGGACTGCCTGTCCCCAACCCCCTAGGCGTGCTAACCTTCTCGGAGGCAGCTTGCGGGGCGTGCAAGTTCCTGATGGTTCACGCCTGATGCACACCGGGTGTGCAGATCGGCATTCACCCGTGGCAGGGGTGGATTTTCTCCCAAGGAAGGCACTTCCAGAGACGGAGGGAAGCACGGCGGGGAGGCCACGCTTCATTTCGGAACAGTTTGCGGCCACCCAACACTGGCAAGGCCCACGAAGGAACAAAGGCGTGCCTCCTTCCCGGCTCTTTGACCGGCCCAGCCCCACGGCCCGAAGCCAGGACCCTTCCCTGCCTCCCCCTGCACCCCCTGCCCGAGGAGCCGCCGTGCTGGGCGCCCCGGCTCAGGGTGGGCACCCCCGGGGGCCGCCCCGCGCCCCCCGCCCGCCGCCGCCCCGCTCCCTCAGCCCCGGGGGACCCGCGCCCTCCTCGCTGCCTCCCCGCCTGCCCCCGCCTCCCTCCCCGGCACCCCCAGGCCACGAAGCGGCGGCGGGCAGCCCCCGGCACTCACTGCCCAGCAGCTCCCAGGCGAAGGGCGGCTCGCTGGCGCCGCAGGGCGGGAGGAGGGTCGCGTTCCCCTCGCCCTCCATGGCGCCCGGAGGGGGACGGGGACGGCGACCGGGAGATGGCCGCGGGTGGGAGCCGGCCCGCGGCTCCCTGCGGAGCCCGGCCCTGGCGAGCGGAGGCCGGGCAGGGCCGAGGGGCGGCTAATGATTAGCCCGGGCCGGCGGGCGGCCTCCGAGCCTGGCCCGGCCTCCGCGCTGCCTCAGGCGCCGGGCGGCCCCGGGCTCACGGTGCCTCCCCGCCGGGCACCCCTCGTTGGCCACCGCTGGGTTGGGAGTGGCATCGGGGCTTCCCCTGGAGGCTTTCCTCGTAGGCTCCTCGATGAGCCTGGCTGCCAGGAGATGAGGCCCGCACCTTCTCATGTGCTGGTGGGCATGAGGGCGGGGAGCACCCGGGGGGGTTCTCTGCTCCCCGTGTTTGTTTCACCCGCTGGTGGGGTCCCTGTAGGATCTTCTCCAGGGTCTGCACTGTGCAACATCTTCAGGCCGTTCTCTGGAAAAAGGGAATGGGTAATGGAGCCCGATGGTGCTTGGTGATGCTGCCTCAAGGCCAGGCTGGATGGGGCTTTGGGCAGCCTGGTCTGGTGGGGGTGTCCCTGCTCATGGCAGGGGGCTGCAACTCACTGCTCTTTGAAGAAGTCCCTTCCCGCCCAAAGCACCCTATCGTTCCGAGCTGCTGCTGAGCTGGGGATGGTCAGGCAGAAAGGTGGCTGCAAGGAGCAGCAGGAGGGCTGGTGCAGCGCGGGGTGGCCAAGCAGCAGGTGACACTCGGTACCAATAATAAATGCAAGGTGGTGTTCAGGGAGGGGACGACAACGCTACCTGCCTACACCATGAGTGTGGCTGTTGCCACTCAGGAGTAGGGTTTTGGAGCCACTGTGGACAGTCCTCAGAAATGACGGCTGAGGAATCAGCATGGTTGAAAATGCAAAGGCAAGTTAGGAGCTGCTGGGTACAGGAGCAAGCACACAAAACAGCTAAAGCACACATGGAGGCCTCCCTTCATCAAGGTAGTATTCAGGGAGCTTGGACAAAGTGAATTTAGGGACTGTGGGACATTCATAGGCACCACAGACGCCCAAGTGGTAAACCCTGCCATCTTGGAGTTTTCACAGGGTTCCCGAAGGTTTTACAGGAAGGACAGTTTGTACGCTGGGATGCAAGGAAAGGCCCTGCTCAGTGGCTAAACGCCAGCAGGTACTCGATCCAGACAAGGCAGAGCCCTTCCACTGTGGCAGACTGGGGAGCCAGACAGATGAGGCTACCGACAGCCTCTTCTGTTGCTGTCAGGGGGGCTTGCCTTTAGGGCAGGATGATTTATTACGAGTCCTCCCTACCATTGCTCTCATTTTCTCTGCACTGAAATGTGCTTTGTAGTTTCACCAGGCGGGCTGCAGCAGCGGCTGACTGCTGGAGTGTGGTATCTGTGCAGCCCTCACAGGCTTTCCAGAGCATCCAACATCACGAATGTCTTCTGCCGTCCAGATGCTGAAAAGATGCAGGCAACATTTGTGAAGCACGGCTCCAGCACATTCTCTGTTTAGAAGCCTGTTCACACATCCTGAAGAGACAGTTGCTAGTGAAGGGAGAAATACTCATTAGTAACCCTTAATACAACATACTTTTTCTCCCTAGTTTGCTTTATATATATATTTTTTTAATTTAAATATTTGAAGCTGATCACATTCTGAAACATGACTGGGAGTTAGCCTTTGCTGAGATGGCCAAAGGTCTTTGAAGGTTCTTCCTGAGCAGAGACAACAGGATTCCCATCTGCTGCTGTTTTAGTTGCCAGCTTCTCTCATTCCCTGAAAGCTAAAAATAACAATTTCTTTCCTGGGAATCCTTTCCTTGAGTGAGGCAGGTTTGTCAATGCTTTTGTTCAAGAATCTGGTACATGAAGTATGGGCGTGACAGAACTCATGGCTATTTTATCATATTTAGAAGAAACCCAGAGTCTGCTTTGACTTCACGGTTCCTTGAAGAATTCATATGGTAACAATTTTGGATTTGGCTGTCATATTTCAGTTATTCAGCAATGCCAGTTTGGAACAACTACTGCAGCATACACTAAACGTGGCATTAGAGAATTTCCTCTCATGAACCTATAGAGATGTAACTGGTGTAAGTTTAAAGGTTAAGGATTAATTATCAACTGCTACTGTAAGAGATCCATCCTCCTCTCTTCTGCTGGAGTCTCCAACACAGGATAGAGTCT
Organism: Oxyura jamaicensis; assembly: GCF_011077185.1. Lineage (NCBI taxonomy): Eukaryota > Metazoa > Chordata > Aves > Anseriformes > Anatidae > Oxyura > Oxyura jamaicensis. Next base: position 121,730,645 of record NC_048893.1, read on the forward strand.
AAAAAACACTTATCTTCTGTAATTTCTTTTTGTTAGAAACACCATTTGCCATGTTTGGGTCAAATATCATCTCTTCTTCACATTCTGGGCTCTTTCTTAAGAAAAAGACTTGCCTGACAGACCTTAAATTTAATAAATCGGGCTGAAGAGCATACCAGGATGCCTCAGCTCCCACAGCTGGAGGTCTGCTGCTCTGCGCACACTTCCTTAGCCCCAGTGCTTCGTCAGTGCCCTCTCAGCATTGGCCTCAAAGACAAATGCTGGGCGTCGAGACCAATGCAAAACCCTTCAAATCCCCTGGAGCTGAAGTACATTTTGCTCCCAGCTCCACTAGTCCACTTTTTAGTTTAACCCTTTAGTTTAATATATGGCACTTGCCACAAAAGAAAAGAAAAGAAAAGAAAAGAAAAGAAAAGAAAAGAAAAGAAAAGAAAGAAAGAAAGAAAGAAAGAAAGAAAGAAAGAAAGAAAGAAAGAAAGAAAGAAAGAAAGAAAGAAAGAAAGAAAGAAAGAAAGAAAGAAAGAAAGAAAGAAAGAAAGAAAGAAAGAAAGAAAGAAAGAAAGAAAGAAAGAAAGAAAGAAAGAAAGAAAGAAAGAAAGAAAGAAAGACCTTACTTTACTTTCAGCAGCAGAGGCATTCATAGATCAGTCACCTATCCATTTAGATGCATCAAGAGATAAAGAACACCTGTGAATGCAGTTCCCTGTGTGTGTTTACTGGGGGCTTTCAAGTACTCTGTGGCTCAGCGCCCTTCCAAGCACCGTGCTGCTCAGATTTCTTCCTTAAGAAACATGCCCCCTCGTTGCTACCAGCCTGCTCTTCTTTCAAAGTTCGGCCCAGATGTTTATCTTCCCTCCCATTTGATGATGACTTTCACTTTCACCTGCCTCACAGGAATAACAGCATTCTCTCCGCTCCCCTGAGCTGAGCACATTGTTGTGATCGCTGCCCTCCCAGTGCGCGGCCCCTGTTGCCACCTGTGTTTGTCTCTGCCGGAGGCAGGCTTCTGCTGGCCTGCAGAAGCTGACACGGCCCCTTCATTGCAGATTGGTGGGCCAAGCCCATACAGAAGGTGTCCTGGCTCATGAATCGACCAGCAGGAGATCCCGAATGCTCTCAAAGGAGAAGCTCCAAGCTCTATCACATAGGTTATATAGGATAGGATAGGGTATTTTGGTAGTAGGGAAATCTGGCGGACGTCATTGTCATCAGTGCAGTCAAAGACCTTTTTTGGCAGACGAATTATGTTCAGCTGAGTTCAAGCTAATAAGAAAAGTGTGCATTAGAAAAATAAATCATCCATTTTTAGTGCCATACGACTGTGCATCAGATTTCTCCCAAGTTTGGATGCCCAACCAGCCAAGAAAAGTCAGCTAAAATTTTCCAGCTTCCAAAAGCCTGGACAAGTCTAGTAATGAAATTAAACCAAATTTCTCAGCTACAGCATGCTATGTAGTTGAACTTAAATATAACTTAGCTTTTTCCACTATAAAGCCATTGACTTTTCACCTCCTGCCAGTAATAAGTTGGCAATTTCAGAAGGGGTGGCTCATTAATGTGAGATAAGACCTCTATCACCGTTAAATAAATTAATAACGGGATTGGCTTGTTATTTGGCTCCTGGCAGCAACTGTAAAAATCAAGAAGTACAGCGACTACAATGAAATAAATCAGGATAACAAAACAAAATTGTGATTTTCATGCCCATTCAGATGGACAGATTTCCACCAAAAACAACAACAACAACAACAAACCCTGTCAGGTGTGCCCGAAGCTTTACATTTGTGCTTTTAATAGGAAAGCTTAGACAAAGACTTTTATTCTATGTCGGTACAGAAGTAGTGAAAGAGGAAAGAGAGGGGCTTTCGTTGGAGGTGAAGCTAAACAAGAGTTTTATTTTCTCAGTTGCAAAATAGTAAATTGGTTTCTGGCAGTCAATGTAGGTGAGAAATATAAAGATGCGCAATCAAGCCCTTATTTTTGTAACATGTTGCTACACTTTTGTCCAGATATAAGTAATTATTGCCATGTCTTACCTTTTTTAAGTAACTTATGAGCCACTGGATTTGGTGGTAGAACAAGAGAAAGGAAATTCACAGCACTTCACAGTAGAACAAAGAGCTGAAAGCACCTTATAAAATTAGGACCCTAAGTTGGTGGTGAGGGCGGGTAGCCAACAATCAGCATCCTGAGGTAGAATAGAGGCAGGAAGTGCATTTTCTCTGCCGTTGCTGTGATAAAGTACATATATTTGATTGCAGAGCTTTTCAGCACTGGGAGAAGTTTTTCTCCAAAGGAGTGTTGATGAGCGGTAAGACAAGTATGTCTAAAGGACCAAGTAAGTGCCACTTTGTGAGCATCTCGTATGTGTCCAAGGGCAGTGATGGGTAAAGACAACCCTCACAGACCTTCGGCATCAAAGAGAATAGACGAGGATTAAGATGTTCTTTCACTAGGGTAAGTTTCTGTAGATTTTCTCCTTCCCGGTCTTGATTTATGATCCCCAAATTCTAGATGAGAGCTGACAAGAATTCTGAGATCTTTTTGTGTGTCAAAAATGTCAGATTGTCTGAACTGAAGCTTAGGAGGTGCAATTATTAAAAGATTATTGATGGGAAACTATTTTATAACCTTGGATTATGTGGAAATATTTTGACTGGACGCTTCCTACATGAACTGTTCTGTACCTGCTGTTCAAAAACAAATTTTGAAATCTCAAACATTTTGAAAACCCTTAAAATAAATTAAAAAAAATACAGGTGACAGAAATCAAAGTGCAGTGTTTCAAAATGCACAAAAATTGGTTTACTTATTTCCTGTTATTAAAGTTTCTGCTTTTCAACTTGATTTGGGATAGTGGACCTTAACAAAAGCTGAGGACCTCTTTATGGAACAGGTTAGGTAGCATTAAAACAGCTATGCTCAAATTCATGTTCGACAGCTGCTTCCTAGAGGGGAAAGTAGGGGTCTCTTTGGAAGGCAGCAATGTTATTCCGACTGGAAGACGTCATCAGGCACGCTGCAGTTAATGACTAAGGCTGCTTAAACCGCAACAGTCAGGTGCTGGGCAAGATAGGTCATGCATTTCTTCCCACACGTTGTAACATGACAGAAATGTTTTTTGCTCCTTCTGTATTGCTATTACTGGGAGAGGGGAAAAAAAAAAAGGCAAAAAAGGCAAAACAAACAACAAACAAACAAACAAAAAAACACAACACCAAAACTGTAATATATAATAAAGGAAATAAGACAGGACAGCCTTTAAAACTGGAGCTATGTTGACTTTTGTAACAAGCAGACCACACACCAGAAAACAAGGAGAAACAAACACGTGTATGAATGCAAAACACTGTCAGCACGGGTTTTAGCCGCACTGTCAGGGAGACTGCCTGTGCCAATAGCCTAAACACAAGCAAGAGCCTGGGCAGTGTACGTACACAATCAATGCTACATCCTGAAGCTCTGCTTTTTACCTTTACATAAGCACAGCCTGTGAAATTCTGATGCTCGGTTTGCAAGAAATGTTACAAGTAAATGTTAGGGAAATTGAGTGCTTATAGTGTCTGTTTATTCCTCCTCCAGAATGAAGAACCTTGTTGGTTTCCAACTAGTGTTGGAGATGAGCTCATAAGTCAGAAGAAAAATGCTGTTTTCAGTTTGATGTTTTTTGAAAGCTACCTCAGTTTTACAACTGTCCCTACAAGCAAGGGAAGTCCGTGGTTTTAAAAGCATTGGAAACACATAGGCAATGTCTGAGTTTGCGCTGAACTGTGAAGGTAAAAGGAGAGCACAGACATGAAGTGTTTGGACCATGCTCTCAGGCACATGGTCTGAGTTTTTGGGTGGTCCTTTGGGGACCCAGGAGTTGGACTCGATGATCCTTGTGGGTCCCTTCCAACTCGGGATATTCTATGATTCTGTGTTTCAAATGGCATTGAGTTCTGAATTTTCGTCTTGCAGTTCATACACAAACTGAGCCAACAGGAGCAGCGGGGGAGATTTTGGTAGAGATGCAAGACTGTCTGGAACATGGCTTGTCTGGAAAGGAAAAGTAAAACCAGTCAAATAAACATTAGGCACACATTTGTAATAATTGAAAGATTTACTGTCTCCAGATGAGAACTGGAACTTAGGCTTCAGTCAAAAAACAAAACTCAACAGGAACAACTGGATGGTTTGAGAAATTATGAAATAATTTAGAGGTCCTGGAAAACTAGAAAAAAACTATGACATTGTTAGTGGGCATGGGGTGGGAGGCTGTGTAGATGTCTGTTGCACAGCCCTCTTTGTGCAGTGTCTGCACCTCTGATCTCTGTGTGGAGACAAATGCCCAGGGACATCTCCTGTCTTGAGGACAGACAGTCCATCCTCTCCAGGACCTTGCCAATTCTTTGTGCTTCTACAGAACAGAAAACACACACAAACCACCGGCTTGGAAAAGACCCTGTAGCTTTCTCCAGTGTACCACTACAAGTTTTTTACAATGTGCAACGAGTTGTTGCAGCACGTGAGGGTTTCAGCGTCTGGACTCGGAGCATAGAAGAAAGCTCAAGGGAATGGCCAATTTTTGTGTTTTCCGGTGTATGACAGGAAAATATTCACATCTTAGTGGTATTGCCTTGATAATGAATAACCTGTGCTGTTCTTGTTTGTTTGTTTGCCTGTTTGTTTAATGATATTTTTCTCTTAAACATCCTTTGCATTAATGGGCTTGAACACATGCACCCACACACACAGAGCTCTAAGTATAAACCTCAGCTGAGGTCTCCCCTTCATCAAAAGAGGAGAGCCACCACCGTGTTGGGCACTACAAGTAATCTGTCTTTAGGAACAAAGGGTTGGACAGTGTAACACCATGCAGGCAGGAAATAAGTCCAAATGTTTTGTTGCCATTGCATCTGCATTTAGACATAAATACGGGTCTCGTGAATACAATGAAGGAGATTTTGCGGTAGCTGTGGTGTCTTTTTGGTTTTGGCAAGGACTTCTTTCATCCTAAGTCAAACAACCAGTCTAAGTCTCAGTCTGTGTGATGGCAAAACTGTACTTACCTGAAGAACAGAGCAGAGGGAGGCTTCCTCAGCCGATGTTTGCAGTGCTTTGCAAAAGGACAGGAAACATTAAAATACTTACTGATCGCCAAACTAGCAGGCAGGTGAATTTGTAAATTTATTGTCTCTCAATATTTCTTTAAAAAGCAGTCACTGAATTCAAATATTTAGATTTGTTAGGCAGATTGTTATGATTTATTCCAAAGTACAGGGTTAAAGGCCTCACTTACAGAGAGAGGGAGACGCTGCATATGTGCATTATCTGGTATTTGTAGTAGCCAAAGGATGGGTTCAGATCAGCTCATTTCTTTAACATAATGAACCACAATGACTGTGTATCTTTGCAGCTGTCAGAGGTTACAGCAAGAAATCTCTGACTGTCCAAAGAGCAAAATGGAGCCTGAAGTAATACAAAAAGTCATCACCAAATAACTGCAAGGATAGATTGATTCATGCCAGCCTTAAAAGAAATTGCATGGTTGTAGTGAGCATATATAAATACAGAGAGAGAAACGTTTCAGTTTCTGTGTGCTTCCATCCTCGCAAACCTTCACCTGAAATCTAATAGCCATCTTTTCGTTCCTGATGCTTTAAATAAATATGCTACAAAAATGCTGCCTTCTAACGCAGTTCTGCCTAAGCAGCATTGACAGTCTCCTGACAGACTTAACTCTCGTGATTCACGGGTACGGAAGATGATGCATTAAGGAAATTAGAGAAGACTGCTAGAAATGAAAAGCTATTTGAATTGGAATAGCTGTAATGAGTATTGTCCTCTAATATCTACATATCTGGATTTCGTCTGAAGGCAGTTTTCTTCCACTCCTCGCACAATTTCATCCCACTTAGTTCAAAATGTCCATTTCTCATCCCCTTTCATTCTGAACACACACAGATGCACAGCGTAGTCATCCTGACTTGAGACTCGGGTTCCCCAGTGGTTGTCTCCACTTTGCAGAGCCAAGTGGGACTTTCAGGATACTATAACTGGCTTAACTCGGAAGGGCTTCCAACACCTGTCCAGCGGGGTGAAACTGGGAGAGTCTTTCCATAAGGAAGCAGAAGTAGGATCTGCCAGTAGGCAGCTTGGGAGTTCATGGTTAAATCTTTCCAGCTATGACAGAAATTCCCACTCCAAATGTCAGAGTTTTGGTACTCCTGCATTTCCAGAAGGTCTGCATCTGACCTGGTGGGGGAAAAAAAAAAAAAAAAAAAAAGGCAGATGTCTCGGTGAGGTGGCCACGGGCAAGCTCCTAACCTGCGAGGAGGATGTCACCCCCACACAGCACGGCACCCCCAGGGTGATATGAACATGCTTATTCTGGCACCTTCATGCCCACCTTGGCAGGGGTGGGACAGGAAGGCTGGGGCCAAGGAGCAGGAGGAGAGATGCCTGCCATGCTCCCAGCAAAGGCTGGGACCTCAGGGCTGCAGGACTTGGCTGGGGCTCGGGGCCAGCAGCCAGCAGCTGAGGGGCGGTGGAAGACTGGTCACATCCCTCCAAAGTCTCCCTGCTTTCAGGCTGCTCTGCAGTTAGCAAGCTGATTTCCGTGGCATTCTGCTTGACTGAGGATAGCTGCAGCAGCAGATCCCAGATGCCCAGCTTGTTTTCGTATCGCCAAAGCCATTTTTAACGCCCGTCCCAAGGTGTTATTCTCTGATTCTCCCAGACAAACCTGTCAATGTAAATGCACACACCCCAGCAAGGTGAATTTCATCAACATCTGTTTCAGGAAGGAGGGAAATGCTCTAGAGCATCTAGAAATAGTACTGCTTAATGCTTCGATTTTGTTCCTTGAACCATTTTCAAGACAGCTGTTACATATCCCTCTTGCCTTTCATCATCTCACTTCAGGACATGCAATAAATATATTCCGATGTTGCTACCAGAATTCCTGAGGGGAAAAAAATCATTATGAAAAGATCACTAAAAAAATGATACAAAGGAAAGAGGAAGAAAACCAGATGTTTTGCATGCTAGTGAGGCAAAGTTTGTAGGGAAAGATAATGAATGTTATTAGCCCAGCTGAGGAAGCTAGGAAAAAGATACAGGAAAGCTTTCAAATGTGAGAAACCTTCAGATCTGCAACAGCAGTGTGCTGGTGACATTTTAATAGATATTTTTGCTTCCCCAGGAAAATTTATGGCTCAAACACAGCAAAACTTAGGCAGCTTTTTAACTGCAGGTAAGCTTAAAAAGCAGAAGAAATTATAACATTTTATGAGCTGGCCACTACAGAAACCTTTTCTTACGTCTTTCTCTTGAGTTTGATGAATTCTCAATATTTTCAGACACTGCTTACATTCCCAGTGGCCTCCTTCTCTCTTACCTCCACTTGCCTCTTGCATTATCTCCTCTTGCCACCAATTTCCTCTTTCCTACCATTTGACTAGCTGACTAGCACCTTCGTAGAGCAACTATCGCAGCTCCCCCAGCATCTCTGTCAACCTTGCTGACAGCTGCATAATGTGGTATCTGTCCTGTTTCAGAAATGCCATTCCCACATAATCATTTTCAGAGAATAAGTTATCTCATGCCCTATGTTTCTTTCCTCTGTCCCCCCATTCTACATAGTCAGCTTCCAGTTTCTCCAGTCTTTACTCCCCAGCAGTTCTTTCTGACTTTGTAAGTGGAAGCTGCATGAGTTCCACCTGAATGCCGAGCCGTGTATTTTTGGGGGGGCAGATGTTCAAGTCTCACAACAGCAAATGATTATCTTGTCTGACTGACAGGTAGTACTCAGGGTCAGATTTCTGCCGTGCAGACATAATTGCATGGTCTGAAAATAATTTACATAAACATTTGACAACATTTGCATGGTATTTACTATGGCCGAGAAGCATTAGTGTCAATAAAACTAATTCAGTGAAATTGTTCTCTCTCAAGAAAGTATGGAAACTTCATAACACTTGGTTTTGATTTTTTTTTGTCTAATTTTCTGCAAGAATCTCAGCTTTTGCTCAAAATAAAATTCCATTTTAAAGACATTTTTATTAGTAAAAAATATTGTAAATGTGATCTATACATTAAAGACTATATATATATATGTGTCTTTTAAGCTCATAATTCTGTGAACCAGTCTTGTAACAGCTTAACACTGAACACTGAGGAAAATATATTCAAATCAAAACTATGCTTTTAATGATTCTTGGGAAAATTTTTCCAACATTTGACAAACCTGTTCCCTTTTTAAAAGTCAGGTATAATGCCTCTGGTGTTTAAAAATAGACATAAACACGGCGTTGTTACATACTCAGTATGGTTCCCAAATGCATTAATGTGCTTCTGGTTCTTGCAGTGCTGGAAGAAGGGGTGTCTCCTTGCTGTTATTTGCTTGCTGCCTGCAGTTCCTACTGCCCGTAGCAGCCTTTGTGGAAGCTGTTTCTATCCCACTGGAAAGTTACTGACCTATATACAACGGTGTGGAGCCAGCTGAGGGGGGGTCTCTGGTAAGCCACAATGCAGCAAAGGCAATACCCAGTTCAGGAGCTTAAAGGTGTGCCCGTGCCTGGGCAACTCACTACCCTTGTGTGCCCACGGAGAACATCTGTATCTCAGCTGTGTTCCAGTGCCTGTTCTCCATTCACTCCTTTCACCCATGTGTAGGACACCCATAAACCAGCAAGAGATGTTGTTTTAGGGAAATGCCAAGCTGTCACTGTGGGTCAGACAGAGCTGCAGGATGGCAGAGGTGGGAGGGCTCCTCTGGAGATCGCCCAGTCCAGCCCCTGCTCAGAGCAAAGTCAGTGAGAGCAGGTTGCTCAGGGCTGTGTCCAGATGGGTTTTGAAGATCTCCACAGATGGACACTCCACAGCCTTGATGGGCAACCTGCTCCAGTGCCTGACCACCCTCAGAAAAAAAAAATAAAAAATTAAAATTAAAAAAAAAAAATCTCACTGTGCTTAAATGAAATTTCCTGTGTTTAATTTTGTCCCCATTGCCTCTCATCCTGTCACAGGGCACCACTAGAAAGGGGTTGGCCCCATCCTCTTTACTCCTCTTTAGCCATCAGGTATTATATACATAGAGAAGATTCCCCCCGAGCCTTCCCTTCCCCAGGCTGAACAGCCCCAGCTCTCTCAGCCTTATCTTGTACATGTCCTGCAACGCATACCCGCCAACCATTTTACATGCTCAGCTCATCCGTGCAATATTCTGGTTTCTAGGTGTCTGTAGAGCATGGGTACTTTGATTAATGGGTGTGTCTCTTGTATGCTCAAATAATTTAAAAATGCCACTGTGGTCTTACCTTTACATCTACATCAGACACATACTGGTCAACAAGAAGTAGGCTACAGCAGCAAAGTCTTCCTGCATGCCTGAGAAAGTAGTGAAAAAGGGCACACATTGCGTTTTGTGCATTTGATACAACATCAGTGGCAGAGGTCTGACGCAGAGTGAACCTTTATGCCACTCTGTTCCCTGGAAGGCTTTCAGAGGGAAAGGGAAACCTGAAAAAGATGGAGACCCTACTGGTATCCTGTGAAGAAGAGAGGAGATGGAAAGACAAGGCAGGCCTGTAACGTGTCAGCAGTGCTGATGCTCCTTCATGAGGTCTGAGAGAGGTCTGTTAGGAGCTGCCCCGTAGGGTGAAGCGAAGCATTTAAGGGTAACAGGGCCAGGAGCCAGGCCAGCTGGCTGCCTGCACGCCTGGCAGGGAGGGGAGAGCCCCAGCACTAGGGCACAGCAGCCACAACCAAGGAAGGAAGGAAGGAAGGAAGGAAGGGCTGAGGAAGGCTGGGGTGCCCCTGCCAGCTGTGAGGAAATGGGTGGTTAAGCTGCTTATGTGATCTGAAAGATGACAGACGAGCTGAGGGGCTGAAGGACTAAGGGAAGGGCCTTTTGCACAGCCAGGGTCAGCACAGGGAGAGCCAGTGGTCCCAAACACCCAGGCTACCATTTCTCCGGAGGGTACAGGGTCAGTTGCCCCACCAGTGGGGCAAAAAAAAAGTGTAAAATAGTTATAGATATGCTTAGGAATGAGGAACTGAATGCTATCCTTTCCATCTACCTTGCAAATGTTTTCTTTTTGGTCGTCAGCTGAAATAATGTTGTTAAGGCAACTGATTTATGTTTGAGAATGAGCTGGGAAAATCAATTCGCTGAGCTCTATGATGTTTCCTGAAGGAGGGTGATAAGAGGAGGGAGGGAGCTGAATGACCCCGTTTAAATGTGGCCCTTCTCCCTCCCAGCCGCGTCCTGTGGAGGGCTGGGCGGGAAAAGGAGGCACCTTTAGCTTGCATATCCTCAGCTATTAGCTCGGTTCAACTTTGGCAGGTCCCTTGGGTATTACAGGATGGAACCACTCCCTGCAATCAGGGCTGCTCTGACAAAATCATCATAAAGCCATTAATTGTACAACCGAGCCTATCTACTTCTTTGGGAGCATTGTTTCCCTGCGTTAAGGACGCGTGAACAAATATTGCCTATAGGTTGCACAACCTGGGTAAAGTCTCAAAATGAAAGGCATCCTGTAAGGAGCGGCAAGGCTCAAAACCGGGGCTAGCACCGTGCCAGTTCCGCATGGGGCTGTGCCTGCCCCGGTGGGAATTAAACCTTGGCTGAGGAGAAATGTGTCCCGATGCACTGGGTAGATCAGGGATGGAGTAACTCATGCACACGCCTGGGCTGTTGGGCTTTGAGGATGACATGGGCAGTGTGAAGTGGGCCAACCACGGCCCCTCAGCTGAAGGAAGTACTGTGCCACGAGGACAAGGCAGAACAAAGGGGACATTCCTTCCCTGAGGCTGCACAAAGGCACGGCTGCACCCAGGCCCTACAACATGGCGGCCACCGAATGCAGGCAGGCAGAGCCAGGCTGCCTCCCAGACGGGTGGCCATCACCCTCGCCACGGTGATTATGGCTTGTCATGGTGATCCATCATCATCATCCCTGTGGATGGTGCTCATCGTCCATGACCACAGCGGGTATGGAGACAGGGAACTTGGCATGCCGCCATCCCCGGCTTGCTGATGTGCGCGCACACACACAAGGCGCCCAGCTCCTAGGGCCCAGCAGCAGGGTCCTCTCCTACTTTTTGCTGGTGGAAAGGCCCTGGGGCTCTTCTGAGAACACAGAGGGGGGAGGCTCTCGCTCCACCTAACCATGGTGAAACCCAAGGAACAGGCACAGAAGAGTTGTCACTAGCACGTTAGTGCCACACAGATCTCCCTGGGAAACCCAGGCCCAGTTCTTGTTTGCTACCATGCCTGTGAAAACAAGAGTTCCCCTCAGCCCACACAGGGCCTCGATGAAGTTCACCAGCGAAGGGAAATGCCTCACACTATGTAGGTGTTTCCAAAGGCAGTGCTCTGCATTGCCATACGGTGTTATCACTCTGCCTCCTGGTTTCAGTCCTATGTGCACATTTACAGAATGACGAGAGTAGCTAACTTTTTTTTTTTTTGCACATTTCTCTCATTTTCCTTCTCCTAGCTAAGCATGTTGGCATTTCACACACCCATGCCCATACTGCATATACTGTTTGTCCTTGAAGTGTACTTCTGTCTAATCATATTTCTAAGATCTCTTTCTTCTCTAATCCAAAATTAAACCTGGACAGTAAATGTTTCTCTCTGTCTCAAAAAAACCTTTTGTTATTATTTTTTTTTTTTCCCAAGCTTTAGAAAATGAATGTCTTTGAAAGCAAAGCTGAGGACAGAAAAATTAGGTAGAAGACAAGTGGGGAGAGGCTGCACGCAGGCTTTGCACAAAGAGAGAGCTACACTGAAGCTGAAAAACTGGCCTGTTCCCAATGAGAAGTTTTCATTTTAACAAATGTGCAGCTTTTGTGATGACAAAATTGTTAAGTAAAATGTCCTAACCACGTGTGCCCTGGATTCCCTTGTTCTATAACTATGCAGTACCTTTATTTCATTTGTCCTCAGAATACCAGTACATTTGTCTACTTGTTCTCCCTTTCTTATAAAGAAATGAAGCAAAACAATATTCACAGTTCTGTAAAAAATATTACTTTTGATCCTATTCCCTTGCATATCATTTCTGTAAGGGTCAGCCATAAATCAATGCTGCATTTTTTCTTTGCAGCAAATTGTAGGATATGGAGTGCTTTGTAGTTAGAAAAGTAATTGTGTGGACCTGAAAATCATATCCACAACCATCATCAGGTGCTTATCTCAAGATGTGTCTCTGTGTCCTTCAGAGCAATAGCTGTAGCAACTGAGAATGGGACAGAGAGGGCTTAAATGTTATGAGTCAGTTATTTCTAGCACATCTAACACACTTCAGAGAAACCACAGCGGTCATAACATAAGGTACACTCTGATGTATTGGAGAAGCTCTAAAACCTTTAAAATAAAACCCAAACCATTAGAGCTGTTCAAATATTCTTCAACTTCTCATTTAAGGCACAGACACCAAAGATTGCAGTTGTGTTACTCTGTCTGAAGTCTAGTAATTGTTTTAAAATAAAAGGCCATGCTGTCAGGTTGCCCCTAACATAGGAATAAGAAAAAATCAACTAAGTTGAGCAACATATTTTTGCGACGAGATTTACAATATTCGTGCTAGTTACTTCATTTACATTATTAAGCCCTTTCAAAACATTAAATAGAAGTAAGTTCTTTCCTCTTGCAGCCAAAGTATTTTATTTGACTCCAAAAGATAAGAGTAATGTGTGTGGTGGAGTTGAAGATCAGGAACAGGTTTACTGAAGGAGTGCCAGCCTGCGCACAGCACAGGAGAAAAGGGTCAGAGGTACAGGAAGATGATTTTGAGACTGGACAGGTAGGGAAGGAGAAGATGCCTGGCCAGCCTGGCACAGGCACTAACTACAGCTGCTGCACAGAGCTTACAAGGAGTGTTTTTGTTTGATTGTTTGTTTTTGTTGTTGTTGTTTGTGTTTTTTTTTTGTTGTTGTTGTTTTTTAAGTAGTTTAGGAACTGGATGTAATTTTCATGTGTGATCTACAACATGGATGGAGTCTCTTCTCCTGCAAAAATACTTTACAAAGAATTTAAAATACGTAGATAAACAGAATGTGAGACACATGAAGTGAACCATACATAGGCTGAAAGGTAGCCTGTATAAATATAGACAAAGATCTGTGTGAACACCCAATAACGTGAACAGTTCTTACAAGCTGTCTTGAGGCAGGCAAATCAGAGTCCTTCAGGAACAGGATGAATGTCTTTTCATGGGTATATGCTGAGAAATGATGTCTTCTGCTTATGCAACACTGCCCATTTTTACGATGGAGATAAGAGATTTTCAGAGATGGATGGACTCCTTTGGCAGGTCATTCCTTTAAGTCTCTTAATACGACAATGAAAACTGTCACATGGCATGGAAGAAAAATCCCTGAATCAGGTATTATTCTTCACTAGAAAGCTATACTGTAGTTAAAATTAGCAAGGTGTTTCTGAACCCTTATTTAAAATGTGTTTGCACTGACATCCCAAGAAAAGAGTTTCTTTATTTAATTGCACTGTCAGTGCCGATGCTTTCAGCTAAAACCATTTGGAGTTAGACCTTTTAATAGAAAGTGACAATTTAAATTGCCACGATAGCAGCATAAATGGTGCTTGAAGTCATTACCGACCTGATGTTGCAGTTGGCTCCAGACCAGTTTATTAAAGCAAAAGAAAGCTGAAAAGAGTAGGAGAAGAGGAAATTAAGTGGTGAATCATTAATTCCTTTAGTACCTGCTGTAACAACATTAGCTGCAATGAACGCATTTGTCTGTACGATGGAGACAATGTATAATCTCACCCGTGCTTTGCATTAACCAACATCCCTTGATAGTGAATAGGTGATCATAGGATCATAGAATCGTCTGGGTTGGAAAAGACCTCCAAGATCACCTGCTCCAATCACCCCCTTACAACCACTGTCACCCACTGAACCATGTCCCCAAGCACCACGTCCAGCCTTCCCTTCAACACCCCAGGGACGGTGACTCCACCACCTCCCTGGGCAACCCGTCCCAATGCCTGACCGCTCTTTCTGAGAAGAAATGTCTCCTCATTTCCTACCTGAACCTCCCCTGGTGCAACTTGAGACCAAGCTGCCACCTCCCCTCCCTCCCTACCAGCCGGGGGCACCGTGTGAGGGACCCGAGGCCCCGGGACGCCGCCTGCCGTCCCCGGCCCTGCCCGGCATTGCCACCTAGCGATGAGGCCTCCCCGGGCCGGCTGGGGGCCGGAGGGGTCGCCGGGGGACAGGGTCCTGCTCCGGAGCCAGAAGTGCCCGGGGGTGGGCAGGCACCGGCCTGGAGGCAGAGCGGGGGGGACACAGCCCAGCCGGGAGACCCCCGAGCTGCAGCCCCCCGCCCCAGCGAGACCACCGCCGGCCCTGCGGGTGCTCGCCGTGCCCCTGGGCGGTGATGGCAGGGCTTGTGCTGCCGGGGAGCACGGGGGGGCTGCCGGAGCTCCGGGAGCAGCTGGAGCTGGAGCTGCTCCTGCGAGCTCTGCGGGCAGGGGGCCCCCCAGCGCCGCTGAAGCGGTGCCCGTGTCCCTGGATCCCGCAGCCCTGCCGCCGCTGGGGGGACAGGGCCCGAGCCCAGCCTGGACGAGGCGGGCGATGATTTCTTCAGGCGATTCCTCGCTTTCAGTTTTTTTTTTTTGTTTTTTTTTTTTTTGTTTTTTTTTTTTTTTTTTTCCTCCTGAGAGCAGCCCCTGGGTGTGATCTGGGGGCAGAGTGCCTCAGGCAGGGCTGGGTGAGGAGGTGCTTCCCACAGCAGGAGCTTGGTGGGTCCGGAGCACCACCAGCTGCTGGGAGTGCTGGACCATTTGCTTCTCTGGGGTCGCTCCCCAACATCTCCCCCCACAGCTTTCAAAGGACTGGGGTGAGGAGAGGGGGCTTGGTTGGTTGGTTTGATGTTCAGACCTTGTCCTTGCAGGCAGGAACTTCACACACTGGTGGCAAGGGAAGAAGAGCTGTGCACTCCTCAGAAAGCTCAGTTGAGTCATCGTTTGGTCAGTCACCAGGTTTAGCTTGACTTTTGCCAGGCAAACTGAAAAATCAAAAGAAAACAGCCCCTACTGATTTCTGTCTGTCCCTTGCTGTTAGCAGCGCTAACAGACAACAAAACTCCTGAGGCTCAAGGAAGCTGCAAGACCCCCCCCAAAAAAAAAACACAAAGCTTTTCAGCCTCCCATCAGAGCTGCTTTCCAAAGCCAGCAGGGTTCCTGCAGCAGGGGCGTCCCCTCTGGGCAGGGCCCACCACAGTGGCACAGCCTCTTACTCCTTACCACGAGGCCACAGCTCTGCCACACGTTCAGCTCTTCCAAAGGCCGTGCTTCCCAGAGCCAGCCCACTCGGGGCCAGGCTGCAAGCAGTCACACCAGACAAGGCTGCAGGGACAAGGCTGCAGGACATCAGCTCTCTTCCTACAAGGAGCATCCTCTCCCAGACAGTCACTAAGCATTTACCACTGCTGGTCCCACCTAAGGGATCACCAATTAAGGGCTCACAAGCCTCTTAGTGCTAACAAGCTAAGCATGGTCAGCTCTGATGAGGATTTGGATACAAGAATTTACTTAAGCCTGCAATGGGGAAGAAAAGCCCAATGTGCTTGCCTAGGGATTGCTGGCACAGCACACAGCATGTGGCTCTGGATTCCCCTCTTTGTGAGGTTTCAGGTGAAGGAGAGATGTCCCCAGCTCTGCAGGCTGGGCAAGGGCTTTTGCAGCGAGTCCCCCACACCTCCAGTACCTCATCCAGCTCCTGCGGCTGCTTTTGTAGCACCAGAGCTGAGACCTGCCAGGGAAAAGCGAACCTGGAAGGTACAGACTAGGGGTGACCCTGATGGGCATCCAGACTGAAACATACAAAACCTGTTAAACTGAGTACAGGGTGGACACTGCACCCTCAGCACTGACCTTTTTCCTTTGCAGGTCCACTTGTAGCAATCCAGCCTGCTGGTTAAGGTAGGTAGGACTTTAGGACTAGTTACATGGTACCTGCCATATATATTACTGCTCGTAGTAGGTTCTTCAAAAAAAAAAAAAAAAAAAAAAAAAAAAGAAAGAAAGAAAAGAAAAAGGAAAAAAAATGCTATTTTTAGGCACTTGAATCTCAAATCTAAGAAGCACCTGTCTAAGCCAAAATTGTTTCCATGTTTCAGAGTCAAGATCAAGTTGATTTAGTTTTCTTTCAAGTAAGCTCTGTGACACACTGAAAAGACACGACTTGCTATTTTATTATTATTTACCTCAAACATTGATGTGTTTCATGGGAGCATGTTCTAAGGGACACCTCTTAGCTTCTGCCTCATGTGTGTATTTATACGGAGGCAGAGAGTCAAGTCCTTCCCCCCTCTGGAGAGCTGAGGGAGGTTTCTCTGTGCTGGGAATGCACCTTCTGTGCCGGGAAATGCAGTGCAGCTGGTGCCTAATTGCTGATATCCCCTCCCAAGCCACTGTCCCCTTGTTTGCCTGCAGCAGGAAGAAAATCTCCCTTACCCCTGTGGGTGCCCAAGCAGATCCTTGCTTTGCATTAATTTGCCTGAAGGTTATTTCAGAAGCTCTCAATGGCAATAGGGACGTACAGTGAATCAAGGGGTTGCCCTTCAGCTTTCTAATTCTTCCAGTCTTTGTGCCAGCCCTGTAGCTGTCCTTCCAGGCCACAGGAAGGGGATCAGGCTAGCTCTTTCCCCACGAGTGGCCATCAGGAGGGCCACCACCTGGCACTGCCAATGCCATGAGCGGGAAGGCGGCCAAGCGGGGAGGCTGCTTGCTGGCCGCACCACCGCAGGCCTTTCACGCCCACGTAATGGGGCAGGTGTGGGTCCGCCTTTCTGGGAAAGACTGCGCCAGATTGCTGCTGCCTGTTTACAAGGTATACGATGGATGATGCAAAGGTCTGTTGAATGGCCATGTAGATGTATGCATTTCCCATGTACGTGTCGGCTTTATTGTGATACTGTTGAAGTGCCCAGTGAGGTGCCAGCTCTGGGTGCTGCTGAAAGGGGGCTCAGTGGGTCTGGTCAAGTACCAGCTCCAAGTGGCCACAAAGAATTCAGACTGTTCCTTGACAGAGGCCGGCTAACAGCTAAGAAGTACTCTGTTAGCATGTCCATGATAGATATGCAAAATGGTATTCATAATACCATAATTATATTTTAAAGTATAGTAAAAATATAACATATACATAAATTTCCTCAGGTTCAAATATTTCTTTCTTCTTTACTCTCTCTGCTTCTGCCAATCATTTGACCTGCTGTAACACCCCAGCTCCCATACCTGTGAGTACTTGTTGGGAATGATTCATCATTTCTGATGGATATAATCCTCACATTCCTTGCTTTCCTGGGCTATGTCAGACATAACTTGTCCCACTTTTCTTAAAGCTACCTTGACAGTATCAGCTTTAACAAAGTTCTTAATTCATGCCAGTGCAAGAGAAAAATGAAGTCTCTTATCTGGACTTTTGCATGCCATCCAAGTGCCACTTCATCCATATTTTTTTCAAAGGACTCATCTTGCCCATCAAATGTGAGTAGGAAACATCACTGGAGCATGTGATACACAGCCACAAGCTGCATGTGAGGTGGGAAGTGGTCAAGCTCCTGGCCACGATGCTGCCTGGGTGCTGGTCTCCTCTGGATCCTGCACAGCACCCAGCAGTCCCTGCACATCCACCATGATCACCCACCAGAGTTGCTATGTCCAGGTAGAGTCTGGTGACAAGTGGTGTCCCTCAGGGGTCTGTCTTGGGACCAGTGCTGTTTAATAGCTTTATAAGTGACATAGATGATGGGATTGAGTGCACCCTCAGCAAGTGTGCAGATGGCCCCAAGCTGAGTGGTGCGGCTGACACACCAGAAGGAAGGGATGCCTTCCAAAGGGACCTGGACAGGCTGGAGAAGTGGGCACATGTGAACCTCATGAGGTTCAACAAGGCCAAGTGCAAGGGCCTGCTGCTGGGTTGGGGCAATCCCAGACATGAGCACAGACCGGGGGAAGAACTCAGTGACAGCAGCCCTGCAGCGAGCCAGTGACGTGTGCTTGCAGCCCAGAAGACCAACTGCGTCCTGGGCTGCATCAACAGAGGAGCGGCCAGCAGGTGGAGGGAGGTGATTGTCCCCCTCTGCTCTGCCCTGGTGAGGCCCCACCTGGAGTGCTGCATCCAGGTCTGGGGCCCCCAGCACAAGAAAGATGTGGGGCTGTAAGAGCGGATCCAGAGGATGGCCACAAAGATGATCAAGGGGCTGTGGAGCACCTCTGCTGTGAAGAAAGTCTGAGAGATCTGGGGACATTCAGCCTACAGAAGAGAAGGCTCCAGGGAGACCTCATTGCAGCTTTTCAATACTTTAAGGGGGCTTGTGAAAAAGATGGAGAGAGACATTTACATGGGCAGATAATGATAGGATAGGAGGGAATAGTTTTAAACTAAAAGAGGGGAGATTCAGATTAGATGTTAGAAGGCAATTCTTCACTCAGAGGGTGCTGAAGCACTGGCCCAGCTTGCCCAGAGAAGCTGTAGATGCCGCATCCCTGGAAGTGTTCAAGACCAGGTTGGACGAGGCCCTGCACAACCTGATCTAGTGGGTGGTGTCCCTGCCTATGGGACCTTTAAGGTCACTCCCAACCCAACCCATTCTGTGATCTCAAGTGGCTTTATGCCCAGATAGGAGCAACTGAACTGGAGAGCAAGGAGTCTAAACAGAACAACATAGGGCTTTTGGACCCATGCCACCATACATGTAGGTTGCTCTCTGAGTTTCCAACCAGCGTGGTAGACTTTGGTTGAAAAATCTGAAAATGAGCACTTTGTGTGGCTTTATGTTTCCTAATACATGAAGAAGCCTGTGATCCCTGCAGGCAATGCCCTCATCAGTGCCAGTGCTCTTTGGTGAACTCTTTTGGTCTTTGGTCCATTTTCAATCTGCTTATAGTGTTTCTTAATTACTGATGTTACATTATTCAATCAAAAACCTAATTTCAAGCGCTTGGCTTCTCAAACTAGATTCCAGGATGCCCAGTCAGCCACCAGCATGGGGGCATTTGTCACCTCGGGGTGGTGAGCCAGACAGGCCAGCCCCCGAGCAAGGGGCAAGCAGAGGAAAACACCACCCTGGGAGGCTGGTTGGAGAAGTTGCCTGTCCTGAAGCTCCTGAAGTCAGCCAACAGCTGAACCACAGCCGAAGCTTAATTTCTGTCTTCAAAGCTTTTCAGGAGAGGTTCCTAACCTCCAGGCCATGCCTGAGGGCTTCCAGCACTCAGCATGGGGCCAGGCCTCGCTTCTGAGCTGCATGGGGCAGAGAAGGGGCTTCTGCTCACACCGCTGCCCTGCAGAGGGCATGGACAGAGTTGCCTTTCATACCATCATAGTATTTTTCCAGACTTGTGGAGCTTCTCTGGAACTCCAGTAAATATTACAGACCCCTACATGCTACATGGCCCCTGAACTAGTTTGTGCACAAGGGATCAGTGCTTGCTGTCAGAGCTGGGCTCGATGGTCCTTGCGGGTCCCTTCCAACCCGGGCTATTCTATGATTACATGATTCTGTGATTACAGAATGCTTGTTGCCTACAGAAATGAATAGCACTCTTGATTGCCACAGGTCCGGAGAAAACACCCCGTGCTTCATTTGTTACAAAACACTTCTCCTATTTTTAGAAAAGAAAAAAATACTGAAACTTTTCCTTTTTCTGCATCAGCATTTAAAAGAAACCAAAAAAAAAAAAAAAAAAACCACCCTACCTCTATGCTCTTCCACCTAGTGCAAAGCTGTTAGCGTGTCTATTGGTGCGTGTATATTGTACATTTAGTGTATACTGCTGGCTGATTCCTTGCTGCGAACCTCTCTGTTGACTTACTGCTTATTGGCGTCCAGTCAGCCACACCTTGATCAGTCCTCTCCCTGTCCTAATTGTTAACATATTGTTTCTTGGTAATTATATATAATTTAATTTTAATTACTACCTTTAGTAAACCAGTGAACCACGGTGACCTGTTAGCTGGCTTATTTTCCTAATGAGAGTGAGGCAGCCTTTTGGCTCGCAAATAAGGCTTTCAAAGAACTCTTACATCGCCATCCAGGCTCTTCTGTCCCCTGGCACCCACTGGGTGCTTTTGCCTCCCGAGGGAGATGTCCCCACACGAGCAGCGGGCACCTAATCGAGCTGGGAAGTCTTCAGCAGTCGGGCAGCAGAGCAGCGAGGCTTGCACAGCTAGGTAAACCGGAGAGGAGGGTAGGGTTTGGTAGTCTGCGGGAGCAAGAGGAGGTGGTGACTGCTCCTGCCTCTTCCTCACAGCGGCCAGAAACAGACGCATTTATCCTCCTGTGCCCTGAATATCTCTGGTACTCAACACGCAGCTCCACGACAAGCCGCTGAGGAACACCAGGCCAACGGAGAACACAAAATTTGTGTTCTCCCACGTGCACAGGTTAGTTTAACCAGGCTTAAGGGTGCAATGGGAAAACCCATTTCGGCAGCCACGAGCCCTCTCCATCCCCAGCGCCGGTCAGTGCCAGCCCTGCAAGGAGCAGCGGGTCGAGGAGCCAGGCACAGCCGTGAGGAGACGTGGAGGATGGAGGGAGATGGCTCCAGACAGAGCCACCAGGCTCCAGCCAAGCCCTGTCCCAGCCCCAGGCGTGAGGGAGGCAGAAGGAAGAGATGCTGGGGAAGTTTATTAAGTGACAGCGGTACACCTCCTCTGGCCCAACGTTTGTGGATTTTGGACAGTGTAGTAGCACTTAGTAGGTAGCCACCTTGCTGAAAAAGATTAAGGCATTACAAGAAGTTTATCAGACATTAAACCTTCAGTATAAGAACAAGCACAAAGATGGATTTCGAAGACCTGTCACCTATGCCTTTCGCTTCCATAGGCTTGCTCGTAAGGGCGCGTTTCACCAAACGAGGGTGTGACGGCTTGTACCCCGGTACTACACAAAATGAGCTGAAAAAGTGGGGGAGTCGAAAAATAAGCTAAAGTGCAGTGGATTTCAGGGCAAACGCATCCCTCAGAACAATGCTTAATGTCAGTACTGGCATCAAATAGACTGAACGTTAACAGGAAAATACTTTGAATTTTATTTTTTCACGTTATTATCAAGTACACAATTACAATAATGTCACACATCCCTATATGATTCTATGTATCTTGTTTTTTTCTTTTGTCTTTTTTACAAAGTGTACAGAGGGAAGGACGTATACAATATTTAACAGGGTATTTTCTACAGAACAATAATTTATATTATGTCCTTGTAAAAATCTGTACCTTTTTTAAACATTAAACTGAAACATCCATTTCATAGCATTTGCTAAGCAAATTTAAGAATTAAAACTAACCTGTAACTAATGTCAGTACATTAACAATAACTATATTTTCATTTTCTCTTTATACAGACAAATACATTTTACAAAATCCACTTGACCAAACCCTTAGTTATTAAAAAAAAAAAAAAAAAAAAAAAAAAAAAAATTCAACATTGTGCTTTAAAAAAAAAGAAAAAGCGTGGGTATGATTCCAGGCTACATAAGAGAAAGAAAATGTGTAAAATTGTGTTCTTTGCCTTTCAGCTTATTTAAAAAAATAAAGTTAAAAATGGCTAAAGTCCTCAGCAACACTATGGGAATTAATGCAGATTTTGTACTCTTTTCAGGTTTCCAGTTAGAAAATGCTCGAAACGTAAGGGGGAAAAGAAGTCGAACAAGGGTACTTGGTGAGACGCGTGTGGAAAACCTCTACCACGTTTGAACGCATCTGCTTTGGCAAGCGGTAGGCAGCGGCCAGGCAGCTACGGCCGTGTAGAAAATCCACTGGCTCCACCGTGGGTTTCAGTGAAGGCACGGAGCAGCGCATCTCCGCGGTACGCACTAGAGGGTCACTAGCAGGGCTGTGCGAGCGCACGCCGGACGAGCCTGGAGGCATGGGCAAGCAGGCTTTGGGAGAAAAATCACTGTACGGCAGAGCAGGGTAGTGGCATGGCATGGGGCTCTCCTGAACTGGTGAAAGCAAACTAAAGACAAGTATTTAAGCTCACAGCGGAACAGAAGGGCTGAGCAAACCGGTGCAGGGCTCAGTAACAAAACCAAAACCAGAATGTTTGGAGGATGCACATCTGAGAGGAAACCTTTGTCCCTTTATGGCCCCAAACCTGCAGTCATTACTGCAATTCCTGTTGGACAGGACAGGACGGACGGTCACCTGCCTAGACAGGAGAGAAAGCACTGGGACAGGCTCTGAGCCTTTTCCATTAGGGAACTGCTGGTTACAAACCTATCCTCATCTGACCGTCGGGCGGGTGGGTCCGAAAGCTGCAACCCGCAGCCAACTAGTGGCTTCAGGGGGAACTTGAGACAGGGGAGCGGGGCCAGGTCCTACGAGCTGGCATGTAATTGTATGAGGTTCTTTGCCCAACAGTTGTTGTTAACGTACATGACTTCATGCTTTGTACATTTATTCTGCAATTAGCAAATGATACAGCACTACTTTATAATAGTCTTCAGGTGGCAAAATTGCATGTAATAATTGTAATGTTCTCCCAGCTGTTTATAAACAGATTAAAAGAACTGGGTTAATTCTGGATACTGTACTAATTAATAAACAGCAGCTTAACACAGCTGCTAATGGCTCAGGAAAAACATTCAATTTAGAAACAGTTCTGTTACTATCATAAGGGTATGCTACTATCGTTAGGGGTATCTACATTAAGACATCTCTACTCCTCATGAACGCAACTGCTCCATTCCACCCCCTCCGAAGCTCTCAGCGTAAATATCTGGTTTCCAAAATCGAGGCACCTCTTGGTCTCAAATTTTATTCTAAATCAACTCAGAATAAAAATGTGACTTGAACCACAAACTGTTCTTTCGAAGAAATACTAATATACATAAAACCATTACATCTGAGGTACGTTTACCGGCACGTACAGACAGTTGTGATCTATTAACTCTGCAAATGGAACGACAGTATTTTATGTTTCCAACATCAAGTAAATTGAAAGGAAAAACCAACTCATTTGTAACACACAAAACCTTTCAAAGACAAAGAAGCACAGAACAATAAACATATTTGAGCATACTTTTAAATTTGTCAAAGATAAAAAATGCCCCAAACCATTTTTTTTTTAATTTTATCTTTGAAACCTGAATTAAAACGCGGAATAGTTTTCCGCAATAAAGTTAGACGTGTAACTCCTTAAACGCAAAATAGTTAACTTGCCACAGTCTGTATAATCAAAACAAGACAATTAGGTGGGCCCTAGTGACTTTATCTTCAGCATCACAATTCCCCATTTTATACACACCTCTGACAATTTTAGCAAGAGAAATTTAATATTTTTAAAATTCACGACAAAACTGCATTAACATGGACACTGTGAGTATCAACGAGGTCAGTAAGATAAATATACTTAAATAAACTATTACGGTTGAAAAATTCATTAAGAGACGGGGTTTACTTTATTAAATGCAACTTTATTGTTGCCATCTTTTCTTCATTTATTAAACAAACTGAATAGAATTCAGAACACGCTATTGAACAAAAGGTATAAAAGTCAACTAGAAGCAATAATCCTATTTTTATACAGCAACAAATCAAATGCACAGTATGTTTTTTTTTGTTGTTTTTTGTTTGTTTGTTTTTGTGTGTGGGTGGGTGGGTGATCGCAGGTGATTGGCTTTAAAATAAGCTAACTGCCTGAAAGGCAAAATTCCTTTACAATTCCAGCCGTAAGTCTGTGAAAGAGACTTTAAGGCAGCCCAACATCTTTATGATGCCGCATAATGTGCTGGTTCTTCTCTGAAGGCCTTCGGAAACCTTTCTTGCAATACTCACAACGGTGAGGGTAGTCTTTTGTATGAATGGAAATAACATGCCGTTTGAAGCCTGAGGCGTCTGTAGTGCTATACTCACAGTACTCACATTGATAAACTTTCCTGCCACTGTGTGTTTTCATGTGTTTTTTCAGCTCATTTTGTTGCCTAAAGCCCTTTCTACATCTCTTGCACCTGAATGGAAGATCCTTTGTGTGAACTGAGAGTATGTGGCGACTCAGAATAAACGGATCTGCAATCTTAAAGTCACAATGTCTGCATTGGTGCAATTTTTTACCCTTGTGAGCCGCCACGTGTTTTTTCAGTTCCGAAGGCCTATGAAAGCCTTTATCACACATATCGCACTTATGAGGATAGTCTTTTGTGTGGACTGAAATTATGTGTCGTTTCAGATCACTCGAGTTTGAGCTCTTATGGTCACAATGCAAACACTGATGTGTTTTACTTTCTTGATGCATAAGCGTATGCTGCTGTAGCTCTTTGGTATCTGTAAAAGTCTGGAAACAAATATCGCACTTGGACGACGTTTCCTTACTGTGTTTAGTCTTTACGTGAGTTTTCAAGTTAGAAGAGTCGGCAGATCGGTATTCACAATATTGGCACTGGTACGGTTTTTCACCAGTGTGGATTCGCATGTGCTTCTTGAGCTCCGACGGATGACGAAATCCCTTGCCACACTCTACGCAAATGTGAGGAAAGTTCTTGCTGTGGACAGCTAAAAGGTGATGATTCAGTAATCCTTGTTCTGCTGTCTCATAGTCGCAGAATTTGCACTTGTGCATTTTATTAACTCCTTTGTCCCTGTGCACCATCTTGTGTGTAAATAAAGCTCCTGCGTGAGAGAAGCTTTTCCCACACTCATCGCGCTCAATAAGCTTTTCTGTTTTGTTGGTCAGCTTATGACTCTCCAAGTGGTTATGTAAACTTATTTTCTTATTCGTAGTGTAATCACAGTCTGTGCATCTGTATTTTTTCTTAGTAAGAAGGTGCTCCGGGTGGTTTTTCATGTGCCTTTTCAAGAAACCTCTAGACTTGAATTTCTTTCCACAAATCATGCAGGGGTAGACTGTCAATGGATGACCATCGGGGCCAATGATTATTGCTGGAAAACAAACAAACAAACAAAAAAAACTTTCATCAATATTATACTTCAGTGAATTTTGTATTTCAACCTTAACACTAAGCTGAATTGCTACATGAGATCAAGTCAGACATGCACACTATACTATGTAATAACCAAGCTTGTCACTGGGCTAGGTAGAAGAAAAAGAAGAGAATTAGTATTTTCATTTACTATTATTATCATCAGGAGAAAGAAAATACTGACTTTAGATGGGGACAACCAAAGCATTGCCCGACGGTTCTTCACCTCACATAATTCTACTTCAAAGAATTCTGAGTTCACACATTAAATTCATGCAGAAACCTATGCTAGCACAAAGAATGCTTGTTGAGTATTATATAGTAAGCGTACCACATCATCATCTTTGCCTTTCCATGAATCTGCAGATCAAGTTTGATCTGGCAGTTTAATCACCTATCACTGACTACAATTCACATGTCCCCAAACTAACACCTCCTTCTTGTGCCATCTGTCACAGTTACAATCTGAAGAGGTATCAAGCAGGCATCAATGAGAACACATTTCACACACAGACACCTCAAAGCCTTGGAACTTGTTTGCACTGATCCATCAGCCTGTTTTGTTTATCCTGAATTTGTCTAGGCATGCTAAAAAGCTCTCTTATCCAAAAATGTTTTAGGAGAACTGAGTAGGTAGCTGGAAATAGAAAAAGCAAACTTTAAAATTAAAATTTGCCAGGTTTACTAGTTCAGAGCTAGACAAAACAGAACTGCTATGGTTAAGTCATGATTTGGAAAGAAACTTTTAGTATAATTTAAAACAGGGCTATTAAAAAAAAATCATGTGCTTTTTCAAATTTATCAGACTAAATAAATCCTTCAGACCATAACACAGTAACAGCAGAAACCAAATAATGCCAAAACAGCATATCTGTTCTTATGGATGCAAGCAAGAACACTGGACTGAACGTCAGGACAATTTATTACACAACTAAAACACGAAAGGGCATAGAATTTACATTGGCTAACATATAACATTCAGATTTTCCAGTCACTAGTTGAGCTGGTATAATGAAATATATCGTTCTGTGTAATTCAATAAAGACAAAAAGTTTTTGTTAAGTACTATTACAAAGTGCTGTTTATCTGCCTAACCTTACCTTTAAAAAAGTTACATTAAACAAACATTAAAATTAGTGTAGTAAGTCAAGTTTATCGGTTTTTAACCTTTTGCTATGATACTGGGGTTTTTCTTCTCCCTTGACATAATTTCCCTAAGAAGCAAACGGCAAAAACAACCCTAAACCCACAATCCACACCAACTATATTTATTTATTTTTTTAATTTTACACACATCTATGATGTAGAAGTGTTGCCAACAAAGTAATCTGCAAAACATTTTTTTTAAATAAACTGCACACCCTCTCACCAAACACATTTGTTTACGGGTTAAGTACCTACGTGAATGAGGACGCAGACAGCTACTACTCACCTGTTTGATACTGCCTAGACTCAGGCCTCCTTTTCTTCTTTGGTTTTTGTTTAGCCAGTCTCCCAAGTCCAGCTGACTCATCTATGTGCAAAAGAGCACTTGCAGTGCCATTCCGACTTTCAATGCCATCACTATTATTACCTAAGAAGGTAAGTTAAAAAGTTACCCACTGTCATTACAATGGAGATTATTTGAGCAAGAAACTCTACAATGCTAATTAGAAAACTGATAAACGATTGCCTTGACATTTAATCAAACCATGACATACAGGAGGAGTTGAAAAACTGTTCTGTATGGAACTTATGATTTTGTTATAATTCCAAATAATTGGTATTACGAACCTGGAAGCCATGGCTTTGTAAAAGTAATTTACAGGAGTACACAATTTATAGGAGTAAATGGTTTTCTATTTCACAAAGAGTTTAAGTGCAGCACTTTTTCCATTCCTTTGATTGATAATTGTGCCCAAAGTGTTTAGCATCAATAAACAAGAATGTCACAATATTTCTAGCGCCTGATGGTCTTCTCAGTCCTGAAATACATTCATGTGTGCTCTCAGTTGCTTCTGGGCATCTGAATTCCCCTTACCAAAGCTCCTCACACACCAAATATCAAAACAGGAACCGTGATCAATGAATTCTTCTGAACAGCCCATAAACTTGCACACAAATACTATACACTACACACTATTTGCCACCTAGAATTTTAACACGAATGATTTCCACTGGTAACACAGAACATGCTTGATATTGTCTAACACACATCAGGAAACAATCTTTGCCTCACAGAGCTCTGTGTTTAATACACAAATGGTATCACAGGACATACAACAAACATGACAATTCCAAGTAAATATATGTATATACTTAGGAAGGTACTTACTGGCAATTAGTTTAACATTAGTGGTTTAAGAGCCTAAGTGAATTTTAACAACAAATGTTGTGGACAAGTATTTACTTGAATCAATAGAAGACAACAGCTCCTAGTCAAAGAAGAGCACACAAACGAGACAGAAGACTCAAGTGGAAGACAGTGCAAGAAGCTCAATAGCTGTTCCCTTTGTAGAGTGCTGTGAATGAATATTCATGCTTGAACATAAGAAGAGTCAGAGCCAGGAACAGACATGTGCAGAGCCTGGAGATTCTGATCTATGTGCTAGCTCAAGTGTTGAACAGTAAACATGGTGAGTGACATAAATGTTGAGAACAAAAAGAAATTTCACATCTTACACAGACAAGTTACAATTTGCAACAGATGCATGAAGAGAGTCCTTCTAAATGTAACACAGAACAGGCCTGAAATATTTTCTAATACTGGAATGAAATTGCAGAACTTGCTGGAATATAAAACACAGTGGAATGGGGCTTTGCTACAATACAGCAACAAAACACATTCAACATTTAAGATCCCATTTGTTATCAGCCTTTAATACCTCTTGAAGTGGAGGAGAGTTCTGAGAAGTGCAAATAACAAACCTCTGCCAAACTTCTGCCATTATCATGCCTTCACTGCTTCATTAGTTCTTCGCTTCCCTACCATCTCTCATGCTGCATGCTAGGTTGCTTACTTCTGATAATACGAGCACTCTACTGTTTCCCACATTCTTAAATTCCACTTGCAATTCCACCTCTTTGTTCTTAGTAGCCTGCTCCATTTTATCCTCCTTCTCCACAGTCACCGAACGTTCTGTCTACAACTCTTCTCTTAATTTCATGTTGTGTTCTTACTCAACCTGGCTTCTGTCCTTTACACTGAGACTATGCTCACCAGTACATGGCCAAAGGCAAGGTTCTGGGTGTTAATATCCATGCCCTAAGTGACTTTCAACACACACTACTCCTTGAGACCTTGCCCTCCCTTGACTTACGTCTATGATTTGAGACCCATGATGCATTCTCAGCACTTCCCTGTCATTTGGCCACTGGCACCATTACCAAAATTCACATCATACAGACACATAACCTGGGTTTTGTCCCCCACTCCACTATTTCTTCTGCTTTACTTACTCAAAGTATGCTTAGAAGGAGGATGGGGGCAATACAGAAACATTTCTAAGACGAGATTTTGCTCTACCAGCTTATGTAAGTTTTGGAAATCAGTTTGGGCACAGTCGGTGCCCAGATACTAATGCTCACGAAAAATGGTTCTGCATGCTAGAAATATTCTCAAGGTTCTTCTATAATTTTGAGATCTATCCCTCCAGCTTATTTTTCATTAATTAGTTATTTCCATCAGTGAGACCTCATACGTATACACTCTTCCTAGAAAACACTTAAATCAAGCTAGAGGCCAGTGTTTCTTTTCACTGTTACACTGAATCTTACATATTCCCATCTGCTTTTTTCTTTCCAAATAAAAATATTCAGCTCTATTCCCTAGCCAACTCTTTCTGTGTCCTGAAACTGTGAAGGACAAATGTACTTGAGATGCAATTTTTCAGCTGAATTCTTGGGTACTTCTCCTTCCACATCTTGACACTATGAAGGAAAATGCCTATTAAAATAGCAATAAAAAGAAGCCTGCTTTACAGCTTCTCCCCTCTTCTCTTTTTAATTTTAAGGCTCATTATGCCAAGAAACCATTCTTAAACAACAAGCACAAGCACAAGAAGCACAGATACTCCTCTACCCTCCAAAACCCAAATCCGACATTTTGCTATAGTGTCGCCAGGAAGAATTCTTTGAATGTTACCTACCATAAGCTGCTGCCCATGCTATGGGCATGAAAGTTTTGATTTCATTGTCATCAATTTGCTGTTCATGGGCCACTGCTGCATCCTCCTCTCCTACGATCACTTCCATATAAACTTCATCAGCTATTTCTGCAACATCTAAGAAAAAAAGAAATCAAGAAAAAATTAATAAGAACACTGCACTGTTGAAAGTGAAAATCCCGGCTCCCAAATGAAAGCCACCTACTTACTTAGATCTTCGTCTTCGTGCTGAGAATCATTTACAGTCATGTAAACCATTTTCTCCCTTGGAATACGAATACTGCTATTTTGATCAAGTAAGCCAACTGCGTGATCATTCTCTGGCTCACTCTCGACAACGTCTACGGTGCCCCCTAATTAGAAAAACCAGAACAAAACATTTAATACATTTTGTTCAAATTCTGTCCTAAATTGCAAAAACCAAAAGGTTGCAAATCTTGAATGTTTAGACCCACAGCTCCTTACAGATGACTTGCGAGAAACCACTATCTCTACTTACGCAAGATTTCAAGTATCAGGTTGGAGTATTCTAAAATGAGCACGTCTTACCTAAATCATCTTCTCCAGGATCTGCTTTGAATATATAGACCTTGATGACTTCTGGACAGATGCCATCCACTTTACAAGAGCCGCTTTCTGACTCTGCCTCCATGGTAATTTCTGCAGAACCTTCGTGTTCTATCTTACCGGCATCATCCACTACAAAAACAAGTTATTACAATGACCCAGTCGTATACAGACAGACTCATGAAAGACTTTATTACTTTATTACTCAAAGTTGGAAGCAGTTTGAAGTTACGTTGTGATAAAGAACCTGCCCATAAATACTTTTCTCATATCACTGACATCAACAACAAACACATAAAACTCAAGCCGTATCTTCCAGTTAAGGGGGAAGTGCAGGAGTGCTGCAGTGATGTGACTAGAAGCACGAGCACCACACCAGGCAACACTAATAGGGAAACTGTGATCTGCAGCAAGACGGTGGTAGCAAGAAACAGCACGTTAGTACTTACTCTGTGGCATAATTTTACTTAGTTTTAGGTGCTTTCTCCTTCACTTCTAACAAAATGTTATCTGCTTCTTTTCAAAAGCATTATCTATCTGTTGTTGAACCATGTCTCTAACACCAGTGGTACTGTTTCTGCCAGGCCAACCTGGTTCCTTGCAAGGTGATGTTATTAATGCTTTTTTCTACTGACTAGAGGGGAAACCCAGATGAAAAACCTCCACCTCTTCTCATCCACTCACAGTTCCAAAGCACTGCTATGACGTTGCAGCACTGGTGAACCTACTCACTTCATTGCTCCCAGGACCCTTACCAACAGGGACTTGCACTGGATTTTATAGTGTAGCCATATACATTCTCCTAACCATCATCTCCGATTTTGTTCTGTTCCTCTCAGCAGTGCTCTGACACCCAACTTCAATTTGAATTGCCATAACTTGCCTGGGCCTCCCACATAAGCGTGGCTAACAGCCAGTTTTCTAAGGAACACATTTCTGATTTTTAAAATATATTCTATATAGGCACATGCACACACACAGTCTTACTTTACCGAGCCTGGGTTTTCAAGAAAAAATACTAAATATGCACTGGCAAAATCAAATCCAGTATTTCAAAACCTTTACAGAATCTTCCAACTCCAAAAGCTCCAGAATTTTCTCACAGTGTTGAGATTATTTAAGAATCCATAATGTGACAACACACTTGTGAAATTTGCCACTTGATTGTTCTTTCTTTAAGCTACTTTTGGAGGCTGGTATGGCTCCATCAGAGCCAGGTTTAACTTTGATTCGTAACAACAACGTGTCAAATCTATACTAAAGAGAAGTGTAAGAACTGTCCAATAAATGCTGCAGCATTTTTGACCACCATGCCTAGAACATACGAAATTAATAATGCAGTATGCTCACTGTGCTGGCACTCACAAAACTACCCTTATAACTACATCACGGCTTGTGTAACTCAGTAACTCAGCAACTCCTCTATTTACTTGAGGATCTACCTAAAAATAAAATAAAATATGCAAGCTCAGAACATTATTACAATTGTTTTCCTGCCAGGAAGTCAATAAACTAGCCTTTAAATTAGATAAGCTAGCATGTGCTCTGTCTCGTGGCTGAAACGCAACTGTACTTCAGTATCATTTCTCATTATTCATGAAGAAATACGAACAACATTAAATGAATTCATGAACACTAAAATAAATTAGTCTCCCTCTCCTCACAAAAGCAGCAGCAGAAAAACCTTTAATGTTGTTATTCCAAGTTCACGATCAATGGTCACTGTACAGAATGTCTGAAGTAGTACAGTATTTAAAGAAGGATTCTGTGGCAAGGGACAACATAACATCCTGTAGCTGAACCCCAAAGTATTTCAAAAGTAAAACCCTTAAGATGTTATTTTGAATCACATTAACAAAGCCCTACAGTACACGTATTCAGTTATTGAGCAGACTTTTGCAAATTCTTTGGCGCAGGCACGGAACGCCAAACGTCACTGGAACCCTGACAAAAAGAAAACTTGCTCTGGTTCCTGCACTAGGTGTATGTAGTTGTTCTCCTTCAACTTGGCTGTTCCCAGTGTCACGCACGTGTACTTGGAAGGCTTTCAAATCAGCGTAGACTGATTTTACACTGCTGAAGCCAAAGGGGAAGTCTGCCACCAAGTTCAACTGATGCTGGAACAGGCTCAAGGAAGGAAAATTACGGCTGAAGCAATTAAAGACAAAACAAACCTACACGCACCATATGAAACAGGCTGGTTTCTTTCAACAAGAACAGAGTATGTATGGAAGTGTCCATTGATAACATTCACGCAACAGAAGAATTCTGGATCTTAAAAATATGCTCCAGCCTTTGAAGTAAGTTCTCCAAGATTCAAAGGCACCTTTTAAACAACACGATTAAAAAAAATCCTTATACAATTTCCAGTTTGTTTATCCCTGACTTCCCTCCATAACAACAGGATTTTCAAAACTAGTTTAAGTACTCTTTAACGGCACCATTAAACTATGATGAAGTTGATTTGTAGGCCAACTTTCCTCACACAAAAGGGAAAAAAACTGAAGTCCTTGAAGGACTTGAAAAGGTAGCAGTATTTGCACATTATAGTAGCAAATAGGTAACAGGAAGAAAAATGGGGTGGAAAGAAAAAGGAAGAACAGAGATAAGAGATAAATGAGGCAAAATAGAAGGGGTACCTATCACACAAAGCACCACCTCCACAGTATTTTGTCCTATGGATATATGAGCATTTACCTATACTGATTCATTTATGCTCTGGCTGCATTTATGAAACTTTATTTCTATTTAACACTTTCCCTATGTTTCTGCATTCTCCACATACCTCATTCTCACGACCAGAGAAAATGATTCATAAATAACTGACTGATCAGTGTTTGAAACTGAAACTCTGGTGATGTTCAAATTTTTCATTCAAATTCACAGCCCATGGAGGGATCCCACCGAAACCCATCTCACCCATGCACAACTGGTATTTTCATAAATTCTTCCTCTTGGAAACTACAAAACACACACAAAAAAACAACCTGACCAACCTTAAAAGTACTAGTTTAGCTTATAAAAGGCCATTACTTTTCAAGTACTAGAAAAAAAAAATCAGACTAGCATTATTCCAATATACTTGTCTGCATAGAAAAGAAACAATCCTATTTACCCATTCTTAGTGAGAAGGGACACTGCTCAGTATCCTGTTTTTGCTAAAATAGATTAAAGGCATACTGTATTCCCCAGACAGGCTGCTCAGTTATCTGCGATACAAACATTTCACTTGTACCTCACTTGATGGCAAAGAATTCCTAGTACACTAAAGAAGTTATTTTTACTGACCGGTTATTTCTTTAATGGCCAAGTAGGTTTCCTAACCTGTGGGAAAACAGAAATCCGTTCTATTTTGATTTTAATGCCATTCCCATTACAGAGGGAATGCCCCTCAGGGTAGCAATCAGTGGAGCATTTCCTTAGTGTTTAACACCCATCCTTCTCATTCTGCTCTCCCCAGACCACACAAGGGACCAAGCTCTGAGAGCAGCTCATTCCCAGACCAAGGGAACTCTCCTCTCCCTCACCTCTCACGGTGACTGCCTGAGCAGTTTTGGCTGCACTGTTGGTGCCCTTCTGATGGTTGAGCAGAAGACACAGCAACAAGTTCTGCCTCAGAAAGAAGAACGTGATTTCCTGCACCTTTAAGAACCTCCAGGGAAAAAGAGTGAGGTATTTACTTATGCTAAAAGAGCAAACAAAAACATTTTGTTTTCCTGACTAAAAGTCTATGGTATAGCAGTAATAAAGCCTTGAACATTATGGCTTTGCTGCTCAGATCCAATGCTTTCAACTCCAAGGATGTTATCCAAGGACAAGGACAGATACGTTTCATCTAGACCTATGAAAAGACTATTGTAATTATCCCTCTTTGAGTAGCCCAGGTTTTGACTCCTGTAATGGAAAGTGTTAGTTCAGGTCCAACAAGGACAGACATATTTAACTCAGTCAAGGTACGGATATGGACATGGCATATCCCCTGTGTCTGGAAACATCACATAACTTCCTAAAACTCCAGCTTGAAGTTTGCCAGGCTACCCTTCCCTCTCTCCAGACTCCACTTATCAAACCTCCTTTGTGCCTCACTGTTTTTACTTCAGTTAAACACAAGTACATCAGAGTACAACTTCTTTGTATTAGGGAACTAGTTCATGCCAGAGGATACATCTCATTTTGCCAAACTGAAAAAAATCAGACAAGCAAAAATCTTAGTTTCCATCATACGGCACTATTCTCCTTCATGAGCAAGTCCTGTTTTTTCCTGGTTCTGGTAAACATTAGCTAATCTCACCATTACCATTTTACTTAGGGAGAGATGATTTTACAAGCCTTAAGATTTGCTACCCAACATTTGGGAACAGTGTGAGCCAGAACACAATTCATCATTTCCTGACCAAACGTTATGGGCAATCCCCATGAACTGGCTTGTTATGCCTTACGTGAAAGAAGAGCCAATTTATCAAACCTCCTTCAAACCTTTTCAAGCTACTAATTAGTAGCAGCTTGCATTCTCTGTTGAATGAACAAATACCCGCCTCAGCCCTGCTGTAAGTGTCCCAAATCCACCACAGACCGAAACAAGAAGCTTGAGGGCAAAGACAAAGTATGCAAGAAAAAAGGTGAGTATTGCAAATGACAAGTGATAATGTAAGCTGTGCCAAGAAACAGAACCTTGAAAATTAAAAAAAAAAGATACATAAATGTAGAAACAAAATTAAATCTAAACAGGAGAAGAAACATCAAACTAGCGAGTTTCTTGAAGGAATGTCCCAGAATGGAACTCAAAGGAACGGTGCTCTCTGAAGAGACCAAACAGTGTGAAACCGAGGAGGCAGAAAGACGTTTAAGAAAGTAGATATATATTAGTCATTTCAAAACAGGTATTTGCAGGATAAAACTACAGAAATTATCTTATTTGAAAAAATATGTGTAGGCTCCATACATCAGGAACAAAAATGCAAACATTTAAAGAAAGCCAAAAGACAGGAAGAAGAGAGCAAAAGGTTTTGCCTCATTTCCACAGAAGAATACAGGCTGAGAAACCTATGGCCGCAGAAAGAATGTGAAGTGCCATCGCCCGCTTTCCAAGTGACAAAATAAAAGAAGATAGGAAAAAACATCCTGAAGAACCAAGTCTTTGTCCCAGATCTGGGAAGCAGCTACATGTGGGTGCTGTAATGGCAGACAGAAGTATACTCCAACATCCGCCCTAGCAGTCGCAGGAGTTTTGCCAGAACCAAGCATGAGCGTACAGGTTAAGATGGAAAAATCAAAACCAGTGTTGATTTTACTTCCTTTTAAAAACCACCTACTACCGAGGGCAACTGAAGAACTGAGACAGTCAACAGAAAAGATCAATAAACACACATACTGCTGATGCAAAAAAAATGGAAATGAATTCAGATGATATTTTCCACTCGACGTAGGGACTATTTGGAAA
Organism: Oxyura jamaicensis; assembly: GCF_011077185.1. NCBI lineage: Eukaryota > Metazoa > Chordata > Aves > Anseriformes > Anatidae > Oxyura > Oxyura jamaicensis. Next base: position 121,765,743 of record NC_048893.1, read on the forward strand.
GACTGTCTCTACTTGACAGGAAGGCACTAGCCTCTGACTTCGCAACTAGCAGAACTCGTTATGCAGGCTTTAAACACAGTAGGTGGTAATGGGGAACTTCCCTTTCAAATGAACTGTAGCACATATTTAACATTTTAAACACAAATAACGAGGATGCATGTTTGGTAATAAAATGAACGTTTTAAATGCTGGCTTATTTAAGGTCCTGAATGCAGAGAAAGTACTTTGCAAGACTATCGGGAGGAGTTTAATGCTAAATAAGGTATCAAAGTGCAGAAATGCATATGCAGAAACACGTGACTGAAAATGGAGACTCTCCCAGCACAACCGAACAATCACTTTCTCGTGTTTTCTGTCAGTTACCACCAGCAGGTACGACGTCTAAGAAGACTTCCTAGCTGGCTGGGCTTTTTAGGGATCATGCAACGTGGCATCTACCACAACTTCAGTCCTCATCCCTCTGCAAGAGGCTACGCTGGCAATGGCTGAAGGGGCCGCGTATCTATCCAGCTGTCTCCCTTAAATTTATGCAGACCACAGCTTGCGAAGGGTTCCTGCTGTCCGTGCTGCAGGATGCTAACCTGCAGGGGGAGGGTGAGCAGAGAAGCAGGAGCAACAGCATTTTAAAGAGCTACAGTCAGGGATAAGAAAGAGGTTAAGGATCACCAGCAGAGCCCTTACACAGTCAGGTCTCAATTCCATGGGTGGATTATCCACTTTGTTGCCTAACTATGCTGCGGGTGCTTGCAGGTATTTGAGCTGCTTTCATCTGACCTAAGTGAGGACCAGAATTAGAAAGTTACAGATGTACCAAACTGCACAGAGAGCATTTATTAGTTTGAATAAACATCACTTCAGGGAGCAGCATCCCTGATCCCTCCTCTCTCTGTTTCATCTCAGTATGTTCCTGCAGCTTAGTTTTACAATATTTTGTGTTACCCATATTTTGCATTATCCCATTTCATTGTTTTCCCAGATAATAGAGAATTAACTGTACCTCATATAAACTCAAAACATGGCTGCACAAGGTTACGCAAGGAACTCAAGAGATGATAAATTAAGAAATGCAGTGATCCTAGGTAAGGAGAAGCAACATTAAAATCCATAAGCACAGAATATAAAATTAAAACAAATAATCATACATTTCAAAAGAAGTGTCCAAAGCAAAAGAAAAAAAAGGGGAAAAAAAAAAAAAACAGGTAACTGAAGCAGAGCATAAAGTATGCCTCATCAATGGAGTCACTTAATGCTAGACAAAACTGAAGTGCCTGAAATGGCAATTAAACAGATCAGCCTAACAAAGCTTTTCTATTTCTATGACAAACAAATGTTCAGCAGAGACACTCTGATGTTCCCAGGTGCTGCACCGAGTAAACATTACAATAGGTAACACACTTCAAATACGTAACATACTTAGAATAAGCTCCACTTCACACTAATGGATATCCTCAGTAGAAAAAGGATTGATAATATGCCGTGTTTTTCCCCACCTTCTGCTTTAAGCCTTCTGAAATACGATTCAAATGGATTGTGCCACTGTTTCTAGGGAAGACTAAGATATTCACAATTGCTTCTCACCTACGAGCAGCAACAGCTACTCTTTATTAGCAGCATACCTCTGTCCTTTACTTAATCAAGGAAAGAAAACATCTTAAAAAGCAAAGAAAAATATGCTGTTGTCTGTACCTATGAGGGGGGTGAAAAGGGGAGCCTTCACAAAATAACAAGACAAAGACAACGAATAGTTGTTTAGGCTTCCAAAAAACAATTTTCTGACTCTCTTTTCCATGGAGTAAGCGTTTGGTTTTCTTAATGGCTTGGCAGTAATTTTAGTAACCTGCATATAAATGCATTTTCATACAATGTCACATTTATTTTCTTTCACTTCTTAGTAAGTATATGGCATTTACTTTACTGGAATTCTTACTCTGTTATTTATACGCCACAAAATGCTACAGAAATAGCTTATAATCAGACATGCATTTGCCAGTAGTTCTCTCCATTAGCTCCACCAGGATTTTTAGCTGGTACACATTCCTAAAGTTACCCCCATTTGAGTACATTTGTGAGAGCAGCACTTCAGTAAATATGGAAAACCTGGTTTTGGTTCTGTTGTAAGCTTTCACTCAGGCATTTCAAGCATCACCCAAACCCATATCGTAAGAATTTCGATGGCTTTACCCAGACACTTACAAGAAATCATCAGGTAATCTTCACAGTTGCCCTTCTCATCTTGATGTTCCACAGGGATTCCATTGGCATCAATCACTGCTTCTGATGCACAGTCTGCCACCAAGACTTCTTCAGAAACAACATCTGTTCCCAGAGTATCGGTGACAATATCTGTTTCTTCAACATTATCATGAACTACATGTTCTACGTGTCCAACTTCAGGTACATGCATTGACTCGCTCGTCAGTACATGTTCTGGTATTGACATTGCTTCTGCTGTTATGTCAGAAGCTAGAACATCATCTGGGACAGTGCAATGAGCCAAAGAAACCTCTTCAGCTACGTCTGTGTCCAGCACTTGTTCAGGAATAATGACAGTTTCAGATACGTCTGGCTCCTCCATAATATCTGGGCACTGAACATCCTCGATAACAACATCCTCAATGACATCTTGGATTACTACAGAATCTGGATCATCAGGAACAAAATTATGCACAGTTATATCTGAGTCGACTACATCTGAAACAAATACTGTTTCCTGTACTTCCACAACAATCTGATCTCCATCCATATGTGCTGCATCAGCTCCTGAAAAATATAATTAAAACAATGTTTAAATTGTAAAACTAACTCACGTGAAGTGGTTAAAAACTATCGTAACAACCTATAAGCAATTAAGACAGGCAGATAAACAGGAGCTGATAAAAGCACGTTGTCAGTGGATACTAACATAACTAAGAGGAACAACACAACGAACAAAAGGCTACCAATTTTTAGGATCTCCCCCAGCATCCAAGTAACTATTACTTCACAGAATGGTGGCTCATTTATATTGCTCTGAGTAACGAAAACAGCTGAAAATCTGAGGTGACTACTCTATGCCAAAAGCATTGATGTAGCATAGCACCTTTAAACAAAGACAACATAAACTACAGTCAACGGCATCTCATGTGTACAGTCTTATCTACATATTATCTCCTGACAGACCTGTTGGATCAAAAAACGCATTTGGCTCATGTGGCTGCAATTCAAGCCCATCTTCATCCATGGCCTTTAACTCTCATCAGTCACAGTGTCTGTAGAAGGCAAAGAAGAAAGGTTATTTAACTTACAAGTATTATGCTAAGAAGGTTACCTCTGCCCATACTATACTCATTGTAGGAAAAGCTGGAACTTGGGGCATACAGAAGTGAACAGAGGACACCTCTTGACTTGAAGATGGCCCAGATATCACTCAGAGTAAACCCATTTGGGATTCAAGAAATACTACTCTAAACCACCAAACACCCGTGACAAAATATGAGGAGTGTAACCTCTGACTATCCCAGGCCAGTTGTCAAAACACCAGAAATACAGAAAACACAGAAAAAGCTGATAAAGGGATACGGAAATGTGATTTCGTCACAAAGAAAAAAAAAAAAGACAAAGTCTAGGCAAGTTCACACTCAAGTCTTTGGATGGCAGGAGATACAGTGTTCTCAAATCAACAAAGCTCGAGAAGGTTAAGTTAAGGGCAGGCAGCTAGCAGTCTGAAACACACATCACTTTTGATGCCCGTGTTCATAAACTCGGACAGTCAGGAGCAAGTTACTCTTATGCCACTTCAGGGATTGAAATCATCAATGCCAACTGGTTCCAGAATGTAACACCATGGGTTTTCAAATCTCATGCGTGTGAATATTTAAAAAACACCGACCTCAAGACAAAGTACCTATTTGTTTTTATATTTAAAATATCACTGGTTCTCAAAAATTACCAAATTCTCAAATTACTGAAACGTCAAATTCTACCAAGTTTCTATGGACAGAATGTCAACTTTTCTTCAAAGCATAAAGGCTTTCAATCTTCTTAACAAAAGAACCAAACACTACTACAAAGTCAAAATGCCAAGTAGATCCGAAACCCCAGTCCAGGTTTTGCTGTTTATATACAAGTATTATCATTAGGATAAGGCAAACCTACTTGGGTAAAACGTGATCTAAGGTGAACTTGGACTAGTCCCTTGTACTAAAGACAACTAGCTGTTGACTGCTGAACCAGCAAGAGGCAACAACAGCACGCTCAATGTTTCTGCCCAGGTTTCTGTACAAGCAGACGATACAGATTTCAGCGATTCTCCTTCCTCTGACCATTTTTCAGTGACAGAAATCTCCCCGTGCCTGTGAAACCTTCACAAAAGGCCTAGAAAAGAGATTAAGATTCTGGCCAAGGTGTTCACAAGAATCATATACCCTTTTCAAAATTGTGTCAACTGACATGTGCATTATGTTTTCATGGGGATAACTGCTATATACAAAAGAAAAGCTACTACAAAACGCACAACTGTGATCTGTAGCAAGTGTTTTCTAGACTTCACCATTCTTCTAGCTCAACTTCTCAACTCTTCGCAGTTAACCACCTTATGCACGTGTGAGAAGGTGAACTTTCAAAAGGTGAGCACGAAATATAGCCAGATATCGAACTACCGGAAAAAGAGCCACGGTATAATAATTTTCCAAGGATTTCCATATTTGTGTGACGTTCAGTTGGAAGGCCCCAGTACTCTAAAGACAGTGGTGCTAACAGGTCACTGTGGTGTCCAGCTGGACAAAAATCACCTTGCTATTATTCTGTATGTCAACCTTTTCTGTCAGAGACACACTCACTATTATGAACAGGAATATCTATTCATGCAGATGCCTTTTTTTTTTAGGATTAAGAGCAGGAAATAAGTGTTTCTTAGCCTGAGATATAAGATATAGCTTGACTGATGGCGATCAACTTCTGTCAGGCCAGAGAAAAATGAACAGAGTAAGAAGGATTCGTACAGTCATTTAAGCAAGAATTATTCACGCCCAACTTTGTTTACTTCTCTCTACTCAGTACACGCCTTGTCAACCATTACAAATTTATTTTCTAATCATGTTGTCTTTTGGGTTGTTTTCAGTGTTTAGCTTTCCTGTTACTCCTTCTCCAACTTCTTGCATCTCTGTACCTGTATGACATTCATTACCTTCTCACCCACCCATTTAATCTTTCCAGCTTACGACTACAAAATACTCTCATCATTTACACGAGACTGTGCTACTCAAAAATTTGTAGCAAAGATTATACCAGCGTTTCACAGATTTTCTGGAAGAGACTGGGGGGACTGACTAAGGGTTGGTGGAAACACGCTGCCCCTCTCCTCAGGCACACATCAGAAGCTAGCACTTGCTGTCCAGGTTCCTGGGAAAAGTCAGGACGCTGTTTCTGACTATGCTTTTGAGGGCTGTATTATCATACATGTTGGCCTCTGATCAGCTGGAACCCAACCAGCTTGAAGTGTCAGTTCACCACGAGCCACTGGAGGAACTGGCATTCGTTTTCTCTGTTTCCTGCTTTCATCACCCACCTGACCGGCACGCCACCACAAATTCCTACTTCTTATGATTCATACACGCACTTTCTCTCCCTAACCTCTCCCCAAATTCCTCACTCTCCCTATTACTGAGGCTCTCCTTCTCGTTCCTTTTGTCTCTCTCTCCCTCCGTGAGACCCAGAAGCTGCCACCACTATGTCCCGGCTTCCAGAAGGAGCCCGCTGACACCATTTCTTCGCTGCTGCCCAGATTCCAGGCGCCAGCTGCTAAAACCAGCAAGTCTCTGTGGTGCTCGTGGTGGTGCAACCTCATAAAGACGCTGCCACCAGCAGGGACAGCCCAGCAGACCTTCAACTGCATATTCTGCATACCAGCATGGTCTCTTCTGTATTAGCCAGCTCTTTTCACCTACAGGGACATAATGTTATGCGAAACGAAGGCTCATGTTCTACAAAAAATGACTGGAGAAGTTTCCCAGGCAAGTGAGTTTTCAAGACTGAGTCTTTAAAAGGCCACAGATTTATGCTTTGGTACTTGTTCAAAAGAAGGAAAATTTTAAAAACTAAATAAATCTGAATGAGTTTCTTCCTAAATAAGGTTTCTCATAGTGAACTTCTGTACCCAGCTGCAGCCAAAAGAAATCACGTACACAAAGCTCTGCACATGTGCAGAGCCGTAGAACTGCTCCACTAGGGCACATACCCCTCCCTCATACAGCAACGTGCTGTGGGAAGAAGACCAAAAGAGGCAGGCACTTAAAACACAATTTAAGTAAACTGTTTAAATTGATAAAGGTGCCTAAATAAAAATCTGCAGCCTAAAAATGCAGCAGGGCATTTGTCTGTGGATGGAAAAAAATAATTTCTAAACATTTCCTGAAAGCATTTCAGGGTTTGAACTTTCTAAGCAGCAGATGAGAAAACACTGTATCTCTTCCTGCTTGCTCTTCTGATCAGTGGACCAGCACAGCGGCCCCAGATTCAGCCACACAAAGGAAGTTATGCCCAGTGGCTCTGCATCAGCCAGCAGCTCTGCAATGAAGCCACTCTTTTGCAACACAAGAAACACCAAAGCTTCTCACTGTGAGCTCCACAAAAAAACGCCCTCAAATTCCTTGGCAAGTGCCCTAGGCTCTGTGATACCGTGAGGGTAAGAAGCAATAGCAGCAGCTTGTTTTCCTGCAAGATTTCAAGAAGGGCAGAACCTCCTCTCGGTTCTTCCAAAATATTCCAATGGGCACTTACCTCAGGAGCAGGCTCTGGCAATGAAGCAGACAGAAGCAATTTCCAGTTCTCGTTTGGGAACCAAAACTCTTGAAGAGAAGCAGGTGCCCAGAAGGACTACGTCTAGTCCTTTCTCAGTGGCCAAATCTACATGGCTCTTTGTTCAAATCGCTGTAATTCGGGAACTGCTCTTCTAACTACCACCAGAATGGGAAAAGCCTAGGCACCTGTCCCCTGAGTTTCCTATCTCTGCACTAAGCACCTACATCTTTTACTTGGCTTGGGTCTGTCAGCTTCACGTGGATTTAAAATTAATACAACCCTGAAATACCCAATTCAATTTGTAAAGGCAGCTCTTAGAAATTGATTTTTATGTATTTATTCAGGGACTTGGCCGGTTTTGATTTCATGAACGTTAAGGCAATATTTTAAGTGGAAAGACAAATATAAATATATATATATGTACGTATTTGTGGAAGAAATAGTATTAAGCTATTAGCAATAGAGCAACCTCCCAAAATAAAATAGGGTATTTTCCATAAATCTGATCTTAAGTACAATCAGTCAAGAAAAGCAACACAGACATTGGCAACAGTCTTGCCACACACATATCCTTGACTTAATAGGCCTAGCAAGGTAATCAAGATGATATAAGAAGAAACGGATGAGCTGTTACATTTTAAAGAGAGAGCAACTTTAAAAATAGTTACTTAACAGAAAGATCTTTAATATGCCACAGAAATTATCACTTTTTCTGCTTTCTCACAAAAAAAAGGGGGGGGTGGAAGGAAATGAAAAAAAGGAGAAACCTCAGAAAGGCCATCCTTTTGATAAAGAAATATATTCCCCCTGCCTAAAGAAAGAACAGTGTATGTGCTCATTTGCAATCAGAAGCAAAAAACAAGTACCCGCACAGCAAATTCTCACCCATCCCAGAAAAAGGCAAAGAACAGCAAAATTTCCCATTTTTGTCCTGCAGCCCCAGCCCCAGCTCCACTAAAAACACTGAAGAGCACAGCTACAGCCGAGCCCCCCACCACGCTCTGCTACACCACATTAAGAATTGCAGCACGCCTCCTGTGTCCCAACTGGGCTGGAGCCTCGAGCTACCCGAAGCTTTGTGGTGGTTATGAGCGAGGCTGCTGTGGGTTCAGCCGACATCACTGCTGCAGTGTCATAACTCTCCCTACATGACCCACTTCTGGAGAATGCCATGTACACACACGCTCTCAATCACACACACGGGAAAGGTTAAAAATCATCCTCCTGCAGCGCCTGGCCCTCATCTTGGAAATGACCCCCACCATTGTCGGGTGAATAAATGGAAGAATAAAAACAATGTTACAAATGCGACGTGTAATCAGTTAGCCGTTTATTTCTTTATGCATCTCCCTCCGTTTTGGCAGGAGGATCAGCACTGCTGGTTTCATTGCGATTTGGGAAAAGTGGTAAAAAAAAAAATCAAGTCTTTTTTTTTTTTTTTTCTCTTTGTTGTAGTTCAGTGGCGTGGGTACTCGCGGAAACTGGTTAGGAAAAAAGAAAATAGGCCTTCTCCAGATTTCATAGAGATGTCGGACATCGGGTGACGCCTAAGCTACAGCTCGACAAAACCTAAACGAGGGAACAGCCGGCCCCGGGAGCCCCCCTGGAACTCCTTCCCGCCCAGCAGCTGAGGGGGACAGCCGGGCACCCGGGGGTGCTCCGAAGGCGCCTTCTGGCAGGGCGAGGGGCACCGAGGGCTGCCGCCCGCCCCCCCTCCGTCGCGGCCCCGCTGCGCTCGGCTCCCGGAGGAGCAGGCGGCCGAGGAGCGCGCTCGGCGGGCGCCGTCCCGGCCGGGAGCCCCGGCTCCGCAGCGCAGGAAGCCGCCGCGGGCCGGAAAGCGCCGAGCTCCCCCGCGAGGAGGCAGCTGCGGAGGAGCGGGGGGGGCGGCGGGGGTGGGCAGCCCGCCGGCTGTCCCTCGGCGGAGCCCGCGGCCCTGCGCCGCGACGAGCGGGGCCAGGGGCTCCCCCCTCCGGCCCGGCCCGGCCTGCGCCAGGCGCGGGCTGTGGCGAGCGATTAATTCAAGATGGCGCCCGGCGCCCTCCGCCTCCCCCCCCCCGCGCGGCCGCCATTTTGTCTCCTCCTCCAGCCGCTCTCCGAGCCCCCCTCGGCCGGGCCCGGGGCCCGGCACCCACCTCGCCCGCCCCCCCCCGGACCCGCGGCCGCCCCCCGCCGCTTCCGCCGCCCTC